>NC_088397.1:56450640-57050640 GCF_034236695.1 Oncorhynchus nerka
TACTTCCTTACTCACTGCATCACCATGGACACTGGGCCACCACAGATGACAATCAAAGCATAATAGAATTTTAAAGGCTTCTCGCTGCGTATTGTGGGTACATAAGGGATTGATATGAACAACGGGTGACTCTTTGTTTTTTCTCTTCTTTAATTCTTGGGGATGCAACCTTGAGCATGACTGTTAATGTCAATGACAGTCTATGGCTTTTCCATGAACTACATCGTCAATTCCCAATACCTCTCAATCCACACCAAACCAATCTTCTCACTGTCCTTCTTCCTGTCTCTCTTTCTGTCATTCACTGTCCCTCTCTCCCTTTTGTCTCTGAGCCTTCACTCGCTTTCTCTAACACACATACCGCATTAGCTCATTTCCTTCCTTTCCACGGCTGCACCGCGCCGGACGCCGGTGAGTCATTTAGCAGCAAGCCACTGTCTACACCGGTGTCCATTAAAGGAGTCAGTCAGTTCACAGTGCCAAAGTCCAGCACAGAGGCCCAGGGCTGCAGTGAAACTATCCTCCACCACTGTAGCAGAATCATATTAACATCCGTGCCGATGACAACATGGGGAGGGGAGAGGAAACTCGGGATGAGAGGAGAAGAGACGACGACGGGGGAAAAGTATAGAGAGAGACAGATGGCAGCGTTGGGGTTGAAGGAGAGGAGAAAAATAGATGGAGAAAGAGAAGAGGACAGAGCTATGTAGTGTCCGGTCATTGTGTGTGTGTGTGGGGGGGGGGACTATTTTTTACAGCCCAGACCGCTCTCCTAACGACAGTATCCGGGTCACTGTGATGGGCAGCCTGCTGCCTGGCAACTGTTCAGCAGGAGGAGAGGAGGGGAGGAAGAGAGGATGCAGGGATAAAAGAACAGAGTCCTTCTTTGTATTTCCAGAGGAAGAGAAAGGAGGGAAGACAGAGGAGGGAATAGCCTTCAACGTGTAGTTTCAGTTTAAAAACAGTCACAAGGGCTCACAAGGTTTAATAAAACACATGGAATACTGTATTTGCTTAAGGAGTAATACATTTAGCAAACTATGGGCGAAAGCACCTAAGGAGAACACTGCAATTACCATTCAACACATCCACCTCCTGCCCCCCTATCCAATGCTCTCTATCTCATCTACCACAAGTCACCACTTCCCTGCTCTCCGAGACCCTGTCAGAGACCATCAACATCAACACAGCCAGCAATGCAGCAGACACACACAAACCACACACAAGCACGTGCACGTGCACTTCCGCGCACAGACACACACACCACCAGCAGTCATGCACTAGTGATGGGAAAAACCCTGTCTAAAAAACAGCAACTTATTTAGATTCATTGCATAGGCCACATAGTGTTAACTTGAGAAAGTCCTTGTTTAAAAGTGGAGGTAATGCTAGGGATGTCTCCTATGATCTAATCCGGCTGCCAGAGGTTCCATTCTGCTGTCCTGGCCTAAATGAATTTTGACCTAATAGGCTTCTCCTTTCCTATTAGAGGAATGTGCTCTTATGAGAGAGAGATTAGGGTCTGACATTTTTGTCATACTCTGCAGTAATGATAATGATAATGGGAGATTGAATCTAATAAGGCTCCGAGTGTAGAACTATAAAACCTCTGCACGGCTCAGGCCTCAGCATTAACAGAAAGCCCAATACAGTAGACAGTTCTGCAGTGTCCTGGAAATAGAGAATGAAGGTGCCATTGGTGTTTTCACAAGGAGAATGAAGTTGTGATAGGCAAGACCAATTGTGATTTGTGAGTTGTGATTTGGCAAGACCAATAGCACCCGCAATGTCAACCTCCAGATTCACTAGGATAGAGAAATCATATAGAGAAATCATATAGAGCTACAGTTGAAGTCGGAAGTTTACATACACCTTTGTGAAATACATTTCAACTCAGTTTAACAATTCCTGACATTTAATTCTAGTAAAAATTCCCTGTCTTCGGTCTGTTCGGATCACCACTTAATTTTAAGAATGTGAAATGTCAGAATAATAGTAGAGAGAATGATTTATTTCAGCTTTTATTTCTTTCATCACATTCCCAGTGGGTCAGAAGTTTACATACACTCAATTAGTATTTGGTAGCTTTGCCTTTAAATTGTTTAACTTGGGTCAAACATTTTGGGTAGCCTTCCATAAGTTTCCCACAATAAATTGGGTGAATTTTGGCCCATTCCTTCTGACAGAGCTGATTGATGTCTTGAGATGTTGCTTCAATATATCCACATAATTTTCCTCCCTCATGATATTCTATTCATGATATTCTATTTTGTAAGGTGCTCCAGTCCCTCCGGCAGCAAAGCACCCCCACAACATGATGCTGCCACCCCCGCGCTTCACAGTTGGGATGGTGTTCTTCGGCTTGCAAGCCTCCCCCATTTTCCCACAAACATAACGATGGTCATTATGGCCAAACAGTTCCATTTTTGTTTCATCAGACCAGACATTTCTCCAAAAAGTACGATCTTTGTCCCCATGTGCAGTTGCAAACCGTAGTCTGGCTTTTTTATGGCGGTTTTGGAGCAGAGGTTTCTTCCTTGCTGAGCGGCCTTTCAGGTTATGTCAATATAGGACTCGTTTTACTGTGGATATAGATACTTTTGTACCTGTTTCCTCCAGCATCTTCACAAGGTCCTATGCTGTTGTTCTGGGATTGATTTGCACTTTTCGCACCAAAGTACGTTCATCTCTAGGAGACAGAACCTGTCTCCTTCCTGAGCGGATGATGGCTGCGTGGTCCCATGGTGTTTATACTTGTGTACTGTTATTTGTACAGATGAACGTGGTACCTTCAGGCGTTTGGAAATTGCTCCCAAGGATGAACCAGACTTGTAGAGGTCTACAATTTTTGGGGTCTTGGCTGATTTCTTTTGATGTCCTAACCGACTTACCAAAACTATCGTTTGTTAACAAGAAATTTGTGGAGTGGTTGAAAAACGAGTTTTAATGACTCCAACCTAAGTGTATATTAACTTCCTACTTCAACTGTATATTTGAAAGGGGTGATCAGCAAGGACAGAATGTAAACACACCGACACAAACACACCATGCAAAATCTGCATAGCAAATACAATAGACGTGCGTGCCAACCACAACACTTGTACGTACTGCCAGTAATGCTGAAAAAGCCTGAAACTTTGGCTGACCCTGTGAGTCACACAAAAGTTCCTATTGAGAAGAGATATGGAGAACACTGGTTCCTGCCATCCATCCATCCATCCATCACGGTGGGCCAGCCATTGAAGCTATTGCTGCTTGTTTGCTCTCACTTAATTAAAATGCAGAGCCGAATCCTGTGTTCATGTACTTAACCTTGGCTTTTTTATACACTTTTTTCTCCTCAGTGGTTCGAGGAGGTAGCATGGGGTGTCCAGAAACACACACACACACACACACACACACACACACACACACACACACACACACACACACACACACACACACACACACGGTCAAACACACACACACACATACACACACACACACACACACACACACACACACGGTCAAACACACACGGTCAAACACACACACAAAACACAGCGCTGTGTGAGCCAGCCAGGGCAGTCCTCTCTCCCGTGTTACATTTCATTAGCATTCTTTACATCTCTCTCCAATACCTCTTTACTGCTGAAGGACAGCCGCGGCAGGAAAACACACACAAACACACACATACACACACTCAAACCTGCTAACATGAATACAAAACACAGTCCTTTCTTATTCTCTCACGAACACATACACACACACATACTGGCAGTCCAAAACACTTGCACCGTGGTGATGAGAGAGTAACAGCTGTCACGTTAAATAAAACTGGCAAGGCTGTAATCGTAATAGTTCTCTGGTGGGTGACCAGATCCCCAGGCAGAGGGACAGGCACAGGGTCTGGGGTAGGGATTAAGATGGTATGGGGCCGGGGCTGTGGATGGGGGGTGCGAGGAATCGGGGCTGGTAGTTTGCTCTTGGCATTTGGCTATAGGATAGGGGCTGTAGTTGGGCCTAGGGTATGGAGTTGAGACTGGGTAGGGAGAGAAGCAGAGATGAGAGGGAATCAGTCCCCGGAGCAAAGACCACCCGGCATGGGGTGAGTCCACCACAGTCTCAGCCAAAGGCAGTGAGAGCAGTACACAGATGAGCGAGGGAGAGAGGTGAGAAAGAGAGGGATAGAGAGAGAAAGAAAGAGAGAGAGAAGGGTAGAGAGAGAGCAATTAGAGAAAGAGAGAGAAGGATAGAGAAAGAGAAGCAAGCAAGAGAGAGAGGCGAGAGACAGAAAGAGAAGGAGAGAATGAGAGAAAGACAGAGAGATAGAGAAAGAGAGCGATAAAGAGAGAGAGAGAAGGGTAGAGAGAGCGAGCTGTAAAGCCAAAGAGCCAGTGCATCGTCCATGAAGCAGAAACACTGGAAGGCAACACAAGAGTGTCGGAGGAACATTACTCAAATGGGTCTTTAGTGTCGTGGAAAATCCACTTGAAGACGCGCGGCAGCCCCAAGCGCCCGTCTCCCTCCTCTCCTCACTGCATTGATCTGCTATAGACAGGAGACAGCGAGCACGATGGATGGTCGCTCCATTTACACTGATGCTAATTAATAAGCTGTCTGCCGAGGACATGGTCGCTGAGCCAAACACAAAGTCAACACTGACACCTCCACTGTGAAGGCAGACACTCCTGCTACTGTTAACACAACCTTTTGTCCTCTGCAATTATAAACACAGGGGCTGCCATGGGTTCCTTTATGCCCCTATCACAAAACAAGGCCCATTCTGCCACTGTGAAGGACATAACCCATTCATGTTTCAGTAGGCACAGCCATCTGTCTATATCCAGATACTGTACACATTGAAACCACGACACAGGAGTAAGTCCCTTATAGATATTTCCCTAGTTCTTTGTTCATACTAGGATTGCAAAGTTACCAGAATCTTCAGTAATTCTGGTTATTAACAGAACATGTATTGCTATCTATCGGAACTTTGGTCATTTATACTTAATAACTTAAAATAATTCATATAGTGTCCATATTGTCCATGAGTTTCTAGAAGATAGATCATATGGTTCAAGAGAAAATTGCCTAACTAATGAAAAAAGCATCTAATCAACAGTGGCATTATTTTCAATTACCTCTGCAACTCGTCCAACTTTGGACTTTTTTCACAACTACCACTATTTTGACGCCAAAACATTGACAACAAATACAGTGTCCATATTGTCCATGAGTTTCTATGAGTTTCAAAATTCTTCAAACTCTGTCAAATTGGTTGTTGATCATTGCTAGACTGTAACGATCGTCGTTGTAATCATACTCAGACCAAAGCGCAGCTTTTTATTTTAAGGAGAACCGAACAACAAAACAATAAAGAATAAACGATACGTGACATTCTGTAGAGCTCACAGGCATCAACACAAAAACAAAATCGCATATTATCTATGGATCATCGCCAGAGGCTCCGGACCGTGGATCATCATTGGGGGCTCCGGACTGGGAGCGCTCGCTGGAGGCTCTGGACTAGGAACTCTCGCTGGAGACTCTGGACTAGGAACCCTAGCTGGAGGCTCTGGACTAGGAACCCTCGCTGGAGACTCTGGACTAGGAACCCTCGCTGGAGGCTCAGGACTAGGAACCCTCGCTGGAGACTCTGGACTAGGAACCCTCGCTGGAGGCTCTGGACTAGGAACCCTCGCTGGAGACTCTGGACTAGGAACCCTCGCTGGAGGCTCTGGACTAGGAACCCTCGCTGGAGGCTCTGGACTAGGAACCCTCGCTGGAGGCTCTGGACTAGGAACCCTCGCTGGAGGCTCTGGACTAGGAACCCTCGCTGGAGGCTCTGGACTAAGAACTCTCACAGGAGGCTCTGGACTGGGAACCCCCGCAGGAGGCTCTGGACTAGGAACCCTCGCTGGAGTCTCTGGACTGGGGACACACACTTGAGGGAAAGTGTGAGGAGCAGGCACAGGACGTACCTGACTGTAAGGTGCACTTGAGGGAGAGTGCGAGGAGCAGGCAAGGGACGTACCGGACTGGGGACACGCACTTCAGGGAGAGTGAAAGGAGGAGGCACAGGGCACAGGACGTACTGGGCTGTGGAGGCGCACTGGAGACTTGGTGCATAGAGCCGGCACACATGGTACCGGACAAATGACACGCTCCTCAAGGCGAGTGCGGAGAGCTGGCACAGTTTTAACCAGACTGCTAGCACACTCCTCAGGACGAGTACGGAGAGCTGACTCAGGTGGCAGCAAACTGATGACACGCTCCTTAGGGCGAATGTCGTGCATCATATACCAACCCAACAACTCTCTAATCTCATCTCTCTCACTAACGGTCTCTGACTCTCTCCGTTCGCTGTCCGCCAGTCTCTGTAGTGACTGGATGTATTGATATACCATTCAAAGTGTGATTAATAACTTCATCATGCTCAAAGGAATATTCAATGTATTCAATGACCTTACACATAATTGCATGTGTGGAGTACAAAGATGAGGTATTCATTCAAAAATCATGTTAAACACTGTTATTGAGTCTGAACTTAATTTGTCCTGCCAATAAGTAAGGGAATACTTATTGACCCAATACATTTATTTTTTCATTTTTATACATTAAAAATGTTTTACCTGTTACATTATGAGGTATTGTGTGTAGGCCAGTGAGGGGTAAAATATAATTGAATGGCCTTTACTGCTATAGCCAATAGAAAATAATTGAATAACGCATTCATAAATGGTAAACAAAAGGTAGTAAAAAAGAAATCATAAGAAATCAGATTTTGAATTGTCTGTCCCATATCGAGGAGATAATGTATATGAATGCTCAGGGAATATTTTACCACTTATTTTTGTTGGCACTAAACTACCTCCATACTTCTCTTCGTCTGTATGGGTTACCTTCAGTCCAGTCCTGTATTCATTTGTATGGGTTACCTTCGCCATTGTGTTTGTGAGAGTCTCATCTTTCCATAGAGTGGTCATAACTCGTTTTATTTTTAGAAGAACGATTTTTGGGACGTCTCATGGTCTGACAAACACCACTGTAGCTCGGCCACCTTCCGCTACAGATGTGGAAGGCCGGAATTGGCGGATGCGGTGGATCGAGACGCAGCAAAAACAGATATCTCTATCTTCAACTGGTGGATTTTTGTATTATGTTATACTTTGATTGACGCACGGACGCATCAATAGACTCTTAAAGACACCAATGACACCATCTTATTTAAAGGTGCACTATGCATTTCCTGGTTGCTATGGGACAAAACAAGCAAGTATAGTGTACAGAATCATTGTACCATCTAAACCGAAGTGAAATATATTTTCCATAATCTTCAGCTGTTTGAAGCTGATGTACAAAGCTGAATGTAAAAGATGCAAAAACTAAATTTAAGAAGAGGAAGGACAGAAATAGTGCACATAAAACACATCTACCTCTTCTTGGACTTGTTTTCGAAGATACAACAATTCTGGTAGTTTACTGGTAAATGTTGATAGTTTCCAGTAATATACCCTCCCTTTGCAACCGTAGTTCATACACTTCAACATACACTATAGGAGGAAACACAAGAAGAGACACACTTTATAATAAATTAGATGAAGGGTTGCAAGTCATTTATGTTTAATGGGATTTTTGTGGAACCTACAGTAGCATGTTTAAAAGCGAAATCTGTGTTTTTATTTAGGGTTATGGATATGTTTACGGTAAAGGTTAGAGAAGTCTTTTATAGCATGGCCCGACAGCAATGACCAAATCCACAGTACAGCGCTACCCCGTGAGGGAGCAGTCATCTCATAAGAATGTAGAGCAGAGGACTGTGGGTGATCTTTAGTAATGTTCCGGCTGATTGGTGGAGGATGGAAGGGTGATTTGTGGGCGTCGTCTTCCCGTACAAAATCTGCATTCATCTGTGGCATTCACGGAGGGCAGGAACTAAAGAGAAATTAGATGCAGTCGTTTCTTTTTTTTTCTAAACGGAGGCTTGAAGGTCAGTACATATAAAACAATCCATAACAGATGCCACTTAGCAAAACCCAAGTGCAGACAACAGACATCTGCTACTGCACGTCTCTCACGCTCTCTCTCTGCATTACAGTGAAAGGGGAAATGGACTGCTCTCCTAATAACTCATGCAATTCTCATGTGCCATTTCAATAATCACAAGGATGGATCTATGTCCTCTAGCACTCAATGTTGTCTGAGCTCTTTTCTAAGCTCCAGTGTGCTGCTACGGTATTGTCCTTTTTGATGCATGACCCTGTAGCGTGTAGCGTGTATGGTGTATGCTACTGCTGTTTTGACCAGGTCTCCCTCAGAAAAGACGTTGTTCAGCTCAAAGGGGCCATCTGGGTAAATAAAGAATGAGTACACAAATAAAACGGGGCTGACCAGGATAAAAGTGGCAGTATGGTAGTGTAGTGACAAATGACAGCTCTTAGACTTGTGAGGGGAGCCATTATAAAGAACACTGTTATGTTGTTCTGGGCTCCTTGGGCTCCTGTGGCTTAGTGGTCTGTCTTCATGACATTGAGGACAGTCAGGTTAAAGCTAGTACTGAATGTCAGACACAACAATCCCCACCCCTCCATCTGTAATATAAGGTCAAAACAAAACCATGTGGATGGGGTGGGGCTTCTGACCTCATCTCATCCAATCAGAGATCTCTGCTGTATCGGGCACAGAGGCGTGAGGGTTTGGGTTGGTAGAGGAGTGTCATCTGGGAGCGACAAAGTGTCAGAGAGAGCAGTGGGGAGCAAAGGATGTGATTAATCTGAGAGATGAGATGTCTCCTCGCTGGGTGGGTGAATCCACACCTCGCCTGCATCATGATGAGCCAGCCCAGCCAAGCTCCAGGACACACTGTTAGCCCTAATGACATAAGCGGAGTAATGATGGCTGCCCTGTTAGGAGCATCCAGAGGGAGCAGCAGAGAGAGAGAGAGAGAGAGAGAGAGAGAGAGAGAGAGAGAGAGAGAGACTCTAAAAGTAAGGCTTGGTAAAGTCAACCAACAACCTCTAAGCATGGGGAAACTAAGGCTTTACAGCACACAGGATACAATCACAGCCACACAAACACACCACATACAGTACTGTGACTTCTATGGCTGAGAGGCTCCCTGCAGATGAAAGCCTGACCGTGATTATCCCTCTCTAAGAGCCTCTCCAATGCAGTGGCTATATATGACAGCTGAGAAGAGAGGATCTACAGTTCCAATGCAGAATGGAAACGTCAGTAAACAGACTACAGTTACAGTTACAGCACAGGACGGAAACTAAGTCAACACAGCCAACCCTCTTGACCAGAGCAAGGGCATTCAGAAAGGTCGAGGGGGGTGGGCTACTTGAGCAGGATGGACTGGACCCCAGAACAGAGGCCCAGAGGTTAAAAGACGTAAAGACAGAGGGACCTTGAAATAGCACAGCACTTCCTGCTTCCTGCTCTCATTTAGTTACAAAAGCTGGGCATGAGCCACGGAGCTAGCTGGCACATTCCCGCCAAGGTCAATGCACTGGGGCTCTCAGCAGTCACAAAACAAACTCGCATGCACGAGGACACATGCACATGCACACAAGTGCACACAAACACACAAGCACGCACATATTCATAATGTAAATGGTCTGGGGACTAAGGAGAGAGAGAGAGAGAGAGAGAGAGAGAGAGAGAGAGAGAGAGAGAGAGAGAGATGAAGGAAGACATGAAACAAAGAGCACTACCACACTACAGGCAGTCACTGACATGTACACATTACTCTGTCATTGCATCATGGCATGGTGAATGTATTAGCACCTATTGCATCAAGCCTCTTTGCCGTAGCTTCGTTTCAACAATTAGGACTCATTGTATTGAGTGTGGGGGATGAATATGGAATCAGTGAATGACGCCAGCTCACATGCTCCACTGTTACAAGGGCAGCTCCTCTTCAGATTGAATGAGACGGAGCATAATAATAAAAAATATAATATATAACAGCCATCACACTCAATATTCTTCAAGTACTGCTGAGCGATTAAATCATTTTTAAAACAACTAATTGACGATATTGGTTCAATTATTTATATTCCAGTCCGTTTGTTTCTTTTCTGTGAGCTCGATGTGTAGTTTCTGTAGAGATAAATAAGATCAAGCCTGAAACGTGTGATGTAGTAGTTGCATTTTTCCCACAATGCAATATTCTACAAAGTTAGCTAATGTGGTAATTAACTGCAAGGACCATAATCCATTGTGGCCTGCTTTCACTTGTCCGGTCTGTGCGGAGCAGACAGACAGAGAGAGAGAGAGAGAGAGAGAGAGAGAGAGAGAGAGAGAGAGAGAGAGCGCTCCATCCAGAAGGACAGAAAGCAGTTGTCTGGTCTGTGCAGAGCAGACAGAGAGAGAGAGAGAGAGAGAGAGAGAGAGAGAGAGACGCTCCATCCAGAAGGACAGAAAGCAGTTGTCTGGTCTGTGCAGAGCAGACAGAGAGAGAGAGAGAGAGAGAGAGAGAGAGAGAGAGAGAGAGAAACGCTCCATCCAGAAGGACAGAAAGCAGTTGTCTGGTCTGTGCGGAGCAGACAGAGAGAGAGAGAGAGAGAACGCTCCATCCAGAAGGACAGAAAGCAGTTGTCTGGTCTGTGCGGAGCAGACAGAGAGAGAGAGAGAGAGAGAGAGAGAGAGAGAGAGAGAGAGAGAACGCTCCATCCAGAAGGACAGAGAGCAGTTGCTTCGAAAGCCTGAAAATACATGATCTAAGTGATTAATAGTTGGTTCTTAGCAGTCATAAAAGTATGCCTTATTTACTTCGAATAACTAGTAAAATGGTGATTTTGTCAGGCAGCAGCTCTATAGAGATTAAATGAGGACTTGGAATTAAATAACAAAGTAATCAAATAAAACAAATATTTTAGTAAAGTAAATTCATGTAAAATAATTGATGATTAATAAGTGATAATGGAGAGTCACTACCATCATGGGACTTTAATTCACTGTTTTACTCTGTGTTGTTACAGTATTCATCCCACATAATGCAAAGTGCATTCAATATTTTTTTTTAAAAGAAAGAAAAAAAATGAAAACCGGGATTATATTTTTAATAATCAAACTGAAACCGAACCGATCTACTTAAAGCATTAAATGCTCATCACTAGTTCAATGGCACTTTCATAAAGAAGTCATAGTCAATATATGGTAACGACATGTAGAGAGTTACAGTATACAGTGGACAAAATGAAATGCTTACTTGAGTCAGCGTCTGACTGAGATTACAGGCCTCTTGCAAATACTATCTGATTAGTAATTCAGAATCAATAGCCCAGGCCTTCCCTGCTCCTGCAAGCCAGAGACTTAACCTTAGGGGTCAAGACCAGGTCAATGCAGCTCCAATACGCATATGGGCTCAGGGTCTTCATGTTCAACCCATACACTGTTGTAAAAGCAAGTCAATGAATCATCTGCTCTTTCTATGACACACAGTGATTATTCCTGTATTTCCCAATTTCCTGACCTACGACCTCTCACAGAGTGCTTTGCATGCTGAGGTGTTCCAGCATGTGAATTCATCAGTGTTTTACAGCAGTCATTTCCAACTCCTTTTGGATCCATATGGGCACCTGTGACCTGTGTACTGATCCCACCCAAGGCTAACCAGCAAGTCTAAGGTGTAATTACAATATGCTTCTCTGATTGTATTGGTCTCGGTCTCTCTTTATCGCTCTCTTTCAGAGGTTCTTCTCCCTGGGTTCTGGTTCTCAGTTTGTCCTAACAAATATGGCCTCCGTCACGGTCGTGGTGAACGTTGAAATGGAGATATGAAAGACGAATGAATTTCTCCTGTCAAGATTAAGACAGCTGAATGAGTAAAGCTACATGCCCAGTGCCAGATTTTTGTTTTTGTGTGTGTGTGTGTGTGTGTGGGGGGTATTAAATTACATAGATAAACATAGAGCCAATAAACATAGTTTTGTCAGGAGCAGAACTTGCAGAGTGTAATTCTGCAGTATGGGATGCGGATGAGAGCCGGACACAGTGTACAGTAATTCAATTAACGCCCAGGCGAGGTGCTTCCACCCTCCTAGGGCTCAACGCGGCCCCAAATACAGAGTCCCCTAGCCCACCCCCTTGGAATCCATCACCCACTCCCCCTGCCCTCTGCTAATGACAAACCCACTGCTTCATGTCTGGACAACCATCTGGTGGCGCTGAAGCTTTTAAACCAAATCAAATAGTGTTGCCAAAGAGACCTGGGTGGGAGATATCTTACAGAGAGCTGCAAGCCTGTGTGTGTATGTGTGTTTCAAGATTTTTATCAGAGAGATTTCATTTTGGTTAGTGTGATGAATTGTGGCTTGCATAGGGCACTCCTCAAATGCATACACACACACACACACACACACACACACACACACACACACACACACACACACACACACACACACACACACACACACACACACACTGTCCTGCTAAGTCTACTTACTGCTCTCCCTAAGCGTATTGGATTTATTTCAGGAAGTACCACATGCTATCCATACACCAGCAAAGACTTTGTCCCCCACATCACGTTTAACAACTGTCAAACACTGCCAAAGCACCTGCCAAGGTACTGTGACTCTAAAATGAGCTGAATCTCTGCTAGATGCCTTAGATACAAGCCAAAAGCTTTAAAAAATTAGGTTTAAAAAAACGACGCATTTGTGGAGAGGGAGGGTGCCGAAAATACAAAATCGTATTTTCCAGAGCGTAGCCGCACCTCAGTCACAGCTTGACACGGAGTACCGAAGTCATCCGCTCAGACTCACTGTGGTGAAGCAAAATATTCCCCTTATTAGACTTTGTAAGTAAAATGCCTGGTGTTAACGGCTTCCAGCAATTTGCGATAAGGCAGCGGACTGGTGAGGTGAATCCAGCTAATAAATAACTAGAGCTGCTGGAACGTATTTTTAGCAGGAGATAAAACATACCTGGGAAATGTATTGCTCCAGGGACAACCAAATGTAATTATTAAGATTGAGATTAGGGGGGAACTAGGGTTAGGGTAAGGGGGTTGAGCGGTGTGTGGGCCGGAGGGAAGGGAGGGTCATGGTGGGTGTAGTTCGGTATCAAGCTTATGGAAGGAGCATAGGAAGACAGAAGCATTGATTTCAGTTATCTCTCCTCTACAAACTGAAATGTGTCTCAGAATGAATTGTGTTCTCTGAACACATTAAACCACAGTTGCACTTGATTGATTGACAACTAGTGACACCCTTGAACTTAAGTAATAAGTATAAACATGATTTTAAAAGGCTGGAGATAAAGGGAACAGAGTCACTACTAACATTGTATGCCTGAGGGACTGGGATTTGTTTATGATAGATAATTTCATCTGATGAAATTCCAAAAACCCATATCATCATATCACTGTCTGTCTGTCTGTCTGTCTGTCTGTCTGTCTGTCTGTCTGTCTGTCTGTCTGTCTGTCTGTCTGTCTGTCTGTCTGTCTGTCTGTCTGTCTGTCTGTCTGTCTGTCTGTCTGTCTGTCTGTCTGTCTGCATGAGTGCATATGCACTTGTGTGTGTCAAACTCAAACCTATCTCACCTCACGCAGATCCCACACATCAAAGGGGTGCAGAGAGAGATAGACGAGAGAACAGAGAGGAGGTGATCTATACACACCAAACCGCTCCCAATGGAGGTGAAGGGGGCGAGGGTGACATTACTGTGTGCACGTTGAAAGACAAGAGGAATCCAACCACATTGATCAACGCGAGACAGCGTGTCAACTATTTACAATGGGGGCCCTCGCCTCTGCCTCTGTGTCTGTCTCTCTCTCTACATGCTACTACTGTGTGTCTTCACTTTACCTGTCTATTTCTCATCTCTGTCTCTCTGGGCATCATGTTGTGAGTTACCGGGACCAGAGAGTCACAGCAACAACAGGACAGACTGATCCTACCTTGTACATTATACAGAAGAAAAGTGTATACATGTTTTGGAGAGAGAGCTTAACACAGAGCTATAATCAACACAGTTTTGTCTTCATTTACATAGCATTAGATTCACCTCTATTTTCATTCTATTTTCTCGTGCATATCTGACCTGATATCCATCTGAATCACTCACTCCTTGCTTCTCCCTCTCAATCTCCCCATCGCTCCCTCCTCGGAAGAGATAATGACATCTCATTTCGATTTAAACAGATTGACACCAGGCCATATTTCACCTTATGCTATACACTCATCCTTGAGAGACCCATTAGAGGGAAGATAAAAAACGAGATGATGAATTTACTGGACCTGATGAAGAATGGTTTGTCCCCTATTCCGTTCCCATCATCGCTGACTGAACACGGACATGATATATTCAGCCCCCACCCCCATCTACCACGGCCTAATGGTGCATTCCAATAAACCTACATTCAATCTACACATTAGTGGACAGCTCCATTTATTGATAGATAGAATCAATAGGTAGAAGATAAACGACTTCAGAATAAATGATTTACTTAACCTCGGTACTTCCATTCAATAATAAAAAAGTAGAATACTAGCCGTCACATTTAGCCAATATTAGTTTTATTTCTCTCACTTGAATCGGGATATATTCCCACCCATCTCTCAGTTAAGACACGGCTAGAGCCGAGCCATTAGTCATCTTCGAACCACATGCGTAATCAAAACCCCTCTGTGTCATAAATGGTACCGTTGGAAATGTAAATAACCATTCAAAACCAAGAACAGAGATATTGCATCTTACTGCGCTAACACTGCACACTCTGGAGCACGCCAAACATAATGAGAGTTGAGGCCCTTCTTAGTGCATCCCCACTCTCCCTGTTATCCCACCTTCTGTCTCCCTCTCCCCCGTCTCTCTCCACAATGCTCTCAATCAGGGGGCGCACGAACACCTCACCTGACGAGCCACGCGGGACATCCAATTTCCAGCAGAACACTGCATACTTCCCGTCTCCTCCCCGACCCCATCTGATACAAAACACCTCACAAACAAGCAGCACAGCTCTGGGACTCCCACTATTCCACGGGTTGCCCTGCCTAGGGACTTGTCTTCATGTCAATTAGCTCAGAGCGCTCCGCTCCCCCTCTTTCTTCCCAGGTAGGCCTACCCCTGGGTGAGGGGGTAGAGAGGGAGCACTGGAAGGGAGGAGGAGGGGGGAACTTCAGCTCTGGAGTACAAATGTGGGAAACAGAGGATGGAGAGAGAGAGAGAGAGGGGGGGGGGAAGGATATTGGTGTAATGAAGCAGGAAAGCCTGCAGTGGAAATTGTGCTGTAAATCAAATTCGATACTCCATTTTGTCTGATAAATGCAGATAAACAAACCGCTGCTGAGACGTTTTACAGTGTGGTTGATGAACAACTTACACAGGTGCAAACACACGCACACACGGACACACACATGGTTCCACGTCCCTGAGAGCACCACTCCTTGTGGTCGCTATGGTTGTGTGTGTGTGTATGTGTGTGTTGCAATGTGTACACAGCTACAGGCAGAGGTGTAAAGCGCCACTGCTGATAACTGTTAACAAGCAGCTCACACACACCATGACACTAGGGTCCTATTACGGCAAACAGAGCTGTGTCTGCACACATACACACACATGCACACAGTAACACGGCACCTGCTGTTGCCTCTCCATCTCTATTTCTCCCAGTTGGAGGGAGTGGGAGTACCAACCAATGCGAAAGTAAAGTGAGTCACAAACAGAAAACGGGCTACACTGGCATCAAACGAGCTACAAACCCTTAACACAAAAGCAGGTGCCTATGGGGATGTTAAAAGAGTCCCAGTTCTACACGGACAACCTTGGATTCGCCAAGCCAATAAGCAGCCACAGGGTCATTCACCAGTCAGCTAGACTCTTCGAGGTCATGTAGTGTAACTCTCTAGCTGAGGATGAAAAAAACAAGGACGAGGATATTGAACGTCAAATGCAACTCAGATGGGTAGATGGGTTCAAGATGGGTTCAGAGTTCATAAAGCCATGAAGTCACGGCACACTTTGCTGTTGAAACGATAGTTTGGGATTTTGAAGAGACATAAAAATGGTATCCACGAGTTCATCTGACACTAAGGAAGTAGATTTTCGCTTCACTGACAAAATCCCATACAGTAAAAATACAAGTCAAGACATAATTCGATGAATACGCCTACATTGTTTAATTAATGAGACACTTTGAGAGTAAGTGAAATCACACGTTTATTTGTGTATACCTTTTAGCTACTGAAACAGAGATTTCAGTGCACCAGAAAGCCAACCTAAACCTGGACCCTGCCCGCACACACGCACGTTCATCAGCTGTGTCCAACCACGGTTCTCATCCTCCGCCAGCAAGATGGTCTCAGTGGGGAAGAGTCTATTTCCAGCCCAGGAGAGGTGGAGGTGTGCATGGGGTTGGTGGAGACTTTCTAAAGGGTAATTACTAACGTTAGAGCAAGGTGAGGCACAGTTCAAGTAGATTGGCTGGCTTCCTCCTGGAACTAAAGTGGAGTAATTACCCAGATACAAACACAGCTTTCTGTATTCCTTAGGAGTCATCCTCAGCTGAGTGCACAGAAAAAACCTGATCAAGTTTTTATTTTCACTAAACAGAAACCCCTCTGAACAGTTCATCCCCTGCCCAGTGGTTTACTCTGCTAGGCGGTAGAAAGAGGGTAAACACTGTTTTGCTTCAGACGGACCAGAAACTAGCCCCGCTTTAGTCTTTAAATGGTCACACACTACCCAGAGGGACCGGAGCGATTCCCACACTAACAGCTTGAACACAAGGACACTGCGTGTCTCCAAAACCCAGAAAGAGACAGGGCTCGCATGTTACTGGAAATACACGGCCCTCCGCACTCCCCCCAAAAAGACTGCATGCTAAATATAAGAGGTCGGGTTAAAGAGAAAGAGCCCTGTAGTTGAACTGAGAGCTAGATACAGTTTACATGTTTTTTTTTATACAAAAAAAGAGAACAAGAATGAAGAACAGAGAGAGAGAGAGAGAGAGAGAGAGAGAGAGAGAGAGAGAGGGAGAGATGAGGGGAGAGAGAGAGAGAGAGAGAGAGAGAGAGAGAGAGAGAGAGAGAGAGAGAGAGAGGGAGATGAGGGGAGAGACGGGAGGAAAGATGTGAAAGTGAGAGGAGAGAATGTGTGTGTAAAGAGAGCGCAGACTGACAGGTTTAGGAAGTGTGTTTGGCACACCATGTGTGAGACTGGGGCGCCTGAGGTTCATGCATAATTTATCCTGGGTTTTGAGGATAAGCGTAAAGATGTTCCACGTTCAGGATGACAAGTGCCCATGACAATTTAGAAAGGCAGTGACCCCAATCAAAAGACAGGGTCAAAGCACAGACCCAGCTACAGACGGAGAGCAGACCTGTTAGTTTATTAGTACTACCCCGTCAATTTCCTCAGCCTGGTCTCTCTCTCTACAGCAAGAGGGAGAAGAGAGGATAAACTAAAGGAACAAGAAAAACATTCACAGCCAATTTGCCATGTAGCTCAGGCAAAGCTGACTCCGAAGCCCACAGAAAATAAGCTCAATCCATCAAGGCCCTGTATCAACTGAGAGGCTGGCGGGTTAATCGAATGCAGTAAATAAAAATATGTTTGCGATTCACCCGGTAATAACGGCGCAAGGTGGCAAAGACGTGATTTTCACAGCAGCTCTTCCTGTCTTCCTAAGTTCAAATGACTCAGTCACTGTTTGGGTATAGGAGGGGTGAACTAGAGTTAAACTTGGGAAACGTTTATTTCAGAGCACAAGAGTATGTGGCTTGTTAGTGAGAGAGTAAGTCCCAACTCCTTTCCCAACTTTTCCTGTCAAGACAGATTTGCTCCACCTTGGGGATTTCATCCTTCATCCTCCTCTCCGTTAAGCATTGGCCCATATGGGCTTACAAGACAGCTCTGACATATTCAAATCAACCATATGGGAGAGAGAAAATAAACCACACAGAGTGAATATTCAGAGAGGGAGCAATGTCATCACAAACACATACCATAAAGCACTGATGAACGGGTCTAATATCCCTTTCAAAGGATGTGTAACATGTATTATTATCAGTGGGGAAATAGTTTGTTAGAATGTAATCAAACCTGCACCACAAAGAACACACTGCTGGGGGAAATATCCCACTGTTCCTGCATACACAGTATTAATAAGTAGGCTTCTTCAGTCAATTAATAAACTGAGTGAGACAAAATAAACATTGTTTTTGATTTGAAATTAATGGGATCCATTTCCAGGAAGACTTTATGTAAAATTTGAACCTAAAGATTTGATACATCTGATACATTTGATACTAGGATTGGGCGGTATCCAGATTTCCATATTGTCATACCATACTTACGTATCTCATCCCGGGATTTACGGTATTACCGGCATAGCACACAAGGGGCTGCTAAAAATGCAAGAAAAGCCCATTGGACCGAAAACAAACATAAACTAATTGCAAAGACAGGCAAATCCAGCTCATAAAGATATACAAGCATAGCTAGTAGCTACTGAATGTACATTTCAGTGAGTGTGGACATTTACAAGTGAAAGTGAACGAGAGAAATTGTGCAAATGAACAAAATTGTGATGCATGAAGAAGAGGAAGAAGAGCACGTGAAGGAAGAAGAGCACGAGGGAGGAGAGGGGAGAAGAGGAGAAGAAATGGCAGCTATACAGATAACTCATCCAGAGCTCCTTGACTTCTGGCAGAAAGCCATTATAAGATATCTGATGGCAAACATTTAGCAGTGAATTGCATACAAGTGTAACTTCATCAGCTCATGTGCGCCACACAACTGATAGATATAAAACGCTATGAACTCACCAGCTCCCTCCGTCTCCCGGTGTGCTATTTACACAGAAACACGTGACTGGCTCAACTGTTCTGGGGAACTACGTACGGTAAGCTTCATAATGTCAAATTATGTGACGGGTGAAATGAAGAACGGAATCAGCTTTATCTCTTAAGATATTGCTCAAGTTGACTGCAGGTATTAACTTAAAAAGTAACTACAAATATTCCGGTATTGACGGTATTGAAAAACCATCCCGTGGCTTTTTCCAAATACCCTGGTATACAGTATATACGGTACACTGCCCAAGCATATTTGATACATCTGATCCTGTTAAAGTTTGAAATAAATGATGTCTTTAAATTGTTGTGCTGTACGTGCCTAGCGCTTTCATCTTGAATTGTAGAAGAAAATATACTTTGCATGTCTCTAACAAAAATCTCCACATACAAATCAAAGATCTGAATACACGAACAATACCCTCTTCACACATTCAGATATACTATATATCCTAATAAGCGGGATTCAAATCTTACAACTCATTCCTACAGAGCTGAACACCGAGTGAGGAGACCTCTATGCCATTGCTATTGTTTTTTTGTTTTTTTGTTGTTGATTATTGCTGTTACTGATTGTCCTGTTGACAATATTGATTATTATTATTTGAATGATGTTAATGTTGTAAATGTATCACTTCATCACCGAAGTACGCTTTGGCAATATGTACATTGTTGCGTCATGCCAATAAAGCAAATTGAATTGAATAGAGGAGGCCTCAGCGCATCAACATGGCAACTGCTCCGTCACTCTCAGATCAACAGTCATCCTCTTGAGGAGGGGGGATTGTAACTAAACACAGGAAACTGCTCCGTCACTCAGATCAACAGTCATCCCCTTGAGGAGGGGGGATTGTAACTAAACACAGGAAACTGCTCCGTCACTCAGATCAACAGTCATCACCTTGAGGAGGGGGGATTGTAACTAAACACAGGAAACTGCTCCGTCACTCAGATCAACAGTCATCACCTTGAGGAGGGGGATTGTAACTAAACACAGGAAACTGCTCCGTCACTCAGATCAACAGTCATCACCTTGAGGAGGGGGATTGTAACTAAACACAGGAAACTGCTCTGTCACTCAGATCAACAGTCATCACCTTGAGGAGGGGGGATTGTAACTAAACACAGGAAACTGCTCCGTCACTCAGATCAACAGTCATCCCCTTGAGGAGGGGGGATTGTAACTAAACACAGGAAACTGCTCCGTCACTCAGATCAACAGTCATCACCTTGAGGAGGGGGGATCGTAACTAAACACAGGAAACTGCTCCGTCACTCAGATCAACAGTCATCACCTTGAGGAGGGGGGATTGTAACTAAACACAGGAAACTGCTCCGTCACTCAGATCAACAGTCATCACCTTGAGGAGGGGGGATTGTAACTAAACACAGGAAACTGCTCCGTCACTCAGATCAACAGTCATCCCCTTGAGGGGGGATTGTAACTAAACACAGGAAACTGCTCCGTCACTCAGATCAACAGTCATCCCCTTGAGGAGGGGGGATTGTAACTAAACACAGGAAACTGCTCTGTCACTCAGATCAACAGTCATCACCTTGAGGAGGGGGGATTGTAACTAAACACAGGAAAACAGGAAGAATGACAAGCATTAGATGTGCAACACCTTGCCCCGGGCACGGGTCTTCGTGTATTACATGGAGAGAGAGAGAGAGAACAGAACAGAACAGCAGACCGCAGCAGCAGGAGCAGTGCGGGTGCATGGGGGTGACTGAGTGATAGTTATCAGATCAACACAGCTTGTGTTTCTTTTGCTCCTTTCTCCGCTTAACTGAGACACGTTCGGGGACATCTGACATAGCCACATCCGCCTCAGATGTGTCCTTGTGGTGCTGGGTCATTACCATACTCGCACACACACACACACACACACACACACACACACACACACACACACACACACACACACACACACACACACACACACACACACACACACACACACACACACAAAGAGATACAATACTACACACAGACCCTCCTATATCCTTTACATGCTAGATCATAAATGTGTCCATCACCAACGGTAGGCCTATAGCCTTTCTAAACGCCTCTCATGTAGAGGGAAATGGAGGACAATCATCTCATTTTAACAGCAATCTACACCGAACAAAAGTATAAACGGTAACATGTAAAGTGTTGGTCCCATGTTTCATGAAACACCCATTGCTGCACGTCTGAAGTTTGCAAAAGAGCAACTGGATGTTATACAGCATCATGGTTTGGGCTGCTTTGCTGCCTCAGGGCCTGGACAGCTTGCTATCATCGACGGAAAAAAGAATTTCAAGTTAATCAAGAGATTTTGCAGAAGAATGTAAGGCTATCCGTCCGCCAATTGAAGCTCAACAGAAGTTGGGTGAGGCAACAGGACAACGACCCAAAACACAAAAGTAAATCAACAACAGAATGGCTTCAACAGAAGAAAATACGTCTTCTGGAGTGGCCCAGTCAGTGTCGTGACCTCAACCTGATTGCGATGCTGTGGCATGACCTCAAGAGAGCAGTTCACACCAGATATCCAAAGAATATTGCTGAACTGAAACAGTTTTGTAAAGAGAAATGCTCCAAAATTCCTCCTGACCGTTGTGCAGGTCTGATCTGCAGCTGCAGAAAATGTTTAGCTGAGGTTATTGCCAGTTATTAAATGTAATGGTTCACATACTTTATCCACCCGGCACTGTGAATGTTTACGCAGTATGTTCAATAAAGACATGAAAACATATACTTGTTTGTGTGCTATTAGTTTAAGCAGACTGTGTCTACTGTTGTGACTTAGATGAAGATCCGATCAAATTTGGTGGCCAATTTATGCAGAAATCCAGGTAATTCCAATGGGTTCACATACATTTTCTTGCCACTGTATAAACAGGGGGTACCAGTACAGCGTCAATGTGCGGGGACACCGGTGTCGAGGAAATTGATGTAATATGAACATGTAGGTAGAGTTATTAAAGTGGGGGCAATTTCAAATAGTCTGAGTAGCCATTTGATTAGCTGTTCAGACGTATGGCTCCTGAAGATCCTGGATGGCACGAAGCTTGGCCTCAGTGATGTACTTGGCCACACGTTCTACCCTCTGTAATTACTTGCGGTCGGAGGTTGAGCAGTTGCCATACCAGAAACCCGTCAGGATGTTCTCGATGGTGCAACTGTAAAACCTTTTGAGGATCTGAATGACCCATGACAAATCTTTTGAGTCTCCTGAGGGGGAATAGGTTTTTTTCGTGCCCTCTCAACGACCGTCTTGGTGTGCTTCGACCGTGTTAGTTTGTTGGTGATGTGGCCACCAAGGAACTTGAAGTTCTCAACCTACTCCACTACAGCCCCATCGATGAGAATGGGAGTGTGCTCGGTCCTCCTTTTCCTGACGTCCACAATCATCTCCAGTGTCTGGATCACATTGAGGGTGAGGTTGTTGTCCTTGCACCACACGGTCAGTCTGACCTCCTCCCTATAGGCTGTGTCTTACCAGAGGCTGCTGTTCTATCCTGCCGATTGAGTGTATAACCCACCAGCTTTATGTTCTTAATTTCGTCGTTCAGCCACGAATTGTGAAAAATAAAATATTACAGTTTTTAAATGTCCCATTGGTAGGATATACGTGCTTTCAGTTTGTCACATTTACTTTCCTATGATTGAATGTTAGCTAGCAGGATGGAAAGCAAGGGCAGATTAGCCACTCGTCGCCTGATCCTCACAAGGTACCCTGATCTTTTTCTGCAACATCTCCATTTCCTTCTCCAGCGAATGACGGGCCTGGTCGGGTGTCCGTAGTATATCCCTCCCGTCCGACTCATTGAAGAAAAACTCTTTGTCCAATTTGAGGTGAGTAATGTCCAGAAGCTCTTTTCAGTCATAAGAGACAGTAGCAGCAACATTATGTACAAAACAAGTTACGAACAACGTGAAAATCTAACAAAATAGCATGGTTGATTAAGAGCCGATAAGACGGCAGCCCTCCCCTCCGGCGCCATAATTTATCAAAAGTATGGGTTATCCTCACCCATACTTTTTTAAAGAAGTTATCTGTGACCAACAGATGTCCCAGTCACGTGAAATACGTAGACTAGGGTCTAACTAATTAATTTAAATGGACTGATTTCCATATATGAACTGTAAACTCTGTAAAATCTTTGAAATTGTTGCATGTTGCGTTTATATTTTTGTTCAGTATAGTACCAGCAGCTTACTTCAGACGCAAGCATACAAGTCAAATATAAAACTTAAGCGTTAGGAAGCTTTTAAAGGCAGAATATTTGTTTGTAGTGTTAGAAAATGTGCTCCTTTTCCTATTTGTTCAAACGGATGGCCTCTGAGGTTTTTTTGTGGAGGAGTTTTTTCTATCTATCTGCCAAAAAGTGCAGCTACCTCAACACAGGAGTATGGATTCATTTAAATGTTTAGAAGCAAGATAGCACACCACTCATGCAAACCCACCAACATCTCTTCCAAACTTCCTTTCCTACCCTATTTTCTGAATCCTCTCCTCTACCTGCCTTTCCGATAATGCGTGTGGTGTGCTAGCCTGAGGATGAGAGCGTTTACAGATAGCCGGTCAGAAAGCAACAATGAGGCCAATCATAATGCAACTTGATTTCCATAATGGCTGTGGCTATTGATTATGGTTTCAGAGTCTTCTTAAACAGTTGTACTTATTTTACGATGTCAATATGTATTTGTTGTCAATGTTTTGGCGTCAAACTGGTGGCAGAGGTCATTGAAAATAATACCATTGTTGTTTAGATGCCTTTTTATTAATTAGGCTATTTTATTTTGAACCATATGGTCTATCTACTAGAAACATGGACATTATGGATACAGATATATATATTTATATATATAAATATATATCATTTTTAAAGTACTACATGCAATACCAGTCAAAAGTTTGAACACACCAACTAATATGTTCTACATTGTAGAATAATAGTGAAGACATCAACACTACGAAATAACACATATGGAATGATGTAGTAACCAAAAAAAGTGTCAAACAAATTCAAATCTATTTTAGATTTGAGATTCTTCAAAGTAGCCACCCTTTTCCTTGATGACAGCTTTGCACACTCTTGGCATTCTCTCAACCAGCTTCATGAGGAATGCTTTTCCAACAGTTTTGAAGGAGTTCACACATATGCTGAGCACTTGTAGGCTGCTTTTCCTTCACTCTGCGGACTAACTCATCCCACTAAACCATCTCAGTTGGGTTGAGGTCGGGTGATTGTGGAGGCCAGGTCATCTGATGCAGCACTCCATCACTCTCCTTCTTGGTCAAATAGCCCTTACACAACCTGGAGGTGTGTTTTGGGTTATTGTCCTGTTGAAAAACAAACGATAGTCCCACTAAGCGCAAACCAGATGGGATGGTGAATTGCTGCAGAATGCTGTGGTAGCGATGCTGGTTAAGTGTGCCTTGAATTCTAACTAAATTACTGACAGGGTCACCAGCAAAGCACCCCCACGCCATCACACCTCCTCCTCCATGCTTCATGGTGTGAACCAAGAATATGGAGATCATCTGTCCAGCTACTCTGCATCACACAAAGACACAGGTTGGCACAAAAAATCTCAAAGGACAGATTTCCACCGGTCTAATATCCATTGCTTGTGTTTCTTGGCCCAAGTAAGTCTCTTCTTATTATTGGTGTCCTTTAGTAGTGGTTTCTTTGCAGCAATTCGACCATGAAGGCCTGATTCACGCAGTCTCCTCTGAACAGTTGATGTTGAGATGTGTCTGTTACTTGAACTCCGTGAAGCATTTATTTGGGCTGCAATTTCCGAGGCTGGTAACTCTAATGAACTTATCCTCTGCAGCAGTGGTAACTCTGGGTCTTCCTTTCCTGTGGCAGTCCTTATGAGAGGCAGTTTCATCATAGCGCTTGATGTATTTTGCTCTTTCAAAGTTCTTGAAATGTTCCGTATTGACTGACCTTCATGTCTTAACCCTAAGATGCATAGTAAACATGTCGCCCAAAGAATGCATATGTAATAATGTATCTGTTTTTTATTTATATGGGTATAAAATATTATCCATTCGGTGGAACATAATTATTTTTAGTGATGATTTGGACCTTTCAATAGTTATTTTATTGTTTGAAATGTTTTTAGTCGCTCTTCAACAGTTTGATACACATTTCAATGATAACATATTATGAAAATTCATAACAGCTGCTGAAAATATTAGCATATTCTTCTTACAATTAATCTTACAATCAAAGTTTCAAATTCAACCTTTTAGTGTAAACAACAAAATAATAATGATTTATTTATTTGAAAATCCAAAGTTCATCATCAATATAAATGACAACACTAACAATTGTGAATTTAGAAAACATGAACACTAAAAGGAACAGGTGTGGGTGTGTGTGATGCTAACTTACGCTGTCTTAGACCATGCATTTGTTACAAACCACAAGCATGTGACTGTGCTCTTTGCAGATGGCTGTGTTGCACTGAGAACACCAGCGGCTGACTTTTCCATCCTTTGCGCTTGGGCAGAGCTGGCACCTCTTCCTCTTCTGGACCTGGCTGCTCTGAGTGGTGAGCAGAGCTGGCACCTCTTCCTCTTCTGGCCCTGGCTGCTCTGAGTGGTGGGCAGAGCTGGCACCTCTTCCTCTTCTGGCCCTGGCTGCTCTGAGTGGTGAGCAGAGCTGGCACCTCTTCCTCTTCTGGCCCTGGCTGCTCTGAGTGGTGGGCAGAGCTGGCACCTCTTCCTCTTCTGGCCCTGGCTGCTCTGAGTGGTGAGCAGAGCTGGCACCTCTTCCTCTTCTGGCCCTGGCTGCTCTGAGTGGTGAGCAGAGCTGGCACCCCACATATTTCCATTGCCTCAGTTCTTCTGTGGAGATGGGAGAACATTCCAGGAGGACACCCATCTCTGCAGCACTCCAACAATCAGGCCTTTATGGTGGCCAGATGCAAGCCACTCCTCAGTAAAAGGCACATGACAGCCCGCTTGGAGTTTGCCAAAAGGCACCTACAGTAAAGGACTCTCAGACCATGAGAAACAAGAGTCTCTGGTCTGATGAAACCAAGATTGAACCCTTTGGATGGAATGACAAATGTCATGTCTAGAAGAAAGCTGATCATCCACTGTGACGCAGTCGCTGGGGATGAACCTTCCTCTGCAGGTCGCTAAGAAAAGGTCCCACACGTACCAGAATGCTGCCAGGTGGTCTGTTGCCTCTCTGGACACTCTGGTCCTCTTGTCATCCAGCCTCAGGTAGCGACGGATATCCTCATATGTTCAGACCGACATGGTGGCATTTTACATTAGATTCTGCAGTGGATCCAAAAGTAGCTCCTGTGTGGAGACATCCCACCTTTTCTCCATGCCAATAAAGACCTTTAATTCCTCTTTGTTGACCTCACTCCACTCTGTCCCCTTTGCTGCCACTATTCTCTGTCCTTCTAAATGGGTACACTTTAGGACCTCCTCAATGATGCTGTCACTAATGAACAGCTCCCAGGCAACTTTTGGTGACACAACTGTTGACCCCCGCACAGGCCCTGGGCAGCTCCTCAGGATGTTATGGCTTCTGGTCCAGCCTTTAGTTGGGGGGGGGGTTACTCCAGTATGACCCCTTTTTACTCAGTCTATTTGAGTGTGTTTTCACTGTGAGGAGTCCTCCCCATCTGTAGAATAATCTAGGACAGCTGGACTATCAGGTGCATCCACAACTCCAACTTGACCCACAGGCACATAGTCTGTGTCATCTGAATTGGATACCTCAGATTCTGAGTCAGAGGCACCAATGGCTTCCTCATCCAGCATCTGTAAAACCATTTTGGTTATATATCTGGCAACTGTCTTCTGTATACCAACCCTACCTTGTCACAACACAACTGATTGGCTCAAACGCATTAAGGAAAGAAATTCCACAAATGTACTTTTAACAAGGTACACCTGTTAATTGAAATGCATTCCAGGTGACTACCTCATGAAGCTGGTTGAGATAATGAGTGTGCATAGCTGTCATCAAGGCACAGAGTGGACACGGTCATGAAACTGTATGAATGTAGGTTGAATCAATGCTACTGTCCCTTTGTTTTTTTTACTGGGGGGGCTCTGATATATGGTGTGAAACTGCCATTGCGGGCTAACACTCTACTCCACACTACCGCCGGAGAGGAGGAAGCAGGAGGATGAGGTCATAAGGGGCAGTGTGAGAAGGACGAGGGTGAGGGTACCATGGGAGCAGGAAGAGGCTACACGCCAAATGGAGGAAGGAAGGGAAGTGCAAACTCTCAAACACTTGAGTGGGTTGTCATGGCGAGGGGTGGCACAGTGGCAAAAGGCGAAACCACAAACAGGATTCAGAGAAGTGGACAATCATACCAGGGGGGATCAGAGGGAACAGGGGGCGGACGGAGGTGTCACATCTATGAAATATAAGAAATATACAGTACATCGTATAAATGTCATCTCTCAATGTCTGTTTCCTCCTAAATCCTCTGCCCCTGTCCCTCTGTTAAGAGATTCATGTAGCATAGTCAGTCAGAATGGGGACAAAGTGGAACACCTTGAAAAGGCTTGTCCTGTTCTGAAGATGTCATGGTCAGAGATACGCATCTGGGCTGGCAGTGAATAACAGCTTTCACTCTGTCAGGGTGTGTGTGTGTGAAGATGCAGTAAAGGCGGAGTGGGAGGTGGGTGTCAGGGTCTGAGGTGAGGACAAAGGGGACAGAGAAGATTAAAACCACAGCACGTCTCTTTACTGCTGCGCTGCTCGTCCTCTCTACGACTATAAAACCCAGAGAGAAGCACACTGCACAACACTACCATTTACAACAGACACAACAATGCCCTGTCTTATTCCACCCTCATCCTCCTCCCCTCTTCCCAGCTAGTCTCATTCCAATTCCCCAATGCCACTCTAGTCCCCTCTCTCCTCACCCCCTCACTGTCATCATTCCACTCCCACTACCCACTTCCTACCCTACCCCTCTCCAGTCCAGCATGACATTACTGGGTTTGGGCCCTGGGTCTGACTTTAGATGTGCGAGGCCAGAGAGAGAGAGAGAGCGAGGACTCCAGCACTCTCTGGGGCTCTGTAGCAGGATGAGTAACACTGGCTTCCCACCAGGAGTACATTTACTTATTAGAGCCTGTGCAGATACATAACTGTAGATCTGCTGTGTTTTGACAGTCCCACTGATGATTTAAGTTCTCAGCTGAAGGGTGGCAAACCTTTGACTGCAGGAATAAATACAACTACATCCCATGATTTAACACGTATTTTTCTGCACTACACGTTTATGCAAGATTTATTCCATTTCCCTACGCACACACATACACACACTTTATATCAGCCCACCCAGAAATTTGATCCGCAGGCATGGGCATATTTCATCAAATCCATGTTTCAGGGAATGGTAAGAAGGTAAGTGTATGTGGGAGTGTTATGGTGAGCCACACATTTTATTTTTCATCTTTATTTTAACCAGGAAGGCCAGTTGAGAACAAGTTCTCATTTACAACTGCGACCTGGCACTGCCTCTGCCTCTCTCTGGGAGAACACAGTATACAACGCCTTCAGGGCACGGCTTGTCTACTACACTGTTTGTCGTCAATGGTGTACACACATCCATAGGTCATTTGTCATCAGTGGCCAACTGATGCTCTTCCATGCCGTCCCTAGGAGGGGTGCATCACTTGAGTGGGTTGAGTCACTGACGTGATCTTCGTGTCCAGGTTGGCACCCCCTTCGGATTTGTGCGGTGGGGGAGATCTTCATGGGCTATACTCGGCCTTGTCTCAGGGTAGTAAGTTGGTGATGAAGATATCCCTCTAGTGGTGTGGGGGCTGTGCTTGGAAAAGTGGGTGGGGTTATATCCTGCCTGGTTTTCCCTGTCCGGAGGACACAGTGTCTCCCGACCTCTCCTGTCTCAGCCTCCAGTATTTATGCTGTAATAGTTTGTGTCGGGGGGATAGGATCAGTCTGTTATATCTGGAGTATTTCTCCTGTCTTATCCGGTGTCCTGTGTGAATTTAAGTATGCTCTCTCTAATTCTCTCTCTTTCTCTCTTTCTTTCTTTTCTCTCTTCTCTCGGAGGACCTGAGCCCTAGGACCATGCCCCAGAACTACCTGGCCTGATGACTCCTTGCTGTTCCAAGTCCACCCGGCACAGCCAGAAGAGGACTGGCCACCCCTCAGAGCCTGGTTCCTCTCTAGGTTTCTTCCCAGGTTCCTGCCTTTCTAGGGAGTTTTTCCTAGCCACCGTGCTTCTAAATCTGCATTGTTTCCTGTTTGGGGTTTTAGGCTGGGTTTCTGTACAGCACTTTGAGATATTGGCCGATGTAAAAAGGGCTTTATAAATACATTTGATTGATTGGTGTACACACATCCATAGGTAATTTGAAGGAGTTAGGTAATCTTCTAACCGACACCTTCTGAATAAACACCTTCTCACTCACACACACCTCGTCATAAATGCATACCTCCCAAGGCATCACCACAGGATAACCCACAACTATCCTACATCACCACAAGAGCTTTATCACACACACCACACACACACACACCTCATGAACACCTTCTCAAGACAAACAGACACTACATCTCACTAACATACATCTCCTAAGACCTCATCACATGGTGCATGCACACCATCTCTGAGACAGAAATGCAGTGTCTCCTCTTGTCCTTGCCCTCCTGCTCCTTAGGTACATTTATAAAGACACCTCCTGCTATTCTTCTTACTAAGTGATACAATCTTCGCTCACATCTCCTTGAAATGAAGGCCGCTTCTCGGAAGGAATCTAATTTCCTCTCTCTACTGTAAGTCTCTCTGCCCTCTGAGAGCGAGCGAGAGAGTGAGAGAGTGAGAGCGCAAGAGAAAGAGGGGGAAGGGAAAGATAGATAAAAAGAGAGATCCCGTAGTCCCAATATTTCACCAATAGTCATGATTAAGTAGTATTTCATATGTCAGTTAGTAGCCTACACACTTTCATTAAGTGCCATTTCAAATGGTGAAATGGTACACTGATGATGAGTCCTGTGGATGTTATATTATAAGCGAAGAGGTAAGCAAATAAATAAAATACCATATTAGTCTGAACTGCAAACATGCCAACCTAACAGAAAAACATAATTGGATACCACCTAAGTCCATTTAGACCTGCAGAAACCTGAAGACAAGTTCATTTACTCTAGAGAAAAAATATCTGCAAAATGAAGCAGCACATACACAAAACACACACCCAAGTCTCCTTCCTCTGACACTGACATGTTACGGGTAAGAGATTCACTATTGCCGAGCAGCAAGCAGCACTCAATAGATGACTGGATGTTTATTGGAATGGTTGTTATGGAGATGTCATGGAGGTCAGATCATGGGCCCACAGCTGTCAATACTCTAACCAGGAGCTCTGCTGCTGAGAATGTCACCTTGAAATGGACCCAAGGAATGACGCACACACACACACACACACACACACACGTCTCGTCTTTTTTTCTCACTTCTCTCACAGTGGGCCTTCTCTACATGACTGGGGGGGTTTTGTTTGAAATGCAGATCTAGGCCAGACAGAGGCTGTATGGATGTAGCTACAGATTGGTGTTTTGACCACCTCTTCCACCATTCCCTAAAACCCCCAAATGATCTCCAGCCTTTAGAGGTTTTGGGAGGGCACCAACGACCCCAAATCTTTACAGCGCTTATCACACAAGAGGGGCTGGGCAATCAGGGAACAGAATACTACTACTAATACTGTAAACAGATGTTCTCTTCATCCTATAGGTGGTCATCGTACTGAATCAAACAACACCCATAGTAGAATACAGAGCACAGGAAAATAGACAGACTATTATCACACACATACAATCACTCGGACACACACACACACACACACACACACACACACGCACGCACGCACGCACGCACACACACACACACACACACACACACACACACACACACCCAGACCCCTTGTTGAGCTCTAATCAGGGCAGAAAGTGAGCAGAGAGCCAACTTGTGCCATCACCACGGCGACGGGTGTTGGCCTTGGGGTTTAGGCCTCAAAAATCTCCACAAGATAGAGAGATGGGTATTGTGTTTTATTCTCTGAATGAACTTTCTGAATGAATTTCTCTGCATGGGGTGTTTTTTCTCAAATACTCAACACATGCCATTGTCCAGGTCAACTTCCACAACTTACATTTTTCTCCATCATCAATGTCCATGTGTTTAAGCAGCTTAGGTTAAATACACTTCATAAGGGCACAGCTGCAGCCTCCCCACCGGGTATTTGGGTCGAGGGCTGGTTTTCTGAGATGAATACAAAGCCGCCAAGCTAGCGCTCACATTCCACCTCTTCCTGATGGGGCCTGGATGGAGCTGCAATGGATACCTGCTGTTTTTGTGACTTTTTTGTTGTTGTTGCATTCAATGTTTCTACGAACGTCCTTTATGAACAATAGTAATGTAGCTTCTGGACATCAGAACAGCGATCACTAACCTCGATTTGGATGAAGATTTCTACTTCAAAGAGTCGGTGGCGCAGGACATAGTGCTAACCCTGCACCAGACCCTGATCCCAGAGGAAGTAGTGTCACTAGCCTACCCACAATACCCCCATTATGTCATAGTGGAATTATGTTTTTAGACATTTCTGCAAATTAATTCAAATGAAAAGCTGTAATGTCTGAGTCAATAACTATCAAACCCCTTGGTTGCAAGCCTAAATAGGTTTTGAGTAAAAATGTGCTTAACAACTCACATAATAAGTTGCATGGACTCACTCTATGTGCAATAATAGTGTTTAATATTATTTTTAATGAATACCTCATCTCTGTATCCCACACATACAGATATATGTAACGTCTCTCAATCGAGCAGTGAATTTCAAACACAGATTCAACCACAATGACCAAGGGGGTTTTCCAATGACTTGCAAAGAAAGGCACCTACAGTATTGGTAGATTGGTGAAAATTAAAAGAACAGACATTGAATATCCCTTTTAATGGTGAAAATTAAAAGAACAGACATTGAATATCCCTTTTAATGGTGTATCTATACACCCAGTCACCACAAAGATACAGGCGTCCTTCCTAACTCAGTTGCCAGAGAGGAAGGAAACCCCTCAGGGATTTCAATGGTGATTTTAAAACAGTTACAGAGTTGTATGGGTATGACAGGAGAAAACTGAGGATGGATCAACAACATTGTATCTACTCCACAATACTAACATAAATGACAGAGTGAAAAGAAGGAAGCCTGTACAGAATAGCAATATTGCAAAATATGCATCCTGTTTGGGTGTGAATACATATGTAAATGAGATATTTCTGCAAAGTAAATTAGCAAAAATGTTGAAAAACATGTTTTCACTTTGTCATAATGGTGTATTGTGTGCAGATGGGTGAAAAAAAAAATCGATTTTGATTTCAGGCTGTAAAACAACAAAATGTGGAATAAATCAAGGGGTATGAATACTTTCTAAAGGACCTGTAAATGACTATCGCCTCGTAGAACTCACATCTGTTGCCATGAAATGCTTTGAAAGGCTGATCATGGCTAACATCAACACCTTCATCCCAGACACCCTGGACCCACATACCACCTACCGCCCCAACAGATCCACAGATGACGCACTCCGCATTGCCTTCTCCCACCTGGACAGGAGGAACATCTACATTTGAAGTTGAAGTTTACATACACCTTAGCCAAATACATTTAAACTCAGTTTTTCACAATTCCTGACATTTAATCTGAGCAAAGATTCCCTGTCTTAGGTCAGTTAAGATCACCACTTTATTTTAAGAATGTGAAATATCAGAATAACAGTAGAGAGAATTATTTATTTCAGCTTTTATTTCTTTCATCACATTCCCAGTGGGTCAGAAGTTTACATACACTCAATTAGTATTTGGTAGCATTGCTTTTAAATTGTTTAACTTTGGTCAAACGTTTCGGGTAGCCTTCCACAAGCTTCCCACAATAAGTTGGGTGAATTTTGGCCCATTCCTCCTGACAGAGCTGGTGTAACTGAGTCAGGTTTGTAGGCCAACAAATGTTCTATTGGATTGAGGGCAGGGCTTTGTGATGGCCACTCCAATACCTTGACATTGTTGTTCTTAAGCCATTTTGCCACAACGCGCTTCACAGTTGGGATGGTGTTCCTCAGCTTGCAAGCCTCCCCTTTTTTTCCGCAAACATAACGATGGTCATTATGGCCAAACAGTTCCATTTTTGTTTCATCAGACCAGAGGACATTTTTCCAAAATGTACCATCTTTGTCCCCATGTGCAGTTGCAAACCGTAGTCTGGCTTTTTTATGGCGTTTTTTGGAGCAGTGGCTTCTTCCTTGCTGAGCGGCCTTTCAGGTTATGTCAATATAGGACTCGTTTTACTGTGGATATAGATACCTTTGTACCTGTTTCCTCCAGCATCTTCACAAGGTCCTTTGCTGTTGTTCTGAGATTGATTTGCACTTTTCACACCAAAGTACGTACATCTGTAGGAGACAGAACGCGTCTCCTCCATGAGCGGTGTGACGGCTGCATGGTCGGTCCCATGGTGTTTATACTTGCGTACTATTGTTTGTACAGACAAACCTGGTACCTTCAGGGGTTTGGAAATTGCTCCCAAGGATGAATCAGGCTTGTGGAGGACTACAATTTATTTTCTGTCTTGGCTGATTTCTTTTGATTTCCCCATGATTTCAAGCAAAGAGGCACTGAGTTTGAAGGTAGGCCTTGAAATACATCCACAGGTACACCTACAATTGACTCAAATTATGTCAATTAGCCAATCAGAAGCTTCTAAAGCCAAGACATCATTTTCTGGAATTTTCCAAGCTGTTTAAAGGCACAGTCAACTTAGTGTATGTAAACATCTGTCCCACTGGAATTGTGATACAGTGAATATAAGTGAAATAATCTGTCTGTAAACAATTGTTGGAAGAATTACTTGCGTCATGCACAAAGTAGATGTCCTAACTGACTTGCCAAAACTATAGTTTGTTAACAAAAAATGTGTGGAGTGGTTGAAAAATGAGTTTTAATGACTCCAACAAGTGTATGTACACTTCCGACTTCAACTGTATGTGAGAATGCTGTTCATTGACTACAGCTCAGTGTTCGACACCATTGTGCCCTCCAAGCTCATCACTAAGCTAAGGTACCTGGGACTGAACACCTCCCTCTGTCACTGGACTTCCTGGTGGGCCATCCCCAGGTGGTGAGGGTAGGTAACAACACATCTGCCACGTTGACCCTCAACACGGGGCCCCTCAGGGGTGCGTGCTTAGTCCTCTTCTGTACTCTCTGTTCACCCACAACTGCGTTGGCCACACACAACTCCAACACCATCATTACGTTTGCTGATGACACAACGGTGGTAAGCCTGATCACTGATGATGATGAGTCAGATACCTGACAGTGTGGTGCCAGGACAACAACCTCTCCCTAAAAGTCGGCAAGACAAAGGAGCTGATCGTGGACTACAGAAAAAGGAGGGCTGAGCACGCTCCCATTCATATTGACAGGCCTGTAGTGGAGTGGGTTGCGAGCTTCAAGTTCCTCTTAGTCCACATCATTAAGTACAGTTGAAGTCGGAGATTTACATACACTTAGGTTGGAGTCATTAAAACTAGTTTTTCAACCACTCCTGTTAAGTCTGTTTCATCCTTGGGAGCAGTTTCCAAATGCTTGAAGGAACCACGTTCATCTGTACAAACAATAGTATGCAAGTATAAACACCGTGGGACCACGCAGCCGCCATACCGCTCAGGAAGGAGACGCGTTCTGTCTCCTAGAGATGAACGTACTTAGGTGCCCAAAGTGCAAATCAATCAGGAGGATGATTTGGCATGGTTCCTCAGATCTTCAAAAAGTTATACAGCTGCGCCATTGAGAGCATCTTGTCTGACTGCATCAATGCTTGGTATGGCAACTGCTTGGCATCCGACCACAAGGCTGTACAGAGGGTAGTACATCACTGGGGCAGAGCTCCCTGCCATTCAGGACCTCTATACCAGGAGGTGTCAGGGGAAGGCTCTAAAAATTGTCAAAGATTCCAGCCACCCAAGTCATAGACTGTTCTATCTGCTACCTCACAGGAAGCGGTACCGATGCACCAAGTCTGGAACCAACAGGACTCTGAACAGCTTCTACCCCCAAGCCATAAGAATGCTACTGTAAAGAGTTAGTTAAATAGTTAACCAAATAGCTACCCGGACTATTTGCATTGACCCTTTTTGCACAAACTTATTTTTACTCATCCCATGAACTGCTTCTTCTGTTTACTATCTATCCTGTTGCCTAGTCACTTTATTCCTAGTTATATGTACATATCTACCTAAATGATCTCGTACCCCTGCACATCGACTGGTACATGTACCCTGTGTATATAGCCAAGTTATCATTACTCATTGTGTATTTATTATTACTTTTATATTAACTGTTATTACTTTCCTATTATTTCTCTATTATCTTTCTCTCTGCATTGTTGGGTAAGGGCCTGTAAGTAATCATTCCACTGTTAGTCTACACCTGTTGTTTACAAAGCACTTGACAAATAAAATTATGTTTGATTTGGAGTTCCCTGAGCATCACCCAACAACAGACAACACCACAAGTCACACACACAGTTTACTGCCCAGGAGGCACTCATTAAATTGGTAGTGCTAGCACACATAATAACACCTTCAGGTTTGCTTAGCTGTATACAAGTTAGGTCGTGAAGACTTCCCTAGTCAGACACAAAAAAAGGAAGTCTTCCCAGGGAGGGGTATGGTGTGAGAAGCAGGGTCTTCCCGGAAACACTGATCTTTACGTAAACTCAAAACCATTAGATGTCCCCTCAGCCTTATATCTGATTTCCTCAGATCAGTGTCAGATAAGGCTGCCAACTGCTGACCTCGTTACCTCCTCACGAACTCACCATGACCTCAGTCACAGTTGACTCAATGTCCTCCTGATCCCAGTCTCACTGACCAGAGTAGCAGGGCAGCATAGATTTGGAAAGCAGAATCTCACATCCAGAGGATTTCAATGGCATGCGGTTGTGTAGATCAAGATTGCACACCTTGTACCAACCATAGATTGTTTCCCTCTCCTTCTCCAACAGAATGGACAGATAAAATATCATCATATCATTACAGTAAGCATTCTGATTGCTTATTGCTATTGTATTATTTTATTTAACCTTTATTTAACTAGGCAAGTCAGTTAAGAACAAATTATTATTTACAATGACGGCCTACCAAAAGGCAAAGGGCCAGGGATTTAAATAAATAAATTTAACATAAATGTAGGACAAAACACACATCACGACAAGAGAGACACAGCACTACATAAAGAGAGACCTAAGACAACAACATAACAAGGCTGTAACACATGACAACATGGTAGCATGGTAGCAACACAACATGACAACAACATGGTAGCAACACAACATTGCAGCAGCAAAAAAACATGGTACAAACATTATTGGGCACAGACAACAGCACAAAGGTCAAGAAGGTAGAGACAACAACACATCGTACAAAGCAGCCACAACTGGGTTAGTTGGTAAAAGTGTCCATGATTGAATCTTTGAAAGATCAGATTGAGAGTTTGAGTGTTTGAGTGTTTGTTGCAGCTCGTTCCAGTCGCTAGCTGCAGTGAACTGAAAAGAGGAGCGACCCAGGGATGTGTGTGCTTTGGGGACCTTTAACAGAATATGACTGGCAGAACGGGTGTTATATGTGGAGGATGAGGGCTGCGTGAGGCCTAAGAGGGTTTTATGAATATGCATCAACCAGTGGGTCTTGTGACAGATATACAGAGATGACCAGTTTACAGAGGAGTATAGAGTGCGGTGATGTGTCCTATAAGGAGCAGCGGTGGCAAATCTGATGACCGAACGGTAAAGAACATCTAGCCTGATGACATCTGATGTCTCTGTAATCTAGCATGGGTAGGATGGTAATCTGTATCAGGGTTCGTTTGGCAGCTGATCCGAGGAGAGGCTACAACACGCTCATCCAGCTGTCTCAGGAAGGAAGGGATGGTCATCTGAATCAGGGTTCGTTTGGCAGCTGATCCGAGAAGAGGCTACAACACGCTCATCCAGCTGTCTCAGGAAGGAAGGGATGGTCATCTGAATCAGGGTTCGTTTGGCAGCTGATCCGAGGAGAGGCTACAACACGCTCATCCAGATGTCTCAGGAAGGAAGGGATGGTCATCTGAATCAGGGTTCGTTTGGCAGCTGATCCGAGGAGAGGCTACAACACGCTCATCCAGCTGTCTCAGGAAGGAAGGGATGGTCATCTGAATCAGGGTTCGTTTGGCAACTGATCCGAGGAGAGGCTACAACACGCTCATCCAGATGTCTCAGGAAGGAAGGGATGGTCATCTGAATCAGGGTTCGTTTGGCAGCTGATTCGAGGAGAGGCTACATCACACTCATCCAGCTGTCTCAGGAAGGAAGGGATGGTCATCTGAATCAGGGTTCGTTTGGCAGCTGATCCGAGGAGAGGCTACAACACGCTCATCCAGCTGTCTCAGGAAGGAAGGGATGGTCATCTGAATCAGGGTTCGTTTGGCAGCTGATCCGAGGAGAGGCTACAACACGCTCATCCAGATGTCTCAGGAAGGAAGGGATGGTCATCTGAATCAGGGTTCGTTTGGCAGCTGATCCGAGGAGAGGCTACAACACGCTCATCCAGCTGTCTCAGGAAGGAAGGGATGGTCATCTGAATCAGGGTTCGTTTGGCAGCTGATCCGAGGAGAGGCTACATCACACTCATCCAGCTGTCTCAGGAAGGAAGGGATGGTCATCTGAATCAGGGTTCGTTTGGCAGCTGATCCGAGGAGAGGCTACAACACGCTCATCCAGATGTCTCAGGAAGGAAGGAAGTGTTACGACTGGAAGAGTAGTGTTTCACAGAAGAAACAACTGACATGCCTGCTAGATCCAACAGTTAGAGGAAGCTTTCAAATGAGATAAGGTTAGCTACAGTTTGTGATAGATTTTTGCAGGTGACATAGTAGAGTGACAGATACATGGTTTGATATTAAATTGAAATGCCTCTGTCCACTGTGGTGAAGGTCGGTAGGATACAAAAGGTTAGCTGCTATTGAATCTGTATCTTATGCCCTCTGACTGAAGAAAAGGAATAGCAGAACGAGAAGATTTTTCAAGTGCCTCTTTACCTTTTTGGACACTGAATTGATAGACAAAACTATTGCAGGGACAAGGGCTAGTCCATGTTGAGAGATGCTAAAGCCCTGCTTTTGAAAAAATCGCTATACACTAAATCTAATAATTTAAGTCTAGGCCTAGTCATCTCATGACAAGATTTACCCAACTACAGTATAAGGCAGTAGGCAGACAGATTGGATCAAATTACACACACACACACACACACACACACACACACACACACACACACACACACACACACACACACACACACACCCCACAATTCAAACCAAGGCCTATCTCTTCCAGGCATCTGAGCAATACACACAGTCTAATTGGGCTATTAGGTCTGGCATTAGCTGGCGGTGGTTACTGCAGCCATTACTGCCACAGCCTGAGCCAGTGGATGGGGAAGGGGATGTGGAGCGAGAGGACCGCCGCCGCAGCCACGGCACCATTAGCCAATTAAAACAATCACAGCTTAGGCTGACTAACGAGCTGGATTAGTCATATGTGCGTAAAATAATCGCTGGTCTCTTAACGTTCTTATTTTTCCATCCCTTCCTACCCAGTCAAACATCTGATTACCTATACAAAGGCTTATCCAGAGAGAGGGGCTGGAGCGTTTGTCAAAAACAGTTACAGTCTATTTACCGGGCTGTGTCAAATGGCGTTGGCAGAAATCCATAGCGCATGCATTAGGCCGCCATATTGTACATTTATGTGGAGGGGGAGATGGGCCTGCTGTCGAGGGAAGGTTGGGCCTTCCGAGGGGGCCACGCTCACTCCTTCGACAATTAGGAGGATTTATGGCCAGTAGGAACAGAACTCTCTCTCAGTCCTTCATCGATTCTGGATCATTTTGCAGCGTGTATTTCACTGGATGATAAGAGTGATGGATACAACTCTGGCCAGCCTGGACAGGAACAGAACCAACTTAAAACTAAGATGGAAGGGCAGGGATGGGGAGGGGGAGGTAGCCTAGTGGTTAAGGCCAGTAACCAAAAGGTTGCTGGTTCAAATCGCCGAGCCGACTAGGTGAACAATTGGTCGATGTGCACTTGAGCAAGGCACTTAAACCTAATTGCTCCTATAACTCGCTCTGGATAAGAGTGTCTGCAAAATTACAAAAAATGTGAACTGAACAAATGGTTGGAATTAGAGAGATGGAAAAAAGAGAGAGGAGGATCAGTGGCAGTTACATAGACAAAGAAAGCGGGAGAGTGAGGAACCAAGTGTGACTCACAACAGAGCTGTTTTGGTGGGGCGGAGCTGGATGGGGGTGTTCTCTCCTCTGCATGCCTTATAAGACCCATTGCTCCCGGTTGCCTTTCATTGGTGGATCGATACACTCACTAAGTGCTGTCTGACAAAAGGCATATTCCACATTTAAATTCACTTCAGACAAAGCTGGTTGAAACTCTATCCTCTCATTACACCATTCCCCTCTGAGCAGCAGGCCAAGTGCCATTTCTCACAGCCAGAGGAGAGGAGGGGGAAGTCAGTTCTCTTCTGGATACAGGGTCAGGTAAGTCTGCAACTCTCACATAACCATTGGAAGAAACACATTGATCAAAATATAAACACATCAACACCGCTTCAATTATAGCTACACACATCTGGTTGAGAAACCTGCTGTTTAATACTGCAACTAAAGACATGGTCAAACATGTCTCAATTACGTGACATTCTTTTCTTTTTTTAATTGCGCCACAGAAAAACTCAACCCCCTCGTTTGACCTTACACTCAAACCATTCCTGTGAGTTGTCAACGTAACAGGGAGTTTGTCATGTAAATCTGACCACAATGGCAATGAATGTGCAATGAAGAGGCGTACAAATAGACCCTGATGGGGCAAATCAGTGTGGGAGTGAGAGCCACAAAACCCCTTTCAGAGAGAAGTCTGACTTCACAACAAATGTGATGCAACCACAGCCTGCACCTCTTGGCCATCATTTAGAATCAGTTCAACAGACATAGGAAGCAAGAAAGACAGAAGACATGTCCACACTGGCATCAAAAGCTCAGACAGACTCACATACATTACACTAGACATGCTTTCAAGAAGTGTATTTTCTTTTGCCAGCCCCGAGCTATGTTTCGTTACAGATATCCTCTCCCTCTTCTCCTCCCTTCTCTCCTCCTTCCTTCCCCCTCTCTCAGTCTCCACCGTCCCCCTCCTTACAACTTCTAAAGTCAGAGAGCCTTTGATGTTATTTTGGGATCAATACATGGGAGCTGGTGAGCCACTATCATGGTACAGGAGAGAACCATGAACTAGATTTAAGAAATGCTTTCATAAAACAGAAGCACAGTCTGTCACAGTGCCACAGCGCTTCTTAAAGGACTGTTCAAACTGTTCAGTCTCTCCTACTACAAGCATGACCATGAGTAGACCAGAGATGCCAGAGTATGTAGACAGGATGAGTATGTTGTGTATGTAAGATATGTGTAGCTTACACATTCACCTAGTATATGCATGCACATAGCACCCACGGGTAGTACATGGTATTTAACAGTCCTAGCTATTGTGGACACATACACCAACTACACATTCACATTGTATCGCATGCATGAATCTCTTTCACACATACACATACTATGCACATACTGTACATGATTGTACCTGGGACCAGTCTTTCTTGCTCTCTCCCCATAACTCCATCTGCATTAACATTAGAGTCAAACCATTTGAGTTGCTCACCACCCCATGAATAGCCATTACAAATCCATTTGGACTGTGTCAGTATCAGTCCCCACGGCCCACAAAATCCCATTTCACCCCCCCAGCAAACTCCATCCCCATCACAGGTACCATACATAACCATCCCCATCACAGGTACCATACATAACCATCCCCATCACAGGTACCATACATAACCATCCCCATCAGAGGTACCATACATAACCATCCCCATCACTGGTACCATACATAACCATCCCCATCACAGGTACCATACATAACCATCCCCATCACAGGTACCATACATAACCATCCCCATCACAGGTACCATACATAACCATCCCCATCACAGGTACCATACATAACCATCCCCATCACAGGTACCATACATAACCATCCCCATCACAGGTACCATACATAACCATCCCCATCACAGGCACCATACATAACCATCCCCGCAATCCCCAAGTGTCACATTTCACTATTACCACCTAGTGAGGAGGAGAAAAATAAAATGCATATACAAACTCGCACATTCATATACAATGAGCTTTATCATGCAGAATGGACATTTCTCTTTCCTTCTTTATCCATGGGGATGTAGAGAGAGAAGGATGGAGACTTAGAGAGAGAGATGAAGAAAGAGAGACAGATGTGGAGAGAGAGAGAGAGATGGGGAGAGAGAGAGAGATGGAGAGAGAGAGAGATGGAGAGAGATGAGAGAGAGAGAGAGAGAGAGAGAGATGAGAGAGAGAGAGAGATGGAGAGAGAGAGAGATGGAGAGAGAGAGAGATGGAGAGAGAGAGAGATGGAGAGAGAGAGAGGCAGCCATGAAATAAAGGAAAAGTGATGGAAGAGATATAATATATTATGGGGAGGGTGGATAATATAAATGAACTGTAACAGAGCTTGATTCACCCATGGGAACGGAGAGACATTAGATTTCTTCAGGCATGAAGAATGGCAGTTATTATACAGAGCCTGTCAATCTAGCAGGGCAGAGTGCAGACTGCAGCTACTCCTATATTCTGTACTGTTCTCCTTGTTACCCGGTTTAACACATAGATGACACGACAAACAAATACTGTATGCGCACACACACACACACACACGCACACACACACACACACACACACACATCTACCATCCAACTACCGACCAATTACTACCACATGTACCTACACCCATTTAATACACAATCTCATCCCTCCTTCTTTCCCAATAACCCTCTCCTTGGGTCCATAAATCCTCTTAAGGCTCAGACAGACTAGTAGGATTGTCAGTAGAGCGTCTACCTGCCGAGAGTACTTAGCACCTCTGAACAGAATGTCGGCAGTCAATCTTTTTGGTTTTCACACAGCGTAGATCATCAGTCAACAACGAGGTGGTAGTAACTGTTTTCTTTAGCTTTGATTGGTATGGCCCTGTATGTGTGTTGCTACCTAGCAACGATATTGTTCTAGAAAGTAGAGAGATGGGAAGTTCGGCTCTTTTTACTGACTCAAATCTTTAGACTCATTTGGTTCATTTGAGTCAATAATGCCCAGAGCATGCAGGACCTCCTTCCCGGCGAAGGATGAACTGAACACTCGAAAGAGTCATGATTCTGCAAGCCTCTCGTTCACCATAATGGATTATTGGAGCTGTCCTTTGTGACTGAGACTTGTAAATGTGTGCTTTAAACTGTATACATTTGTTGATTGCTCGGCATACAAATATGATTATTTTTTTATACATTTGAAACATGGTCTAGAAACATGGTCTGAATAGTACAGTAAAGTCTGCAAAAACACTACAGTGAATAGAACAGTAAAGTCTGCAAAAACACTACAGTGAATAGTACAGTAAAGTCTGCAAAAACACTACAGTGAATAGAACAGTAAAGTCTGCAAAAACACTACAGTGAATAGAACAGTAAAGTCTGCAAAAACACTACAGTGAATAGTACAGTAAAGTCTGCAAAAACACTACAGTGAATAGAACAGTAAAGTCTGCAAAAACACTACAGTGAATAGTACAGTAAAGTCTGCAAAAACACTACAGTGAATAGAACAGTAAAGTCTGCAATAACACTACAGTGAATAGAACAGTAAAGTCTGCAAAAACACTACAGTGAATAGTACAGTAAAGTCTGCAAAAACACTACAGTGAATAGAACAGTAAAGTCTGCAAAAACACTACAGTGAATAGAACAGTAAAGTCTGCAAAAACACTATAGTGAATAGTACAGTAAAGTCTGCAAAAACACTACAGTAAAGTCTGCAAAAACACTACAGTAAAGTCTGCAGAAACACTACAGTGAATAGTACAGTAAAGTCTGCAAAAACACTACAGTGAATAGTACAGTAAAGTCTGCAAAAACACTACAGTGAATAGTACAGTAAAGTCCACAAAAACACTACAGTGAATAGAACAGTAAAGTCTGCAAAATCACTACAGTGAATAGAACAGTAAAGTCTGCAAAAACACTACAGTGAATAGAACAGTAAAGTCTGCAAAACACTACAGTGAATAGTACAGTAAAGTCCACAAAAACACTACAGTGAATAGAACAGTAAAGTCCACAAAAACACTACAGTGAATAGAACAGTAAAGTCCACAAAAACACTACAGTGAATAGAACAGTAAAGTCCACAAAAACACTACAGTGAATAGTACAGTAGTCTGCAAAAACACTACAGTAAAGTCCACAAAAACACTACAGTAAAGTCTGCAAAAACACTACAGTAAAGTCTGCAAAAACATTACAGTGAATAGTACAGTAAAGTCTGCAAAAACACTACAGTGAATAGAACAGTAAAATCTGCAAAAACACTACAGTGAATAGTACAGTAAAGTCTGCAAAAACACTACAGTGAATAGAACAGTAAAGTCTGCAAAAACACTACAGTGAATAGCACAGTAAAGTCTGCAAAAACACTGGTGAATAGTACAGTAAAGTCTGCAAAAACACTACAGTGAATACTATAGTTATTTTTCATGTGGGGAGGAGCATGTATTAATCCTGCTACTAATTTATTTTGATTTATTTTACCATTGTTTAACTAGGCAAGTCAGTTAAGAAGAAATTCTTATTTACAATGACGGCCTTCACCGGCCAAACCCAGACGACGCTGGGCCAATTGTGTACCACTCTATAAGTCTCCCAATCATGGCCGGTTTTTCATACAGCCTGGATTCAAACCATGGTGTCTGTAGTGAAACCTCTGGCACTGAGATGCAGTGCCTTAGATCACTGCACCACTCGGGTGTCCCATTGTGGACAGCAGGTCAAACAAACAACTCAAATTAATGAGTCAATAGTTCAAAAATAACTAATTGTTCGCAAACTCCACATCACTAGTAGAAAGCCCTTGTTGATACTAGTCACATGGCCACATCTAGATAACTAGCTAGAAAGATTATGAAATAATTGTATTCACTCTCGATAAGCTCATACTGCCAGTGCCAGCCCAACTAGGCACATTTTTAGCTAGCTAGCTAACGTTAGCATGACTTTCACTAGCTACTGTTGCACAACATGGTAGGCCAGCTAAAGACACGGCCAGTGCTATCAAGGACACTTGGGACATTCCTGCCCTAAACCCAAACCCTAACTCTAACCTTAAGCATTGCCTTAATCATTTACATTGTCAACTTCAAAGGGGTAAGGACGTCCCAAGGACTCCGGATAGCATGAACCCTAAAGACACTCCACTGACTCTCGGCAGTTAACAGCACCTGCTTCATGCAAACGAATCCATTGGCATTGTGAATTCATTATAATGTACAAACTTTAGCTACTGTGGCCAGATAGCTAGCTTGGAGAAGGAATGTAGTGTTGTCTACATTAGTTATCATCCCATTTGTTTCGTATGAAGTGTGAATTGTTCAGTTAGCAAGCTGCAAGTGGGGGGAATGTCACTGGGAAAAGTAGCCTAATATTTCCATTTTGTTGTCGCTTTTTTTATCTCCCCACCTGTGCTATATAATTGGCTCACAGTAGAAATGTCTCTACCGATTGGCAAAGCGATTCAACATGTAGAAACTGCCAAAATTGTCAGTGAAAAACACACTGCACAGTCAGCGAACGAACGGTAGATGAATGCCAGATGAACGAATGGAATTTGGTGCGGTGTATGTGGACTCTTAAGGCATCTGCATACTAGGTTCGGTTTGCTCCTAGTAGAACTCTGCTAGGCTACGTAAACGTCTGTGCCTCGCAAACTCCTTTAAAAAAGTGGTAATAGTACTGTTTGTCCCTTTGGAGACGATGTAGCCAGTATACACTTCCTCACAATAGTTTGGTTTAATCTAAGATAACTCAATAAATCTGAAATTCATTTTGACGTTTTTGACGAGGTCTTAGTCACACAATTTTACATCTAACTAAGATGTTTCGTGCAGTATTTCTCAAGTGAAAAAATATGCATGAAAACGAGTCGCCTCTTGTTGAATGACAAAAAAAAAGAAGTGTTTGTTGTCATTCAACAAGAGGCGACTCGTTTTCATGCATATATTTTCACTTGAGAAATACTGCACTAAACACCTTAGTTAGATGTAAAATTGTGTGACTAAGACCTCGTCAAAAACGTCAAAAAATTAATTGAAGAATCCCTTCTGTTGACCAATCACCGCACGAACAGCCCAAAAAACCTTGCCGAAGACTAACTCGAACTAAAACTTCCCAATATGTCATCATTATATATGCACAAACTGATTTGGATGGGAAGCATGCGGACGCCTTTACTCTCCCCACCCATCTCCTCCTCTCCCCCTTTTTGTCCTCCACCCCCTCATCCCTTCTGTCCTGTTCCTGTGGTGAGTGGTGCAGTGAGGGGCTGAGTGCTGCAGTGAGGGGCTGTGCTGTTGATGATGTCTAATTAAAGAGATTAGAGGGAGACAGACTTACAGTGATAACGGGGTGACCTAGTAGGCTACTAATGTGCTCCGCCCAGCCCATTTAATCCAATTCACATCCATTATAGTTACCCACTTTGTTCTTCTGTTAAACCTGCCACTTAAGAGAGAATGTCATCCTTTGTTTAAACAAGTCACTCCTTTTATCAGCTGAAAGGGAATGGGCCCAAGCTGACACGTGGAGCCTAAAGATCCTCAATTTCCCCCACAGACTACACTCCATTAAATCACATTCTTATCGCCGAGAAACTAAGCAATAAAAAGGCAGCTCTGCATTGTACTCCAGCTCAGCGGTGCAAGAATAACATCTGCCTATCTTGAGCTACAAGCTCTCACAGACTAGGCATTGTGCCGTTTTCTAATAACTGGACCAACATTCAAATTCCTCTACCACTGCCACTATGATCACACATTAGCTTGGCCATCATGCTTTTGTTTTCATGAGTAATACAAAGCCAATACAACAAGACTAGAAAACCTGGTGTATTGAGTTGAAACTGAAACTACAGTATGTGTGTTTTGGTTAATTAGGAAGGAGTCTGGCTACTTTCCACATTTTAGCCAATTCCCCACCCAAAGGAAAGCCTGCATCTGCAGGCTACATTCTGTTGCTAGGCAATGGTGTATCTGATCGGCTTCAATCACATATCATACAACAAGAGCTTCTTCAAAGAACCTCCAAAGGGTTCCGTTCTGCCAGTCTCTTGGAACACACTGTTGCCAGGCCAAGGTTGGGTCAAATTGATAAGACACTCTCAGTGAATTCCAAAGGCTGAGAGGGATGATTTCAACTGAGTCTGGAGGATGCCAAGCTAGGCAGAGGGTATCCCACTTTTGATCTGGTAACATGGATGCACAATTCATGCTCCCTGATAAGGGTAAATCCACCCAAGTCTGTATATACTGTATATATTTTTTTAAATTATTTTTATTATTACAGACACCACACACACAAATCTCTTAAACCTCCCAAATCAAACCACTGTACATTTCCACCATGTTGGGTTCCAGCATATGTTGTCAGAACCCTATCTGCTCTACTTCAAGAATGTAGCCTGTGAGAGAGTGTTCTATCCCATATGAGTCTCCTTTGTGAATGGTCATTCCACTGAGTGTATGAAGAAAAAAAAGATAATGAAAAACAAAGATTAAGACGATAAACCCGAAATGGCCGCAGTTTTATAGACAGAGTGCACAAGCAGCTTAAAGATTACATTTGTCTGTTTGGATTGATAACTGTGTCTCGGCCGTTCAGTTTATAGTCAGGGAGCTGGAGAGATTAGTCAGAGAAATGAAAAGCATATCACGCCAGCAACGGGACAAATGCAGCAGGTCTATCTGTGTCCAGAATCTGGGAGCATGAAACATTCCCGCAGATTACTGATACCAACCACACACCATGGGGCAGGATCTGTGCCCTAATCCAAAATCCAGCCCACGTAGGTGGCACACACACAACTAAGAGGAACTCTCTCTATAAACCTTGCACAGAACTTCCACACACAGACATGAGAGTGAAAGGAAAGAAAACTATTCAAAAAAAGACCTTTGACCTGTTGTCAATTACATACACTACCGGTCAAGGGTTGTTCGTTATTATTACTGTTTTCTACATTGTAGAATAAAAGTGAAGACATCAAAACTATGAAATAACACATATGGAACCATGTAATAACCAAAAAAAGTGTTAAATAAATCAAAATATATTTAATATTCTTCAAATAGCCACCCTTTGCATTGATGACAGCTATGCACACTTGGCATTTCTCAACCAGCTTCATGAGGTAGTGTAACGTTCGTCATTAAATGAAGACCAAGGTGCAGCGTGGTAGGCATACATTTTCTTTTCATTTTAAATGTTCCACCAAAAACAATAAACAACTCAACGAACGTAAAGCTAGGAGTGCAAACACATGCAACACACAAAGACAAGATCCCACAACTGAAGGTAGGAAAAAGGGCTGCCTAAGTATGATCCCCAATCAGAGACAACAATAGACAGCTGTCTCTGATTGGGAACCATACTGGGCCAACACATAAATATAAACATAGATTTCCCACCCTAGTCACACCCTGACCTACGAAATAGAGAATTTAAAGGATCTGTAAGGTCAGGGAGTGACAGGTAGTCACCTGGAATGCATTTAAATTAACAGTTGCGCATTCTTCAAAGTTAATTGGTGGAATTTCTTTCCTTCTTAATGTGTTTGAGCCAATCAGGTGTATGGTGACAAAGTAGGGGTGATATTGAGAATATAGCCCTATTTGGTAAAATAACAAGTCCATATTATGGCAAAAACAGCTCAAATAAGTAAAGAGAAACGACAGTCCATCATTACTTTAAGAGATGAAAGTCAGTCAATCTGGAAAATGTCAAGAACATTGCAAAAATAAAAAATAAAATAAAAATCATCAAGCTCTATGATGAACCTGGCTCTCATGAGGACCGCCACAGGAATGTAAGACCCAGAGTTACCTCTGCTGCAGAGGATGAATTCATTAGTTACCAGCCTCAGAAATTTCTGCCCAAATAAATGCCTCACAGAATTCAAGTAATAGACATATCTGAACATCAACTGCTCAGAGGAGACTGTGATTCAGGCCTTCATGGTTTAATTGCTGCAAAGAACACTACTAAGGACACCAACAAGAAGGCACTGGATTTGGCCAAGAAACACGAGCAATGGACATTAGACCGGTGGAAATTTGTTCTTTGGTCTGGAGTTCAAATTGGGGATTTTAGATTTTTGTTTGTGAGACACAATGCAGTTGAACAGATGATCTCCACATGTGTATTTCCCACCGTAAAGCATGGAGGAGGAGGTGTGATGGTGTGGGGGTGTTTTGTTGCTGACACTGTCTGCGATTTATTTAAAATTCAAGGCACACTCAACCAGCATGGCTACCACAGCATTTTTTTGTGATACGCTATTCCATCTGGTTTGGGCTTTGTGGGACAATCATTTGTTTTTCAACAGGACAATGACCCAACACAACTCCAGGCTGTGTAAGGGCTATTTTATCAAGAAGGAGAGTGGTGGAGTGCTGCATCAGATGACCTAGCCTCCACAATACCCCAACCTTAACCAAATTGAGATGGTTTGGGATGAGTCGGAACCGCAGAGTGAAGGAAAAGCAGCCAACAAGTGCTCAACATATGTGGGAACTCCTTCAAGACTGTTGGAAAAGCATTCCAGGTGAAGCTGGTTGAGAGAATTCCAAGAGTGTGCAACGCTGTCATCAAGGCAAAGGGTGGAATCTCAAATATAAAATATATTTTGATTTGTTTAATACTTTTTTGATTACTACATAATTCCGTATGTGTTATTTCATAGTTTTGATGTCTTCACATGGTAGAAAATAGTAAAAATAAATAAAAACCCTTGAATTAGTAGGTGTTCTAAAACTTTTGACTGGTAGTGTATGTATATGCATGCTGATCATGGACTTCAGGAGACAGCAGAGGAAGCACACTTCCATCCATATCGACGGGACTGCAGTGGAGAGGGTTAGGATTAGTTCCTTGGCGTACAAATCACTGACAATGGTCCACCCACACAGACAGTGTGGTCCACCCACACAGACAGTGTGGTGAAGAAAGTGCAACAGCGCCTCTTCAGGAGGCTGAAGAAATTCGGCCTGGCCCCTAAGACCCTCATAAACTGGGCACACTGCCTGCCCTCCAGAATGCCTACAGCACCCGATGTCACAGGAAGGCCAAAAGTATAATCAAGGACCTCAACCACCCGAGCCACGGCCTGTTCACCCCGCTATCATCTAGAAGGCGAGGTCAGTACAGGTGCATCAAAGCTGGGACAGAGAGACTGAAAAACAGCTTCTATTTCAAGGCCATCAGACTGTTAAATAGCCATCACTATCCGGCCTCCACCCAGTACCCTGCCCTGAACTTAGTCACTGTCACTAGCCGGCTACCACCCGGTTACTCCACTCTGCCTCTTAGATGCTGCTGCCCTATTAATATAGACATGGAATCACTGGTCACTTTAATAATATTTACATACTGTTTTACTCATTTCATACAGTACTGTGTGTATATACTGTATTCTAGTCAATACCATCCTATTCAACTATTGCTATATATATATATATATATATATATATATACATACACTATTCTATCCTACGATTGTACAGATATACTAAATATTCTATCCACATATTGTCCATAATGTCTATACATCCCATATATATTTATACTCTGGACTCCGACATTTGCTCATAATGATATCTATATATTTTTTTAATTCCATTATTTTACTTTCAGATTTGCATGTATTTGAGACGTGTACGCTAAGAATTGGGAAGCGCGTACAGGGAGTGAATTTAATAAATAATGGAACATAGAACAAAACAAGAAACACAAGTCACGTACAGACATGAAACACAGAAACAGAGTCAATAACACCCGGGGAACGTATCAAAAGGAGTGACAGATATCGGGGAGGTAATCAGGAAGGTGATGGAGTCCAGGTGAGTCTCATGAGGCGCAGGTGCGCATAGCGATGGTGGCAGGTGTGCATAATAATGAGTAAACTGGCGACGTCGAGCGCCGGTGAGGGGAAGCAGGAGTAGACGTGACAGTATTGTTGTGAATTGTTAGATATTACTGCACTGTTGGAGCTAGGAAGACAAGCATTACACTACACCTGCGAATACACCGGCTAAATATGTGTATGCGAACAATTTTAATGTTATTTGATTTTGATGTATTTAATGACAATATGTGGTTTTGTGTTATGTATCCTATGCTCTATCCAGTTTATAATGTTACGTGGAATAGACAGGACCAGAGAGAAGTATATCCTCTGTGTGATGAAAAAAATAAGGGCTGTGGGATCACTTAGAATTTGTGTCATAATTAGCATTCAGACAATTATCGCTTCTGCTTCTTTAAACAATGACACCATGAGTAAAAAGGTGTTGCTCATAAAATATCACCACATAGCAGATGTGTGAGATGGTGAATGCAAAAGAAAATCTGTATCCACAGCAACAGGGGCTGATCTTGATGACAGCTTAGGGTAATGTTTCTCTCTGTCTCTGTATGAAACAGGATACCTAATGATACAATCCATAAACATTGCTGTGAAAAAGTCCATAAATATGTCTTTCCAAGATGATGTTTTCTGGGATGCGATCTGGCAAGACACAAGAGACAGCTATTGGAATTATTTCAACAACACAAAAAGTTCCCAGTTCAGCCTTTTGATGCATAATCCATAAAACTTTTTGGGGTTTACTGAGATGTGCTTCTCCCATCACTATTATTAGAGAGTGAAGTGGGCCTCAGACTCTTGTTATATTGAATCTCTAGAGATTCTGATTCATCTGTTTGTTTAAACAAAGGCATCTAACAAAGTCCTACTTAATTTCCCCATTTTTTAAATCAGCACAGAGTTATACAATTGAGTTCATACTGTATGGTTTTACAAGTTATCTCTACAGTGTTTTTTATTTTACCTTTATTTTACCAGGTAAGTTGACTGAGAACACATTGTCATTTACAGCAACAACCTGGGGAATAGTTACAGGGGAGAGGCAGGGGATGAACGAGCCAATTGTAAGCTGGGGATGATTAGGTGACCATGATGGTATGAGGGACAGCTTGGGAATTTAGCCAGGACACCAGGGTGCACACCCCTACTCTTACAATAAGGGCCATGGGATCTTTAGTGACCACAGGTGTCAGGACACTTTTTTAACATCCCATCCAAAAGACAACACCCTACACAGGTGTTACTGCCCTGGGTCATTGGAATATTTTTTGGACCTGAGGAAAGAGTGCCTCCTACTGGCCCTCCAACACCACTTCCAGCAGCATCTGGTCTCTCATCAAGGGACCAACCCTGCTTAGCTTCAAAAGCAAGCCAGCAATGAGATGCAGGGTGGTATGCTGCTGGCTGTAAAATTCAACAGAAAGGAAAACTTCAACATTTCTATTCTCCGTAAGGAGCTTTGTGTTTATGTTGTATTCCTCAGTAATAAAGCCTCATACCAGTGATGTTCAGAGCAATGGCTCTCAAACCTGTCCTTGGGGACTCCCAGACATTTCACAGTTTTGTTGTCGCCCTGAGCTAGCTCACCTGATTCAAGTAGTCAAGGGCTTGATGATTAGTTGTCAAGTTGAATCAGGTGTGCTAGCTCTGGAATAGTTAAATACATGAACGGCTGGGGCTCCATGAGGAGAGGTTTGAGAAACACTGGTCCAGAGGGGAGTTTTACATTATCATTTGACTGCCAGCAGAACCTGCAGTGGAAACAGGATCATATTCAGTTACCAGCCATCTGCTGTGTGGAACAACAACACTGCCTGCAACACAAAACACCTCTTTATGTATGTGTATGTGCTGTGCGTGTGTATATGTGTGTGTGTTTGAAAAACGCCTACTGTAAACGCTACATATTTATACACCTAAACAGAGAGCTGGCTTCTGAATAGAATGGAAAACACAAACATACTTTCTTAAGTAATCTGGTACAAGCTACAGTACAACTCAAAAACCTAGCCTCAAAGTAAAATAAACACACAGATTATACGAGTGACTCATATGCCCTGATGAAGGCTTTGATTCACGTATCTATTAATATCTGAAGTTAGTTGGACAAAGTGTGAAGAGTGTTTGAGGCAGGGACTTTGTGTTCGTGATCAGAGTGAGACAGAAAGCGAGGGATCTGTATCTCTGTGTCTCCGTTAATTTTAGGTAATAGGCCCAGCAGTCATGTTGAGGCTGGGGTCCGGGCCCTGCTTAATGGCAATTAGATGTTCCTTTTAGATGGTTCGTCCAATGCCTGTCAACACTCTGTCACTTTGGAGATCCTCTGAGTGACACCGCCTGAGAGCCTATTCAAGATTCAAGTTTTAATGCCACATGCACAAATACAGAAATGTCTTTCTTGCAAACTCAAAATCCAACAAAACAATAATCAATAATAATGTATTACTAGAAAAAAACGCAGTAATAAAAAATATGAAATATGAAATACACAATAAAGTAAGCACACTATATACAGGAAATTTTTTAAAGTCAGTTCCAATACCAGATTTACATGTGCAGGGATACTGGAGTGACGGAGGCAGATATGTACAGGGGTTAAGGGAACTAGGTGACATGATATAAGATAAACAGAGTAGCAGCAGCTTGTATGTGAGTGGGTGTGCGGGTGTGTAGAGTCAGTATAAATGTATGCATATTATGTGTGAGTGAGCAAATGATGGAGAGTGTTTGTGTGTGTGTTGGAGTGACAGTGTGTGTGAGTGTGTAGGGCCCTGTGAGTGTGCATAGACACAGTGTAAAGATTGAAATAAAAGGTCAGTAAGATACAAGGTTAACTCAGTCCGTGTAGCTATTTTGTTAGCTATTTATGAGTGGTATTGCTTGCGGATAAAAGCTGTTCAAAAGCCTGTTGGTTTCAGACTTGATGTGCATGTACCTCTTGCTGTGCGAAAGCAGAAAATAGTCTACGGCTTGGGTGGTTGGAATCTTTGTTTGGACTCTTTTCCGGGCATTCTTTTCACACTGCCTGATATAGAGGTCCTGGATGGCAGGGAGCTCGACCCCAGTGATGTACTGGGCTGTCCGCACAACCCTCTGTAGCGCCATGCGATCGAGGGCAGTGCTATTGTCATACCAAGCAGCGCTGCACCCAGTTAATGTGGTCTCAATGGTACAGCTGTAGAACCTTTTGAGGATTTGAGGGCCCATGCCAAACCTTTTCAACCTGCTGAGGGGCAAGAGGCACTGCCGCTCCTTCTTCATGGTGGATGGGGACGTGCTCGCCCATGATCAGCTCCTTGGTCTAACTGACGATGAGGAAGAGGTTGTTGCTCTGGCACCACATTGCCAGATCAACTCCTCCCTGTAGGCTGACTCATCATCACCGGTGACCAGGTCTACCACCGACGTGTCGTCAGCAAACTTGATAATGGTATTGGAGTTGTGCGTGGACACACAGTCGTGGGTGAACAGGGAAAACACGAGGGAACTAAGCACACACCCCTGTTGGGCCCCTGTGTTAAGGGTCAGCGTGGCGGAAGTGATGTTGCCCACCCTCACCACCTGGGGTCGGCCCGTCAGGAAGTCCAGGATTCAGATGCAGAGGGAGGTGTTCAGACCCAGAATCCTAAGCTTGGTGACGAGCTTGGAGGGGACAATGGTGTGTCAATGAACAGCATTCTCACGTAAGTATTCCTCTTATCTAGGAGGGTGAGGGCAGTATGAAGGGCGACTGAGATTGCGTCGTCTATGGATCTGTTGGGCGGTATGTAAATTGTGGGTCTAGGGTGGCGGAGTTAATGTGTGCCATAACAAGCCTTTCAAAGCACTTCATGATTACAGAAGTGCTCCAGGGCGGTATTCATTGTGGAATGAAGCCTTAGAGTTCTTAAAAACAGGGAGGATTGTGGTCATTTTAAATTGAAGGGATTACAGACTGGGAAAAGGAGAGGTTGAAAATGACTGTGAATATACCTGCCAGTTGTTCTGTGCATGCTCTGAGAATGCGCACTGGAATACTGTCGGGGCCCGGGCCTTGCGAGTGTTGACCTGATTAAAGACCCTTCTCACGTCGGCCTCGGAGAGCGTGATCACCCAATCCTCTGGGTCGGTGACGGCCCTCACACCCGGCTCGATGTTGTTGTTGTCAAAGCATGCATAAAATGCATTGATTTCGTCTTGTAGAGAGGCATCGTTGATCAGATTACGATTGGGTCTTCCTTTGTAACCCGTAATGGACTGTATGCGGCAGGCGTCGGAGCCTATGTTATATGATTCCACCTTATTTCTTCATTGTCATTTTGCTCGTTTGTTAACTATGCGGAGGTCATAACGGGCCTTCTTGTATTTATTCCTGTCTTTGGCAGTAGCATCAGGGTTGCCTACAATAGCTCTGTGTATGGTAGAACTGTTCTTTAGTTGAGCGCCAACCTCGCTTTTGATTGGGGAAGCAGCAAACCCTCACCGTGGGTACAACATCACCGATGCATTTTCGAATGAAGCAGGTGATGGAGGTGGATAGCTCGTCAATGTTACCGACGGAATCGTGAAACATATTCCAATCAGCGCTAGCAAAGCAGTCCTATAGCATAACCTCTGATTCTGGTGACCATTTCTCAACGGCGCAAATTGCGGGTACTTCCTATTTCAGCATCTGCTTGTAAACAGGAAGCAAGAGTACAGAGTCATGATCTGATTTGCTGAATGGCGGATGGGGGAGGGTCTTGTGGATAGAATAGCAGTAGTCTAGAACTGTATCGTCCCTAGTGGCATTGGGAGACGTGTTGATGGAAGTTGGGCATCACGTGTCTTAGTGATGCAGAATTAAACCAGAAAGGCAACCTCTGGGTGTAGGTTTTCATGCTTGTTTATAGCTTTGTACAGTTCGTGAAGCGTCAGCTTGTTATTTTTCTTGTCCTGAGGTGGAATGTACACAGCAGTCATGATAAAATCTGAAATCTCCCTTGGGAGGTAGAAGGGTCGGCATTTGACCATCAGGTATTCCAAAAAGACTGAACAGTGGGTTGACACTTCCACCACACTGGAATTAGCACACCAGTTGGAGTTGATTAAGAGGAAAACCCCTCCTCCCTTCAATTTCCCCGACTCCACTGTCCTGTCCGCCCAGTGAATGGAGAATCCATCGAGTTGGATACCCATGGGGAGTATCTTGTCCGAAAGCCATGTTTCTGAAAAGCAAAGAATATTGCAGTTCAAGAGTCTCGATTCGATGGTGGAAAATCCACGATCATAGGTCATCCATCTTATAATCAAGTGACTGTACATTAGCCAGTAGAATGGAGGGAAGAGGTGGCCGGTTTTCCCTTCGCCTTAATCTCACCAGGATCCCCCCTTCCTTGCCTCTGTAATGCCGCCGCTTCCTCTTGGGTAGCCCGAACATTTAGTTGGAGTTACATAGGAACTTGCAAAATGGCGACCATCCAGTACGGCACCAGTACGAGCACCAAAGGCCCTCAAACAAAGGCACAGGGGAAAGAGGAGAAGAGGAAAAATAGACAGCAAGAGAGAGAGGGGGATGGACCAGAAAGAAGAGAAAGAGAGAAAATGGAGTAGAGAAAGAGGGAGATAGGGATGCATACAGAGAGAGTTTGGAGAAACGTATCAGGAGTTTATCTAACTCCACTAATGAGATATATCATTATTATTAGTCATTGTCCTTCTATAAAATTGCATCTGCAGTCACGACTCCACTAAACCTTGTGGTGAAAAGTAGATACAAACCATCATGTCAATGGAAGCTTTGCTCAAAACCTATTCTAAACAGTGTCCTTCATTATACTTTTGACATAAAATCACTTCCAAGCACTTAACTGATAACAGTCGACATAGACATTCACTCTCGTTTGAGATTATATCAGAATCCAGAGCTGAATAGGGTTAAAAGGCATTTCTTGTGGCCTTTTATAGGATCTATTGAAAAGGTGCCATACTCAGTATCTAGAGGTTCAGGGTCCAGCTCTGGTAATATCCCTACTGTGCAAATAAACTAAAACATATACAACAAATAAAAAGGGAGATATGTTGGACTAAGCATGGAAGTACATTAAGCAAGTTTTTGGATGCAAAAAACGAAGTTCGCTGAAGGACAACGAACACAACCTTTGCATATCAAAGCAGATTTAATTCTGCAAACTCCATTGAGATCACTAACATTTCTGTGTCTCTGCAGAGTGCGTCTCCGTGTGCCACCTAGAAAGTGTTCTGGAGCGTCAGGCTTGGCTGGGTTCCATTAGATTTCCCCCGCGGGTCATCCATCGGCCCCAGGACGGGCGAGAGAGCGCCCAGCCCCGAGGTGATTAACGGAAGAAAGATGGCTGCGGTCCCAGCGTAAATCCAGAGGGGTTTCAGGTGGAACACAGGCGCTTGTCTACCGATGAGGAATGGTACTGAGCCTGGCCCAATCCTGCCTGGAAATCTCTCCTCTCACTACTCACTCCATTCTCACTCCATCCATTTTAAAGAACAAAGGAAGAGAAGGCGAGTGTGTTGGGCGAGGGGGAGAAATAAAGAAGAAAGAGAGTGTGAGGGAGAGAAAGAAAAGAAAGAAAGAAAGGAGCGAGTGAGTGAGTGAAACACAGGGGAAAGAAGATGGAGAGACCGAGCAAACAAGAGTGAAAGAGAGAACGGAAGAGAGAGAGAGAGAGCGAACGGAAGAGAAAGAGAGAACGGAAGAGAGAGAGAAAGAGAAGGAGAGCTGGGCGATCGAGAGGGAGAGAAGGAAGGAGAGCACGAGAGGAAACCTGCGAACCCCCAGGGTAATATTAGTGAGGCCCATCTGTTGAACATCTGGACTGAGGAGCCAAACACTTCCAGCACCCTGATCAGGAAATCAGAGAGGACAGAGAGTCTCTCTGTGACCATGATGGAGGACATAGATGAAGCGATAGATAGATATTACTACCGAGCACATGAGGCATACATGTGACTTTGAGCAAACATATGATTAGAGTAAACACAATACATTACATTTTGAGGGGAAATGTTATGTCCTGGAGATGTTTTGAGAGGGTCATAACATGCAATAATATGGGACACAAGACACAAGTCATTCAGTAATATCAGAAAACAAGAGACTTGAATGAGACCAGTAAGAAGAGTGACACCCCAAGATACAGCATCCACCACCCAGTGAGTCCAAAACACAGGGGATCAAGAGACAGGATGACAGAAGCAGTAGTATCAGCAGCTCAGAACACCCATCTTCATCTCCACGTCCATCCAAAGTGTCCATGAAGTGTCACCAGGCCAGGTCACTCAGAGAGGCAATCTCTTCATTGTCAAGTTAAGAATAAATAAAAAATCAAATCTACCTGAAGATGGGGGGGGGGTACTGATACATCTTACCTCTACCATATAAATGTAATTTATGACATAATTGCACAGCAATAAATGCAAAGATCTCTCTCTTTCTCTTTCTCTCTGATATGAAAGTCAACTGTGAAAGCACAGGAATACTGATGATACTGGAGTATTACGCCAGGTGCTGATGGTGGGGGTGAATGACCACACAGAAACGCTGCCGTGTAGGCTTGGGCGGTATACTGTATATTCCGTATACCGGGGGATTTTGAAATATCAACATTATACAACACTGCTTAGAACTATAAGTGAACTATCTAAGTTGTGCCAAATCAATTATTTTCATTTCAGTTCTCCAGCTATGCATTTGGTTAGCTAACTTGCTAGCTAAGTGACTAGCTTGCAAGAGCAAGCTTCTTGGTTACAGCAGAGACAATCAATCCCCTTCTGGATCAAGATCACTGCTGCCTAAATTATTTATGTGGATAATTTTTTTAAACAAAAAAATCTAAAATATATATATTTTGACGTTTGGAAAAAAATAGCACACTTTGTGTGCACTGCCGGTAATACCATATATGGTATGTAGTTCAGGAAATGTATGAAGGTATGAAAATCTGGATACCGCCCAACCCTACTGCTGTGTCAGAGGAAAATACCACCGTATTCAAACGGCCTGATAATTATAGCTTGGTGCTAGGAATGGGAAGTTTCTATAAAAAAATTAAAAATAACATTTATTACCCCAAAGGTGGCAAGTCACAGGAATCAATATGGCTCCCATTAAACACTTGCTCTCCTCGTGCTGCTCGAAGAAAGAAGTAGCTTTCTCTCTCTTCATCTCTCCTCTTCTGCATTTGCTCTGAAGCTCTTTTTTTCTCATTCCCAGGCGTGATCTTTAAGAAAGGACTTTAACAAGCAGAACACTCTTCTAACTCTCAAATCCCACCTCTGAGGGGAATTCCAGCTAATGAATTTTATGAGATTATTAATGAAAGACATGAGGCGCATTAATCTCCTAAGGAGATGCATACTTTAAAGCAGGGGTGGGCAAACATTTTGGCTCAAGGGACACATCAGGATTTAAAAATCAGCAGTGGGCCGCACAGATTCTGTGGGGAATGATTTGTTGGTCAAAATATATTTGCAGGCCAGAAAAAGGGCTGTTATTTAAAAACATATAGGTCCATTATACACTATATATACAACAGTATGTGGACACGCCTTCAAATTAGTGGAGTTGGCTCTTTCAGTCACACCCATTGCTGATAAAGAGTATAAAATTGACCATACAGCCATGCAATCTCCATAGACAAACGTTGGCAGTAGATTGAAAGTCACTGACCTCTTCAATAAGGCCAATGTGGCACCTTCATAGGATGCCACATTTCCAACAAGTCAGTTTATCTAAGTTCTGCCCTGCTAGAGCTGCCCCGGTCAACTCTAAGTGCTGTTGTTGTGAAGTAAAAATGTCTAGGACAAAAAAGTCTCAGACGCAAAATGGTAGGCCACACTGGCTCACAGAATGAGACCACCGAGTGCTGAAGCGCGTAGTGTGTAAAAATCATATGTCCTCGGTTGCAACACTCACTACTGAGTTACAAGCTGCCTCTGGAAGCAACGTTAGCACAATAACTGTTTGTCGGGAGCTTCATGAAATGGGTTTCCATGGCCGAGCAGCCGCACACAAGCCTAAGATCATCATGCGCAATGCCAAGCGTTGGCTGGAGTGGTGTAAAAGCTCGCCACCATTGGACTCTGGAGCAGTGGAAACGAGTTCTCTAGAGTGACGAATCACGCTTCACCATCTGTCAGTCCGACAGATGAATCTGGGTTTGGCGGATGTCAGGAGAACGCTGCCTGTCCGAATGCATAGTGCCAACTGTAAAGTTTGGTGGATGAGAAATAATTGTCTGGGGCTGTTTTCAATGGTTCGGGCTAGGCCCCTTAGTTCAATTGAATGGAAATGTTAACGCTACAGCATACAATGACATTCTAGATGATTCCGTGCTTCCAACTTTGTGGCAACAGTTTGTTGAAGGCCCTTTAGTGTTTCAGCATGACAATGCCCCTGTGCACAAAGTGAGGTCCATTCAGAAATGATTTGTCGAGATCAGTGTGGAAGAACTTGATTGGCCTGCAGAGAGACCTGACCTCAACCCCATCGAACAGCTTTGGGATACATTGGGACGCCGACTGCGAGCCAGGCCTAATCACCCAAAATCCGTGCCTAACCTCACTAATGCTTTTGTGGCTGAATGGAAGTAAGTCCCCACAGCAATGTTCCAACATCTAGTGGAAAGCCTTCCCAGAAGAGTGGAGGCTGTTATAGCAGCAAAGGGTGGAAGAACTCCATATTAATGCCCATGATTTTGGAAAGAGATGTTCAACGAGCAGGTGTCCACATACCTTTGGTCATGTAATCTAATTTTTACATACTTTCTACATAGTTTTAGACGTTCAAGTGTGGCCTGAAATAATATCCCCCATGCTTTAAAAGCTGACGTGGACTCTGTGAAACTGTCCTCTCATTCTTTGATTGACAGGGAGGCACCCCAGACACCCATCCAGCAGTGTTTCTGTTGATGTGATAGGTTCTGTACACTCAGTATTCATAATGGCTGGTTGGGGCTGCTTGTGCTACTGTGATTTGTGAAGGATCAATCTATCTGACTTTCACTATAGCTGTGACAAATGACTGTGGTGTGACATTGACCATCACACTTTTTCACTGCAGATTCAGCATTGGGTGACTGGCAGTGATCTGCATGCATTACTTTAGTACACAAACAAAAATGGTCAGAGCGAGAGAGACAGAGCGCGAGAGAGAGGGAGAGCGCAAGAGAGAGAGAGAGAGATGGGCAGCGGGAGAAGGCATTGAAGTTTAAACAGCCTCCCCAGAAGTAAGACAAATTGGGCAGTGCAGCCAACTCCACAGCCCTTGTCCCCATCTCTCAGGGGAGGAAGCCAACATCTCCCAAGCATTAAAGTGGAAAAACCAATGCCACTGTGAGAATTTAATGAGGAGGGCTCATACTGCTCTCTACTCTCAGGCCTGCCGCTGACTCTGTGACACAACACTTCATGGCGTGTGGTGATTTTCTCTCTTTTTTATTTTTTTTTACTTTGCCAGGGAAATGGGAGTGGATATCAAGACTGTAACCTGCCAAGACCTCTCAGTCACCCTAGTGCAACACTAATGCATTTGGACAGTGGAAAGGGCATTCCACATCCCTGTGACTATTATTCTACTGTATTCTGTTCAAGCAAAAGTGTTCGCTGTTTTAACTTCATTACAGCCTTGCCTCTCCAACACATAGTTGTTAATGGAGAAAGGCTAAAGTTAAGTTGCTAAAGCTTTCCCAAAAGAGTCTAGCCTCACTCAGAGCAGAAAATGGCATCGCAGCAGATTTGTTTTTGCTTTGTAAATATTTGATGGAGGTACAAATCATGAGTGATTGAACGATTGGAGGGAGAGCCTTGACTTTGTTTTGGAACTGCCGGTGGAAGGGAGTAAAAAGGTCCAGAATCGATGAAAGGGGTGAAAATAAGAATGTATTTAAAGAGAGAGGCAGGAAGATATGCAGGCTAGGAGGCGAGGGGTTCGGCGAAAGGGGGAACGGTGATGGATGAAGTTTAGCACTCTCTCACCAAGGGTCTGATTGAGTGGCCGAACAAACACAGTGAATTAATGACAGTGATAATCCAAAGTAAGCACATTTGGAAACTGACTGAGCTTCATATAAACTATTTCAGACCCCCCCCCCCCTCAATGTTATCTTAAAATAAAAGTTCAAAAAGTAAAACGAAAACGGTCCCAATACAGAAAAAAATAAGTCTAATGGTCCAGTTCAAATGTGCCATGATTCACACTGTACGGTAATGAAACAAAAGGTATGTATTTAGTCACTAGCATCCCAGACAGAAGGTCATCATTCAAAATGATATCCTTAAGTATCCTCAGCAGTTTGCATCTTGATGCTGACATTGAGGCTAATGTTGAATCTTAATTATTAATTGTTTATTGCATTAATGTATCCAATTGCCAATACCACACATCATTGAGCACTCAACCCCCACACATAACCACACAGACCGTTGTGTGTGTGTGTGTCCTTGCTGAGTCTATACTTAGCATTCCATGGTTGCTAGAGCAGCGGTAACAGAGGATCACTTGACAACCTCACAGGACAAAATGCATTTAACTTCATCGGCACTGGCTTGAGCTGCTTAATGTGTTATTAATGTCTCCTCCATGGCTACAGAAGCATGCTAACTGTGACTGCAGAGTAAGGTAGAGACAGAGAGAGGGAGAACAAGGCTGAGCCTGAAAACTCAGAAGTGGGATAGTAAACAGAGGAGTAAAACAATGTTATATTATAAGGTTGTATAAGACTACTACTACTCACATGTGAAACCCATTATAATTAGAAATGTCATATTGCCCACTTCTTGACACCAAGAAAATTCGGAACTTTACACTGTGGCTTATAATCGCAAATCATTATTCATACAAATCATTTAGAAAACTATGAGAAAAAGGTTGCAGTCTTTTTAGTTGCATTTTTAAATAATCACGGTATGTTTAATAAATCACTGTGTGTTTATTTCATGAAAATAACTCAAAATAAACGTATATATTAATAATTAATTTCCCTTAGCCTCCTTTTTCAATTACAATGTTCAGTCTAACCGTGTGGGCGTTTTGATACAAACGTAAATATATTTCAACAATGGGTTGGTCAAAACAAGCATTGTGATTGGTTGAGACACCTTCTAAGACACACTAAAACATCTGTTAAGCACGGCTAGCCTGGGACAAAAATAATTGCCATTTTGTTTTCTGTTCCATATGAAAAATTCATGACCTTGATCTCCACTGTAAAAAGCATCTAGACATTATTTCCTCTTGCTTCCAGCCTAACATTTGGTTTGCAACAACGGGGGTTTGTACCAACCTTGCTGTCTGTCTCTCGACATTTGCAACAGTGCTTCAATATTGAAATTCGTTCTCCACTGTCCTATTGAGAACGTGTCAGGGCGAGATGGACTTTTCTCAGCCAGTCGAAATCATGAATCAGCAATAATTTTTTTAGATATATACAAAGGAATGTTGGTAGAAAAACAGGTCAAACTAAATTAAATGCAGCTACTTTGCTGTAGCTGCGTGGTTTGGCGTCACTGTGTTCGCCAAAGTTGACTAGCTAGCAAGCAATGGATAAGAGCATTGCCAACCAGCATGGCAACGGAACATTGAGAATGAACAACTGGGTCGCGTCCATAGATATAGAACAAAAAGACTTCACGACTGTGTCGCGTCTCTGGCAACCTAACCGATAGAATGAACGGCCGGCTTGGCTAGCAACCATAGTGTGGGGACTAGGCCTATATTTTTGTTGAGGGATAAAATAGTAGCCTATGAATACATTTATCAAAATCAAAGTTTTTTATTTATTTGGTAATTCATTGCAACAAAAGCAACTGTACACTCGAGGTTGTGCAAAACTACCTTTTTAGCACGGCTGTGCTGATTTACGGTACTCGGCTCTGCCTTGTGGCTATGACCACAGCACAGCCGTGCTAAACAAGTAGTTTCGCACAGCCTCTCATGTACAATTGCTTTACTACATACACAGCCCTGCTTGGCAGATAGGATCGTCTCGACTGTAGAGCCCACCCCGCTTACCCCTTCAAGGAGGATAGGGGGATATTTATGCAAAATAAAAGATGACAATAATCAGAATAAGAATAATAATCAGATCAGATTGTGATGTCATGCTGTGGGTCAAAAAGTCCATCCACCTGAACAGTCTGAAATTACAGGTGTTTTATTTCAGAAAGCTCTTACACTAAAAGGGTATTATCATAATTTTCAGTGTTATTTCGACCTCACAGTGTAGAATTATATATTTTTTAATGAATATCGTGTTTTTGACTGCACTGCCCCTTTAAAACGTTCAATGTCGAACTACCCTGGATCACAAAAAAAGTGAAGAGGAAGTGAAGAGGAACGGAGTGAAAGGAGACTTTCACTGTTCAAAGAGGCTAAGAAATCAATTGGAGATATTTCAAGACAAATCAAATATGTTGCAATGGATTGTCTGCACTCAATAGAGGACTTACAGCTAAATGGCTTGATAGAGAACATAAGAGCCATAACGTGTGTGGGTTTCTGTCAAAGCAACTGTAGAGACCGAAAATCTATCACTAGGCAAACACCATACAACTAACAAAGCTCAAATCAAGCTATTCCATTCCATTTGTTTGTGATGAAACCCCACTTTTCATCTATCTAACAACAACAATCAAATCTGTAAAAATAAACAGATAATCAGACTTCCCCTCCTCACCCGACAGCCTGTCAGTCCTGGGAGTTTTAACAGCGACCAATCCACGGAACTGACATCCTCCCTGGCACCACTCCGCTCCCCAGGCTCCAGGGACAGGCAGCCTGGCAGGCAGCGTTACCGGCACAGAGGGGGTGAGAGTTTAACCCTCTCTCTGTCTCACCCCCCCACTCCCTCTCACAGCAGGCATCACATGGTGAGCTGGGCTGTCCATTACATTTAGAGGCCTGCATGCACGCCAGGTCTGATAAGAGCAGTGGCAGGGTTTCAGGGGGAATGGGAGGAGGAGTGTATGGCCTGTCAGTAGTCTGTCTGGTCACTAAACAGTTCCTGTTACGCCCTCTGGTCTCCCGTCTTCACCCCATCCCTGTTCAACCTGGGTGTCTGTGACAGTACTGCTAGGAGAGAGGTAACTCTCTGCAGGTTGCTGTCACCTCTACTGCAGCCCGACATTCAGCGCTCCAAAAGGACATTGGAAATGCTACGACTTGCCTTTTTGTCAACCTCTAATCTGCCTCTCTGGTAAACAGGGCAAGAGTACTTGAATTGAAGATAAGTATGTGCAGCAAGGTCTAAATCATTACTTGACATGTGCGCAATTAACTCTTGCTATTATCTTGCATTGCCCTTTGTCACCTTCATCACCCATTGTAAGGTAAATATTTTGACCGTTGTTACTAATCCATGTATTAGAATACATGGGATACAGTACAATACAATTATATGAAAGCATTACAGGCAGTATATTCCAGGCACTTCAAATTAAACATAAGCAAGATGTGTGATTGAAAAAGTATCTATTTCAATGCATGTTGTGGGATAATGAACACCCTGCATCTAACAGCATGAGATGTGCTTCTCACAGAGAGAGAGAGAGAGAGAAAGAGAGAGGGCTGGGCAGGAAACACGCTAACTGAACTGGAGCACACTGGAAGCAATCAGAACGAGCCCACAAAAAGAGAGGGACAACAGAAAAAACAGAGAAAGAGAGAGAGCTTGTTTCAAAGCAGCAAAGGGCAGACCGGTGAATAATTCCAGAACCTTGAAGGAAATGATGGGAAACTCCCACCCCTTCCAATGGAAAATAACCCAGTGAAGACTTGATTAAAACAACGAGCTGGAACAGTAGAAAAGGCGAAGCCAAAGCCCACTGTTGAATGAAGCAGCTTTTATTTTCAGCAGTCCATTAAGCCCAAGAGCTATGGCAGGAAAAAGGGAAGGCAGCCCGGAATCTTCCCAGCACGGACCCCGTTTCCCAGCAGCTCACTGGGCTTCGGGATTTATGAGGCGAAAAACTGATGAGAGACAGATTAAACAACGGGAATGCCGCACTCAGCAGAAATGCTGATGAAAACTCTAAACACAGATGTTCAATGATGTATTATTCAAATTATCATTATTATTATGAGTATTGTGAAAATATGAATTAGTAGTAATATTAGCATTAATAATTGCCCTAATGTTGTATATAACAGCATGCGTACCAGAAAGCTAATTCTGATAACTCCAATAAACACAACACATTGCAGTGTGCTGTCGTATAGCTCAGCATCTCTCTCCACAACCCACACTTTCCTCAAGCACCCTGTACAAAATCACTAAGCAACTGCAACATGACAGCGTCCCACGCAGTTAACTGTCTGCTTCCCCCCATATCTTTTAATCAATCTATTAGGGGGAGCTTGGCGATGATGACAGGCCAAGCGACTGATAAAGTGACCTGGCGGACATTTGAGCTGCTCCGGTTTGTGCGTGAGGCAGATAATAGCCAGCGTTGGAAGAGATGATGATGATGATAATGTTGCTACTGAGGCCAAGAGTATATCCAATCTTCCCTAAATGTCAACCTTTACTATTGTACGCTGTAACTCTGAATTTAAGGCACAGCCTGCTCAGATAGGATAATAAACACATTATTTCATTCTATCAGGCTCAAACAATTGCACTCTCCCCAGATGACAATGAAGGGAAGGTAAATAAATAAAAAAGGAGAGGAAAATGAAAAGATGTGCTGGCTAAGGAGCTTCTCATAAGATTACAATGACTGTTCTGTTCTGCTTGTTCTGTCAACAACATACATTCATTTCACAGACATGGGGACTGATCGAAGGCCAAACAGATCTCTTTCCCTCTCTCCCCGTCTTTCCTCCTAGGCTCTCTGGTCTGAATGGTGGAGAGGTGAATGAGGCGATGTGTTCTGTCTTTCATTACCAGCCTGGCTGTGACTGGACCCATCGTACCCTCACATCCAGACTGGAGGTGGGAGCTGGTGCTCTGTGGCAGGAGACACCCCGCAGTGAAATTCAGCACTTTTTATATCCCAAACAGATGCTTTGGCGTCCCCAATACACAGTAAGAAAACTGACTATTTCGGGAGACTGAAGAGTGCAGCAGCCTCTTTCACAGAAACATGACAAGAAAAATAAAGTTGCCATTTTGTCCATCTGTCTACAGTGTTCAGTTGTATTGTTGGAAGACCTGACGCTGAAAGAGACCGTTGTAAACAGTAAAGCACTTTTAATGAGCAGAGGTAAAGATCACAGTTTGTAAAAAATACAAAATAAAAAAACTATTAGTCCTATAAACTACTTAATAATGAGGCAGGCTATACAAAAGAGAAAATATTGGTGATCAAATACAAAATCGTATATTCTCAAACTTTTAGTCATTTGGTGTCTCTTTCACTAGTCATAACTAAAAAACGACCACTTTAGTCATACAACTGCTTGCGGCAACTGCTGCACATGATACAGTACATCATAGAAGTGATCACACTCTGCTTTTCTCTCCGAGTACTACTAACCGATCCCACTCAAACCCATAGCACACAGCAGGCTGATACCTTGACGTTTGGCACACTGCACAGCAGCAGAGAGAGAGAGAGAGTCCCAGTCCTTGGGGCATGTATTTGACCTTCTGTGACCTGTTCCTCAAGCATTCATCACCTCTAATGATAAATCAAGTATGAAATGTTGATTTGTCAGGAAAGTCACCTACGTTATGTTTCATCGCAGACAAACGGTACAAACCAGGGGTGATGAATTATATTTGGTTTTGGATTTGCAAAGAGCACACAGCACAGTAATAGATTATTACTTTCACGTTTCAGAATGAGATAAAATATGACAAGTTAATCAAACACACAGAGAGATAAAGAGAGAGGGAGCAGAGAGAGAGAGTGAGAGACACACACAAAGTATTTCTACATGTAAATTGCTTATTCACTTCATGCATCACCTGTAGCTGGATACTAGGCATTCAATTACATAATATCTCTTCAGTGTAAAGGAATGCAATTGCACATCTAGGATACATGGGAATTACAATGTGTGTATTGGCTTCCAAATACCGGCGCAAAACGCAATTTGTAATGCATCTCATTCAAATTTAATAGTTGATCGTTTGATTTAGCAAAAAAATAAACACAACTATTGGATTTGTGTTGCGGATTCCAGGAGCGTCCATCGCAGCGCCTTCACATCAAGGGACTGTCAAGCGGGCAACAAATACATTTCTTGGACATGGTGTAATGATGATCAAATTCTAAAAGCTTGAGGAAAGTACAGCTCAAGGTCACCCAAATTAAAATCATACCAAAACAGCCATAGGGACAGTGGTGTGAATCCTCTAAGCGCCCGTGCGATATATAGCCTATAGCCTATATATTAGTCCCAAATCACAAGGAACTGTATTCGTCTGAGCAAAGTCAAATATTGACAATTATTTACAGGAATGTTTCTATTTACCATTCCAAATGATGAAGCTCCGTGAGCAACATTTCCATTGATGCAGGCAATCATTTTTCTCTCATTTTATTTTTGCCAAGTCAGAACGGAGTTTTTGAACATTGCGCCACGACTCAAGGATGTTTTAATTCAGTACCGGCGTCAAATGGACGACACATTTGGGTAGCCTATTTATTTGTGTCAATTACCTACTGTTGCTGCGCGCTAACGATGACCGTTTTATATGCTTTATGGGTGTATGCATAACCTTGTAGTTAGACGCAATTGTAATGTGATATAATAGGCTATACAAGGATAAATCTACATGTTTTCAATGCCGTTGATTTGCCTTTCCGCACTGTAGCCGCACGGTTTGGAGATAACGGTTTCGTTGCATTGGCGCTCCGCGCTGTCAATTATCAAGGCTATTTCTGATGATTGCAATTCTTTTCAGATCGTTGTTGCAACAAGAAACTATATTGTTTATAGGCTATACTAATTATTATCATGAGCTTTCCTGTTGGTATAGCCTACCGAATACCCCGCCGCGTGTTAATCTGGGGGTAAAGTGGAAGGGAGTTTCACCACCTTTGGACGGACTGTATAGCCTACTAGAGATGTATTATATTCACAAACAAATTGCAGTGGAAAAGCAAATACTTTTGCGAGAGAAATATATATTTCCATAATCCCAAATGGTATCGTGGAACGTGGCTGTTGTCTGATTGAATGTGTAGCCTAGCATAGAGCCTAATTATTTTTTTAAATCGCAAGGAACAAATTGGCACAAAATTATGTGATAGGCTACTGCACACCATGTCATCATTACATTACATTAATATTCCACTCGTGTATGAGCCGAGTTTAGTCATTGCACTAATGTTTCCTAGCCTACTACACGACTTATCAAGTCATGAAAATCACCAAGCTTGGAAAAGAGGAGAGATGTGACTTCGAAAAACTTACCAGGATGACAGTCTGCACAAAAGAGCACGAAGGCAGACAAAATCAGAGACAAGATCCACCAGCAACACGATTGCAGTAGCCTCCGCATGACAAAATGAACATCGAGAGCAAAAAGGGCAACTGTTGAGTTATCCGTCTGATCAAAATATCAATGTCTGCTGCGTAAAAGCAGCGCAAATGCTGCTAAATGTAGGCTAGTGACTGTTCAGTGAAATTCAGTGCGGGTCTGGAACGTCCAGAAAATAGTATTTACTTCTCAAAACCTCCTTCCAAACAGCTTCTTGATACTCCCCAAAAAAAACATGTCAGTTAGTAGAGATATAGCTTTCGAGCTTCAATCAGTTCATTTATCAAGGATAGAATAGATAGGAGCAGAGGACGCTAGTGGCAGTAGTCCATGCAGCGGAGAGCTGCAGCGGTTCTGCTGGCGAAAACAGAGAGAGAATAGTTGGAGCGGCACTGGAAGTGTTCCATTCCTCCATCCAGGAAGTAGCGTGTGTGCCAAAGTCTGGCAGAGACTTTAAAACAGGCTTGGGAGAAAAGGCGAGGAGAGGAGGGAGAGAGGTGCAGAGAGAGAGAGAGAGATGCAGAGCTCAATCCTCCGGATCCTAGCGCCGGGGAGTATTAAAGCAATAGTATACAGTTTAAATGTAAATGCCCACTGTAGAAATCCACGTTTTCGAGCTGAAAAATGATGGTCCATGATGGTGAACAACGATTTAAATCAACAAGTTATAATTTGAGTCAAAATATGATACATTCCCACTTCTGTGCTAATCCTTGTGAAAGAGGTGTCTTTTCCTATGATACCATCCTGATTCTCCACTGACATTTTCAACCTCTCCCTGACCCATTCTGTAATACCAACATGTTTCAAGCAGACCACCATAATCCCTGTGCCCAAGAACGCCAAAGTAACCTGCCAAAATGACTACTGCCCCGTAGCACTCACATCTGTAGCCATAAAATGCTCGCATAACGCCCCAACAGATCCACAGATTACGCAATCTCCATTGCACTCCACACTGCCCTTTTCCACCTGGAGAAAATGAACACCTATATGACAATGCTGTTCATTGACAACAGCTCAGCATTCAACACCATAATGAACCTCCAAGTTCATCACTAAGCTAAGGACACTGGGACTAAACTCCTCCCTCAGCAACTGGATCCTCGACCTCCTGACGGGCCGCCCCCAGGTGGAAAGGGTAGGTAATAACACATCTGCCACGCTGATCCTCAACACAGGGGCCCCTCAGAGGTGCGTGGTCAGTCCCATCCTGTACGCCCTGTTCACTCGTGACTGCACAGCCAGGCTCGACTCCAACACCATCATTAAGATTGCCGATGACGCAACAGTGGTAGGCCTGATCACCGACAACGATGAGACAGCCTATAGGGAGGAGGTCAGAGACCTGACCGTGTGGTGCAAGGACAACAACCTCTTCCTCAATGTGATCAAGACAAAGGAGATTATTGTGGACTACATGAAAAGGAGGACCGAGCACGCCCCATTCTCATTGACGGGGCTGTAGTGGAGCAGGTTGAGAGCTTCAAGTTCCTTGGCGTCCACATCACCAACAAACTAACACGGTCCAAACACACCAAGACAGTCGTGAAGAGGGCACGACAAAACCTATTCCCCCTCAGGAGACTGATAACATTTGTCATGGGTCCTCAGATCCTCAAAAGGTTTTACAGCTGCACCGTCGAGAGCATCCTGACGCGTTGCATCACTGCCTGGTATGGCAACTGCTCGGCCTCCGACCACAAGGTCTACAGAGGGTAGTGCGTACGGCCCAGTACATCACCGGGGCCAAGCTCCCTGCCATCCAGGACCTCTAGACCAGGCGGTGTCAGAGGAAGACCCTAAAAATGTTCAAAGACTCGGCACCCTAGTCATAGACTGTTCTCTCTGCTACCGCTAGGCAAGTGGTACCGGAGCTCCAAGTCTAGGTTCAAGAGGCTTCTAAACAGCTTCTACCCTCAAGCCATAAGGCTCCTGAACATCTAATCAAATGGCTACCCAGACTATTTGCATTGCCCCCCCCCCCCCTTCTACGCTGCTGCTACTCTCTATTATCTATGCATAGTCACTTTAAAAAATCCACCTACATGTACATATTACCTCAATTACCTCGACACTGGTGGCCCTGCACATTGACTCTGTACCGGTACCCCCTGTATAAAGCTCCGCTATTGTTATTTACTGCTGCGCTTTAATTATTTGTTATTCTTATCTCTTACTTTTTTTTGTATTTTCTTAAGACTCCATTGTTGGTTAATTAAGGTCTTGTAAGTAAGCATTTCACTGTAAGGTCTACACCTGTTGTATTAGGCGCATGTGATAATTAACATTTGATTTGATTTGAGCAGTGGAGGGTGTTGTGGGCGTATGGTTGGGGACATCTTTGTCTCCCTGTATTTGCACCAGAATATTGGGGAAGTGTACAAGTTCTCCCTGGAAACATTCTTGAAAAGCTCCAATTTCTTCTGGAAAGACCGGAATGCTGTTATCATTTCACACACTGTGTTGTCCTATCCCTGCAGTTTAACTTTCAGTTTATTAAGGTATGATGGAATGTCTGTCAAAAATGCAACTGTTTCCATCTCCTCCTCATCTCCAAAAACTCTGAAAACTGAGTTGCCTTGTCACTCTTTTGCTCTAATAAGAAAGCTTTGATTTCCTCACAAATTGCCAGAAAACCTTTCAAAACCCTGCCTTTGTTGAGCCATCTGACATTGTTGTGCAGTAGTAAGTCATCAAAACGGGCATTGGCCTCTGTCAGAAAGCCTCATAGCATGTGGTGTTGTAGGGAAGATGTTGCTCTCAAAAAGTTTATGAGTTTCATCATCGTTTTTATGACCTACTATTTTCCCAGACTGGCATACAGGACAGATTGATGGATGATGCAGTCAGATGATGTCAGGTCATGGTGGTCCTCTTTCAAACGTGCAACCAGTCCCCTCCCTCTTCCTATCATGGCTGGAGCTCCATTTGTGGAGACCACTGACTTCAGAACTATCCCCCTTTTTGTCAGAATCCCTTTGATGGCTTCATGGATATCCTCTCCTCGTGTGTGTGTGTGTGTGTGTGTGTGTGTGTGTGTGTGTGTGTGTGTGTGTGTGTGTGTGTGTGTGTGTGTGTGTGTGTGTGTGTGTGTGCTTCTAGATGTGTTAAGCCCAACAGCTCCTCACAGAATACCTCCTTTGTTTCATTATAAAACATGACAAATACCAGACGCTGGGCATTATCAGTGTTATCTGTTGATTCATCCACAGCTAATGAAATGCATGGTGCCTTCTGAATTGCCTCATCAAGTTGTGAAGTTACATCTTCAGCTAATATTTCAGTTCTCCTCATTGCAGTGGAAATTGACAGTGGGATCTGTTTGATCTTTTCCCTGAGCTCATCTTTTTGTTTACCTTCAAGCAAGGTGTCAACAACTTCACACATGCGTTATTTTACCATCTCAGCGTCATAAAATGTTTTTTTTGTGTTTTCCCAATTCTCAGTGAACACTCCACTGCACATTGTTGGGCTGTCAAGGAATTGACAAGGACTTTGGTGGACCTCTCATATTGGGATTGGAGTTGGTTGATCTTGTTTTTTCTCACATCCGTGTTCAGGGGATACATCTGATTGAAATGCCTATGCTTGGTGTATATATGGCGCTTAACACTGACACTTTTTCATGTGGGCTACGGACTCATTACATATCAGGCACATTTGTTTTATGCTAGTTGCGGGGAGAATGAATACATACTTTTTCATCCACTCATCTTTGAATATATGTTTTTCAGCGTGAAGTTTATTTTTTTAACAAACCACATGAACAAAGATACTGGTAACTAAGCTCCTTCTATCTGTGATATTAACAGTTGTACCGCGGTCAAATCCTTCTGTTTCTTTCTGCCTACTTGTCCCGAGGTTACTCAGAGCATATTTGCATTGATGTGATTAGGTAAGACGCGGCCTATTGTATTTGCATATAACCACACAATTGGATTAGATAGGGCACTAGTAAAGGTGGCTGTTTTTATTTTAGAGAGGAAGATAGGTTGCTGAGTTAGAGGCCGTTGCACCCAGTTGATTTTTTAAAGCTGTCTATAAGAAAAAATGTATTGACTTTTATATAACAAAACGCAATGTTGTCCGGTCCATATTGACCCTTCTCTGGGTCCGGACCCGGACCACTGTCAGCCAGTTGAGTTTAGCTGGCCTGTCCATTACCACAACATCTCTGTGTAACACAAGACTACCTATTATCACAACATCCCTGTGTGACATAAGTCTAACCATTACCATTTGTATTACTGTAACAAAAAAAACAGTATATGACACTTCCCACTGGGATAAAACTGGTGGTTTTGATGTAATTTAGAACAAAATATATGCGATGACATTGAATCAATGTGGAAAACTGATTGGATTTGAAAAAAGTCATCATTGTAAGGGAAATTCTTATTTTTTTCACACAACATTTAACCTAAATGAAACCTAAATGTTTTGTTGATTTCACATTAAATTCACGTTAGTTGACCACTCAACCAAATGTAAATCGAAAGTAGATGTTGAATTGACATCTGTGCCCAGTGGGTTGGGTTGGAGAATCAGCAATCTCGGCCGACTAGGGTACCAGTTTTACTGTGTGCCAATCTGTCATACCCAGATGTTGAATCATTCCTGCCTGACATCTTTCCACTGACATCTGTACTACAGTAAATCAATACATTTCTCCTCAATCAACTGCACACAGTGGACTCAACCAAACTGTGACTTTTATGACAAAAAGTATTCCGCTGAGTGGCATCTGATGGACAATGAAAAGTTGTTTTGTTCGTCTCCTGAGAACCAATTTACAATCCACATAAAAAGCGTCGTAAATTTTGCAGCTGCTGATACGCTCTCTCTCACCCATGTAGATTGTCCCAAAATCACCCTGGTCTGTCTGTTTAACTGAGTGTTTAATTAATAATGCTGTAATGTTGAATTATATGACTTGAGGGTTGGGTCACATTCTATATTCAATTTCTATTGACTGTCTCTTCCCTGGTTATCTCTAGTCTACAATGTAGGCTACCTTGCTGCTTACCAGTTAATGCACTGTGTTAAGCAGAACATGTCAATTCTGGAGATGAATGGCAGTGAATACAAAATACTTTCATCAGATATCAGTCATACTTGTCTTCCAATAATACACGTCTTTTGAATAATCATGCGAATCATCTAACTATCATCCGGATCATTCCTATCACAGCAGCATCTCATTTCCAGTTCAAAAAGGTACAGAAAGACCTTTACATAGTCCAAACTTTGCATACATTTAGCCTGCAATCAATTGGGAACCAGTAAAACAATCAATGAGTAAAATAATGTAGGTCTTCTCAATCTCAGTTGGCATATTGACTATTAACTTTCACATATTTTATAGTCAATCAATGACGTTTAGAGGCTCAGAATGTAAACTACATAAGAGCACATGTGGCTACATTCGTTGTGGAACTTAGGAGTCACATTATAGTCACATTAACATGCTAGAGAGGAACTTCCCGCACTATTTTGCATCACCGGAAGGTGAGTGCTCCTGTCATTTTCATATTATACAATGAGGAAGACATTTAAAGGGTACATTGGTATACATTTTTGTAGTATTCCTGAATGTCTTTATTGAAGAATTGTAATCAAGCAGTGTTGAGGGGTGTGAAATGAGGCACAGTTGTGGATTTTGTGGGGACGGTCGAGTGGAAAAAGGCTACAGAGAATAGTGGGAACCACAGAAATGTCTGTTATGAGTGTGGGAACTTACTGCCTCTACCTAAGCTGCAGGAGACAGTGTACTGTTCCCACTGTGAGGAATGGAACAGGAAAGAGAGGAATAAGGCATCTAAGAGAATGAGGAAAGCAGAGGTTGAGGTTGAATTTGATAAAGATGGCAATAGAAAGAGAAATGAGGGGTGATGAAGGCTGGTGGCAAGTGCAAACAAAGTGAGCATTAAGCCAGGTTGAATTCTGGAGGTGAAATAGAAGTGAATGAGGGAGAATTAAGTGGAAGGTGTGGTGAAGAGCTCGGAGTCGAGTCTTGTGTCTATGGACAAGATAAAGAAGAATCTGGTCCATTAGGGGTGAGATTTTTGTGGTTTCAGGGTGGGTGGGAAAGGAGTTGGGTGCAGTTGAGTCAGTGAAGGTAACCCATAGTGGAGTTGTAATATTTGTGTGTGTTTCTTCCACCAGGAGGGAGTGGGCGCTCCATGTCACGAAACTCGGGGCAAGATGAGTTTCTTGCTTTGCTCTTAGGACAGGGTGCCATTGAAAACAAAGGAGTGATTTCTGACCTAGCGTTAACTGTGGAAGGTGGGGAAATGTAAGGTGAAGATTCCCTGTGTTTTTGACATCCACCTTTTGGTGCGACGCAGACCTGCTGGTGAGCGTGGGGAAGTAGAGGAGTCACTGTCCTTTTGAGTTTTGAATTAGTGTCTTATGTTAGGCTATATTCGTTTTCCTGTTAGAGCTTTTGTGCTGAACCGACTGCAGTGTTTCAGGTGGTCGTTTTGCAGCAGTGTGTAGGTGGGAGATTCTAAATTGTGGGAAGTGTGCAGGAAGGCATGGAACAGAGAAATATGTAGTTTCCGTGTATAAAGTTGTGTGCGTCAACTGTAGTGGTGATCAAAAGAGAACCATCGCATTCTCCTAAAAGCTTGACTGGTACGTAAAACCCGCAAATTCAGACAAACAAAGAGGTGTAATGGGTTCACACTCAGAAATATGTTGCATAAAGCTTACATCATTATTCAATGTTTTTAACATTTTACAGCATCAGGGATAGCGTACACAGACGTTTTGGCTTTACAGACTTCTTCAGTGTGTAGGTACAATTTTCTTTAATTCAAAACCGTATTAGTAAAGAGCAACAGATGAGCAGCAGGTGATTCTGCTAATCAGGGACCCCTCTGGTCTACCTGTATATACATTTGTCACCAAAAGATACAGAATTCTAAGGTATGGGAGGGGGAATGAAGGGCAACTCAGAAATCAATCGCCCCAGATGCCTGCCCGCCTAAATACATCACGTCAATTCATGAGGTAGTCCACCACAACGGACATCAGGCAAAGCCGTTCATAAATATCAAATCAAATGTTATTTGTCACATACACATGGTTAGCAGATGTTAGTGTAGCGAAATGCTTGTGCTTCTAGTTTCGACAATGCAGTAATAACCAACGAGTAATCTAACCTAACAATTCCACAACTACTACCTTATACACACAAGTGTAAAGGGATAAAGAATATGTACATAAAAATATATGAATGAGTGATGGTACAGAACGGCATAGGCAAGATGCAGTAGATGGTATAGAGTACAGTACATACATATGAGATGAGTAATGTAGGGTATATAAACATAAAGTGGCTAGTGATACATGTATTACATCATTTACATTACATTTAAGTCATTTAGCAGACGCTCTTATCCAGAGCGACTTACAAATTGGTGCATTCACCTTATGACCTCCAGTGGAACAGTAGTGCATCTAAATCTTTTCAGGGGGAGGGGGGGTGAGAGGGATTACTTTATCCTATCCTAGGTATTCCTTAAAGAGGTGGGGTTTCAGGTGTCTCCGGAAGGTGGTGATTGACTCCGCTGTCCTGGCGTCGTGAGGGAGTTTGTTCCACCATTGGGGGGCCAGAGCAGCGAACAGTTTTGACTGGGCTGAGCGGGAACTGTACTTCCTCAGTGGTAGGGAGGCGAGCAGGCCAGAGGTGGATGAACGCAGTGCCCTTGTTTGGGTGTAGGGCCTGATCAGAGCCTGGAGGTACTGAGGTGCCGTTCCCCTCACAGCTCCGTAGGCAAGCACCATGGTCTTGTAGCGGATGCGAGCTTCAACTGGAAGCCAGTGGAGGGAGCGGAGGAGCGGGGTGACGTGAGAGAACTTGGGAAGGTTGAACACCAGACGGGCTGCGGCGTTCTGGATGAGTTGTAGGGGTTTAATGGCACAGGCAGGGAGCCCAGCCAACAGCGAGTTGCAGTAATCCAGACGGGAGATGACAAGTGCCTGGATTAGGACCTGCGCCGCTTCCTGTGTGAGGCAGGGTCGTACTCTGCGGATGTTGTAGAGCATGAACCTACAGGAACGGGCCACCGCCTTGATGTTAGTTGAGAACGACAGGGTGTTGTCCAGGATCACGCCAAGGTTCTTAGCGCTCTGGGAGGAGGACACAATGGAGTTGTCAACCGTGATGGCGAGATCATGGAACGGGCAGTCCTTCCCGGGAGGAAGAGCAGTTCCGTCTTGCCGAGGTTCAGCTTGAGGTGGTGATCCGTCATCCACACGGATATGTCTGCCAGACATGCAGAGATTCGATTCGCCACCTGGTCATCAGAAGGGGGAAAGGAGAAGATTAATTGTGTGTCGTCTGCATAGCAATGATAGGAGAGACCATGTGAGGTTATGACAGAGCCAAGTGACTTGGTGTATAGCGAGAATAGGAGAGGGCCTAGAACAGAGCCCTGGGGACACCAGTGGTGAGAGCACGTGGTGTGGAGACGGATTCTCGCCACGCCACCTGGTAGGAGCGACCTGTCAGGTAGGACGCAATCCAGCGTGGGCCGCGCCGGAGATGCCCAACTCGGAGAGGGTGGAGAGGAGGATCTGATGGTTCACAGTATCGAAGGCAGCCGATAGGTCTAGAAGGATGAGAGCAGAGGAGAGAGAGTTAGCTTTAGCAGTGCGGGAGCGCCTCCGTGATACAGAGAAGAGCAGTCTCAGTTGAATGACTAGTCTTGAAACCTGACTGATTTGGATCAAGAAGGTCATTCTGGGAGAGATAGCGGGAGAGCTGGCCAAGGACGGCACGTTCAAGAGTTTTGGAGAGAAAAGAAAGAAGGGATACTGGTCTGTAGTTGTTGACATCGGAGGGATCGAGTGTAGGTTTTTTCAGAAGGGGTGCAACTCTCGCTCTCTTGAAGACGGAAGGGACGTAGCCAGCGGTCAGGGATGAGTTGATGAGCGAGGTGAGGTAAGGGAGAGGTCTCCGGAAATGGTCTGGAGAAGAGAGGAGGGGATAGGGTCAAGCGGGCAGGTTGTAGGGCGGCCGGCCGTCACAAGACGCGAGATTTCATCTGGAGAGAGGGGAGAAAGAGGTCAGAGCACAGGGTAGGGCAGTGTGAGCAGAACCAGCGGTGTCGTTTGACTTAGCAAACGAGGATCGGATGTCGTCGACCTTCTTTTCAAAATGGTTGACGAAGTCATCTGCAGAGAGGGAGGAGGGGGAGGGGGAGGAGGATTCAGGAGGGAGGAGAAGGTTGCAAAGAGCTTCCTAGGGTTAGAGGCAGATGCTTGGAATTTAGAGTGGTAGAAAGTGGCTTTAGCAGCAGAGAGAGAAGAGGAAAATGTAGAGAGGAGGGAGTGAAAGGATGTCAGGTCCGCAGGGAGGCGAGTTTTCCTCCATTTCCGCTCGGCTGCCCGGAGCCCTGTTCTGTGAGCTCGCAATGAGTCGTCGAGCCACGGAGCGGGAGGGGAGGACCGAGCCCTGGAGGATAGGGGACATAGAGAGTCAAAGGATGCAGAAAGGGAGGAGAGGAGGGTTGAGGAGGCAGAATCAGGAGATAGGTTGGAGAAGGTTTGAGCAGAGGGAAGAGATGATAGGATGGAAGAGGAGAGAGTAGCGGGGGAGAGAGAGCGAAGGTTGGGACGGCGCGATACCATCCGAGTAGGGGCAGTGTGGGAAGTGTTGGATGAGAGCGAGAGGGAAAAGGATACAAGGTAGTGGTCGGAGACTTGGAGGGGAGTTGCAACGAGGTTAGTGGAAGAACAGCATCTAGTAAAGATGAGGTCGAGCGTATTTCCTGCCTTGTGAGTAGGGGGGAAGGTGAGAGGGTGAGGTCAAAAGAGGAGAGGAGTGGAAAGAAGGAGGCAGAGAGGAATGAGTCAAAGGTAGGCGTGGGGAGGTTAAAGTCGCCCAGAACTGTGAGAGGTGAGCCGTCCTCAGGAAAGGAGCTTATCAAGGCATCAAGCTCATTGATGAACTCTCCGAGGGAACCTGGAGGGCGATAAATGATAAGGATGTTAAGCTTGAAAGGGCTGGTAACTGTGACAGCATGGAATTCAAAGGAGGCGATAGACAGATGGGTAAGGGGAGAAAGAGAGAATGACCACTTGGGAGAGATGAGGATCCCGGTGCCACCACCCCGCTGACCAGAAGCTCTCGGGGTGTGCGAGAACACGTGGGCAGACGAAGAGAGAGCAGTAGGAGTAGCAGTGTTGTCTGTGGTGATCCATGTTTCCGTCAGTGCCAAGAAGTCGAGGGACTGGAGGGAGACATAGGCGGAGATGAACTCTGCCTTGTTGGCTGCAGATCGGCAGTTCCAGAGGCTAAAGACCTGGAACTCCACGTGGGTCGTGCGCGCTGGGACCACCAGATTAGGTGGCCGCGGCCACGCGGTGTGGAGCGTTTGTATGGTCTGTGCAGAGAGGAGAGAACAGGGATAGACAGACACATAGTTGACAGGCTACACAGAGGCTACGCTAATGCAAAGGAGATTGGAATGACAAGTGGACTACACGTCACGAGTGTTCAGAGAGTTAAGCTTACGTAGCAAGAATCTTATTGACTAAAATGATTAAAATGATACAGTACTGCTGAAGTAGGCTAGCTGGCAGAGGCTGCGTTGTTGACTAAGTAGGCTAGTTGGCATTGGCTGCGTTGTTGACACTACACTAATCAAGTCGTTCCGTTGAGTGTAATAGTTTCTACTGTGCTGCTATTCGGGGCTAGCTGGCTAGCTAGCAGTGTTGATTACGTTACGTTGCGTTAAAAGAACGACAATAGCTGGCTAACTAACCTAGGAAGTCGCTCTAGACTACACAATTATCTTTGATACAAAGACGGCTGTGTAGCTAGCTATGTAGCTAGCTACGATCAAACAAATCAAGCCGTTGTACTGTAATGAAATGAAATGAAAAATGTGATACTACCTGTGGAGCGAAGCGAAATGCGACCGGATTGTTGAGTGCAGAAGTTCTGTTCGGTAGACGTTGGCTAGCTGTTGGCTAGCTAGCAGAGTCTCCTATGTTAAGGACGACATAAAACTACACACTCTAAACTACACAATTATCTTGGGTACGAAGACAGCAAAGACAACTATGTAGCTAGCTAACACTACACTAATCAAGTCGTTCAGTTGAGTGTAATAGTTGTGCTGCTAATCGGTAGACGGTGGACTAGCTAACGGTGGACGTTAGCTAGCTGGCTAGCTGCAGGGCAGTGTAGACTGCGTTAGGACGACGAAATACGATAATTACGCAATTATCTATGAAACAAAGACGGCTGTGTAGCTAGCTAAGAAGAATTTGATAAGATTAGACAAATCAAACCGTTGTACTATAATGAAATGTAATGAAATGTAATACTACCTGCGGACCGAGTGCAGATGCGACCGCTCGCTCCAACCCGGAAGTGCAAAAACATAAATTAATTTAACATTTATTATCAGGTATCAAGGTAAGACCCAGATGCAGACCGTTTTGAAGTAACATACATAAAGATGGCAAGATGCAGTAGATGATATAGAGTACAGTATATACATATGAGATGAGTAATGTAGGGTATGTAAACATTATATTAAGTGGCATTGTTTAAAGTGGCTAGTGATACTTTTTTACATCAATTTCCATTATTATTAAAGTGGCTGGAGTTGAGTCAGAATGTTGGCAGCAGCAACTCAATGTTAGTGGTGACTGTTTAACAGTCTGATGGCCTTGAGATAGAAGCTGTTTTTTAGTCTCTCGGTCCCTGCTTTGATGCACCTGTACTGACCTCACCTTCTGGATGATAGCGGGGTGAACAGGCAGTGGCTCGGGTGGTTGTTATCCTTGATGATCTTTATGGCGTTGCTGTGACATTGGGTGGTGTAGGTGTCCTGGAGGGCAGGTATTTTGCCCCGGTGATGCGTTGTGCAGACCTCACTACCCTCTGGAGAGCCTTACGGTTGTCGTACGGAGCAGTTGCCGTACCAGGCGGTGATACAGCCCGACAGGATTCTCTCGATTGCGCATCTGTAGAAGTTTGCGAGTGCTTTTGGTGACGAGCCAAATTTCTTCAGCTGTCTGTGTGGGTGGACAAATTCATTTTGTCCGTGATGTGTACGCCGAGGAACTTAAAACTTACTACCCTCTCCACTACTGTCCCGTCGATGTGGATAGAGGGGTGCTCCCTCTGCTGTTTCCTGAAGTCCACAATCATCTCCTTTGTTTTGTTGACGTTGAGTGTGAGATTATTTTCCTCACACCACACTCCGAGGGCCCTCACCTCCTCCCTGTAGGCCATCTCGTCATTGTGGGTAATCAAGCCTACCACTGTAGTGTCATCCGCAAACTTGATGATTGAGTTGAAGGCGTGCATGGCCACACAGTCATGGGTGAACAGGGAGTACAGGAGAGGGCTCAGAACGCACCCTTGTGGGGCCCCAGTGTTGAGGATCAGCGGGGTGGAGATGTTGTTACCTGCCCTCACCACCTGGGGGCGGCCCGTCAGGAAGTTCAGTACCCAGTTGCACACGGCGGGGTCGAGACCCAGGGTTTGGAGGGTACTATGGTGTTAAATTCTGAGCTGTAGTCGATGAACAGCATTCTCACATAGGTATTCCTCTTGTCCAGATGGGTTAGGGCAGTGTGCAGTGTGATTGCGATTGCGTTGTCTGTGAACCTATTGGGGTGGTAAGCAAATATGTGGGGCCAACTCATAAACAATATGCAACATCTGATATGGACAGTGTTCTTGTATAACAGTCTTAATATGGCTTATAAGAAGGAATCTTCTCATGAATTGATGTGATGTATTTAGGTTAACACTTCTGAACTTGGTGCTACAAGGTTCTATCTGCAGTCCAATCACACAATGCTGGGTTGTCAATAAAAAAATAATTGAATGTAAGGTGATTTGACTTATTGAGTAATGAATCATCACAAAACAGTTCTGAGATCTGGGACTTAATTTTTTTAAATGATCTCAAAACCATACATTTTGCAGATAGAACCTTATAGTCCCAAGTTCTTCATTATTAATATCATAGTTTCTGGTCGACTTTTTCAGAAAAATGGCCATAACTTAAAGGAAAGATTTTGAATATTATATTGTATTTGTGCATATCTGAGTGATGTTCTATCAATTCCCGGGGTCATTTCAAGTATTGTATTTCTGCATGCTTGAATGGCGAATAGCTCAGATACACATGCAAACATGAAATGACCACAGGAATCGATAGAACATCGCTCAGAGATGCACAAATACGATATCACATTCAAAATGAGTGAATCTTTCCTTTAAGCTCTTTATGGTAGCAGTCATTCAATCTTCTCAGTGTAACAGTTGGGATAATGGGACAATACAGAGTACACCGCATTTCTCAGAGCCATATTAGAGCCCTGCCTGGGCATACATTTTTAGCAGTGGTGTGTATTCATGGATACCAAGGGAAGCCAGGCTTCACCAAAAAATGGACGAGAAAAAGTATACATATTTTTTAAATAATGTATCTTTTGTTTCTCTCTGTTTCATAACTTGTATCTCACATGAGAAAGCATCTGAATGAGCGAAACAGCGAACCTCTGTCTCTCTATGTGTAGGCCATCTATCTGATGCTGTGTGCTCCAAACAAGTATGACATTGTTGCCGTCCGTAGCATTGAATGCAATGGAAGCCAGCATTTGGCCTCCCTTGACAAAAAAGTAAACAAAATTTATCAATCAGCATTGATCTAAATTGAGTGAGCTCAACTGTAAGTGGTCCTGGCGCAACAAAATAAAGTGTGGATTTTGGTGTCACTCCTATCAAATCGCTTCGCAAGCATACATCATTGACAGAAACTACTTGAATTGTTTAGTCCCTAACTAGCTAAAATTGGCACTCACCTAAATTAGCCATGGATGGAGATAGGAATGTGGACTACTGATTTCACTTAATTCTCTGTACTGGCCAATGATTATGTCAGCGATTCTGATCCGATAATTCATTCATACATTGTTGTGCCCCTGGCCTGAGAGGATGGAATTTCCATATGTAGCTAGATGTAGAAGTCTAAGGTTAACTAACTAACGTTGCTCATGAATTGAAGTTACGGTAGCAAGCAAACATTTTAGCCAGGTAGCCTAAGACAACAAAAAATAAAAGTGTGTACTGTATGACAGAGTGATGGATCGTGATAGAATGGATGATGGCATTGGGGTTTCTCTACAAGTAGAGGGTGGGTCAACGTGTACACACACGCGCACACCCTCGCACAGAAATCAGAACCATGGACAGCCACATCATATTTGGCTTACGTTGATTGGACTGTATTAGACTAAGCAGAGGAGATTAATTAATGATGTTGAAATGTTGAAGTTGAAATAGTGCTGGAATAGTGGAGGCAGCTCCTGTTTTCTTTGCGACTTGCGGTAACTCTCTGTGGTTCTAAATTAATAGTTGTTTAGTGGTCCGAAAATGTTGGAAACATTAACTGTGTCTTCTTATTGTCTCTGCCTTTAGGCCTATATATCACGGTTGCAAGGCATATGAATTAACAGGTTAAAGAGCTAACAAAGCAATTATCACAGCACATACAGTAAGTGGATTGTAATATGGCTCTTTGAGGGGGTGTGCTTAGCTTCCCCCAGTGATTTTCCCCACGCACAGCTACTCATTTTTAGCCCGACCCCTACCCATGCCCGCGATGTTCAGGCCCTACTCTACCCAGGCCCGATTGCTTCTGCCAAATTTAAGGCCCTGCTTTAAACCTGAAATCAGAAATAACTTCCTCTGTTAATAAATCCATTTGACCCCAAACTTTTGAAAGGTAGTAAGTTTGGGGTCACTTAATTTTTTTGAAAGAAAAGCAAAATATTTGACATTGAAATAACCTCAAATTGATCAGAAATACAGTGTAGAGGCCTCCCGGGTGGCGCAGTGGTTAAGGGCGCTGTACTGCAGCGCCAGCTCTGCCATCAGAGTCCCTGGGTTAGTGCCCAGGCTCTGTCATAACCGGCCGCGACCGGGAGGTCCGTGGGGCGACGCACAATTGGCCTAGCGTCGCCCGGGTTAGGGAGGGCTTGGTCGGTAGGGGTGTCCTTGTCTCATCGCGCGCCAGCGACTCCTGTGGCGGGCTGGGCGCAGTGTGCGCTAACCAAGGTGGCCGGGTGCACTGTGTTTCCCGAGCCCGTACGGGAGTTGTAGCGATGAGACAAGATAGTAGCTACTACAACAATTGGATACGACGAAATTGGGGAGAAAAAGGGGTAAAATTTAAAATAAAATAAAATTAAATACAGTGTAGACATCGTTAATGTTGTAAATGACTATTGTAGTTGGAAACAGCACATTTTTTATGGAATATCTACATAACACGCCTGTGTTCCGATGGAATGTTGTGCTAATCCAAGTTTATAATTTTGAAATGCTAGTTGATCATTAGAAAACCCTTTTGCAATTAGGTTAGCACAGCTGAAAACTCTTGTGTATTGATTAAAGAAGCAATAAAACTGGCCTCCTTTATACTAGTTGAGTTATGAGGCTGCTCCGGGATGCTGGACTTTTAGGCTGAGTTGCTAAGAAAAAGTAATATCTCAGACTGGCCAATAAAAAGAAAAGATTAAGATGGGCAAAAGAACACAGACACTGGACAGAGGAACTCTGTCTCGAAGGCCAGCATCCCGGAGTCGCCTCTTCACTGTTGACGTTGAGACGGGTGTTTTGCGGGTACTATTCAATGATGCTGCCAGTTGAGGACTTGTGAGGCGTCTGTTTCTCAAACTAGACACTCTAATGTACTTGTCCTCTTGCTCAGTTGTGCACCGGGGCCTCCCACTCCTCTTTCTATTCTGGTTGGAGCCAGTTTATTCTGTCTGTGAAGGGAGTAGTACACTGCATTGTACCAGATCTTGGCAATTTCTCGCATGGAATAGCCTTCATTTCCAAGAACAATAATAGACTGACGAGTTTCAGAAGAAAGTTATTTGTTTCTGGCCATTTTGAGCCTGTAATCGAACCCACAAATGCTGATGCTTCAGATACTCAACTAGTCTAAAGAAGGCCAGTTTTCAGCTGTGCTAACATAATTGCAAAAGGCTTTTCTAATGATCAACTAGCCTTTTAAAATGATAAATTAGATGGATTAGCTAACACAATGTGCCATTGGAACACAGCAGTGATGGTTGCTGATAATGGACCTCTGTACGCCTATTTAGATATTAAATAAAACATTATGCAGTTTATAGCTACAATAGTCATTTACAACATTAACAATGTCTACACTGTATTTCTGATCAATTTGCTGTTATTTTAGTGGACAAAAAAAAAGAAGAAAAAAAAGGACATTTCTAAGTGACCCCAAACTGTATATAATAATAATTACAAATCCACACAGTACTTGGAGTCACAGTATCGATATAAAATCTGCAAAAATAATATTGCAATACTCTCCTGTATCGATTTTTCCCTGATCCCTAGTTCTATCACAGTGCAAGTAGTTAGGCCTATTACAACTTAAACCTGTTTTCAGTGTCTTAAAACTTCTTATGGCTGGGGGCAATTTTGAGTAGCTGGGTTCAATAAGGTGCCCAGAGTAAACTGCCTGATACTCAGGCCCAGTTGCTAATATATGCATATTATTAGTAGATTTGGATGGAAAACACTCTGATGTTTCTAAAACTGTTTGAATGATGTCTGTGAGTATAACAGAATTTATATGCCAGGCAATAACCCGAGAAAAAATCCAACCAGGAAGTGGGAAATCTGAGGTTTGTAGTTTTTCAACTATTTGCCTATTGAATATACAGTGTCTATGGGGTCAAATTGCACTTCCTAATGCTTCCACTAGATGTCAACAGTCTTAAGAACCTTGTTTGATGCTTCTACTGTGAAGGAGGGGGGAATGGGAGCTGAATGAGTCAGTGGTCTGGCAGAGTGGCATGAGCTGGTCACGCGCATTCACGTGAGAGTTAGCTTGCATTCCATTGCATTTCTGAAGACAAAGGAATTCTCCGGTTGGAACATTATTGAAGTTTTCTGTTAAAAACATCCTAAAGATTGATTCTATACTTAATTTGACATGTTTCTACTGACTGTAACAGAACTTTTTGACTTTTAGTCTGGCCTGCGCGTCATGAATTTGGTTTACTGGGCTAAACGCGCAAACAAAAAGGAGGTATTTGGACATAAATGATGGACTTTATCGAACAAATCAAACATTTATTGTGTAACTGGGATTCCTGGGAGTGCATTCTGATGAAGGTCATCAAAGGTAAGTAAATATTTCTAACGTTATTTCTGACTTCTGTTGACTCCACAACATGGCAGATATCTGTATGGCTTGATTTGTTGTCTGAGCGCTGTACTCAGATTATTGCATGGTGTGCTTTTTCGGTAAAGCTTTTTTAAAATCTGACACAGCAGTTGCATTAACCTCTTCAGTCGACCCTCTACTTTTTTGAACATTCTGTTAAAAATCGCGCAACATTTCAGCGCCCTGCTACTCATGCCAGGAATATAGTATATGCATTTGCTTAGTCTGTGTGGATAGAAAACACTCAGACGTTTAAAAAACTGGTTAAATCACTGCTGTGGCTTTACCAGAACGGCATTTACATCGAAAAGCACAGGAAAAACTGATCACTGAAAATGGGAAAATATATCCATGCGCTACTTGATCCCATTGATAAAGGTGAACCACAATTAATTGACTGAGGTTGCAGTACCTACAGCTTCCACACGGTGTCTAGAGTCTTGTCATTTCCCTTCGAGTTTTTTCTTGGTCAAACACATGCAGGACACCGTATCTAATCCGGTCTAGGACCGGATATTTTCGTTGAGTTTCTAGCCGGACATTTTTCCAGACGGACAGCTAATGATCTTTACATCGCCTCCTGATGAATTTTATCGCGTATTAACGTTTACTAATACCTAAAGTTGCATTACAAACGTATTTCGAAGTGTTTTGTGAAAGTTTATCGTCGACTTTTTGAATTTTAAAAAATGACGTTACGTTTTGAAACAATGTTTTTTTCGTTTATCACACAGTCTACATATAACGATATCTAGGCTTTATATGGACCGATTTAATCGAAATAAAGACCCAAATAGTGTTTATGGGACATCTAGGAGTGCCATCAAAGAAGATGGTGAAAGGTAATGAATGTTTTCTATTTTATTGTGCGGTTTGTGTAACGCCGAAATGCTAATTATTTTGTTTACGTCCCCTGTGGGTCTTTTGGGGTGTTGCATGCTATCAGATAATAGCTTCTCATGCTTTCGCCGAAAAGCATTTTAAAAATCTGACTTGTTGCCTGGATTCACAACGAGTGTAGCTTTAATTCGATACCCTGCATGTTTATTTTAATGAACTTTTGAGTTTTAACTAATACTATTAGCATTTAGCGTAGCGCATTTGCATTTCCAGAGCTCTAGTTGGGACGCAAGCGTCCCGAGTAGAAGCAACAGGTTAAGGAGAAGTCTATCTATAATTTCATGCATAATAGTTGTATCTTTTATTAATGTTTATTATGAGTATTTCTGTAAATTGATGTGGCTCTCTGTAAAATCACTGGATGTTTTGGAACTACTAAACGTAAAGCGCCAATGTAAACTCTGATGTTTGTATATAAATTTGAACTTTATTGAACAAAACATACATGTATTGTGTAACATGAAGTCCTATGAGTGTCATCTGATGAAGATCATCAAAGGTTAGTGATAAATTTGATCTCTATGCTTTCGTCGTAAAGCCTTTTTTTAAATCGGACACGGTGGTGGGATTAAAAAGAAGTTTATCCTTAAAATGGTGTAAAATACTTCCATGTTTGAGGAATTTTAATTATTAGATTTCTGTTGTTTTGAATTTGGTGCCCTGCACTTTCACTGGCTGTTGTCATATCGATCCTGTTAGCGGGATTCAAGCCATAAGAAGTTAATAAATTAATATTTAGTGCAAACATTAGATTGGCAATAAAGATCAATCAAGTATGTTGAATCACTGTTTGATAGGATAAGTCAGAGATGCACCACTGAGCTTATTATGAGTTTGTTTACACAATTTCTTATGTAATTCATGAACAGCTATAACAGCAGCTATAACAGCTTAATGTAAACTCTTTCTATTGACTACTATATGTAGCATCTGAATGTATGGACTCTTTAGACAGTCTTCCTGTTCCACCCTTTGACCTTCTGTTAGTCTTCTCAGACAGTGGGAGTCCAGAAGTGACCAGCTGGATTTTTTAATTACCCAAATTTGATTAAATACATTTTAATTATCTGGTTCTCAGTGGTGCTGTTCAGGGATGTCACGTGGTTCTTCTTTGTAATGGGGACCGTCTGTCTCCTCAGCAAAAATAGATCAGTAAATAAAGAGAGAAATCTTCCTCTCCAGCACATATGGGACACCTACTCCTGTGAACCCCTGCTAAACTAAACAGTACACATACTTGGAGCTGCAAACCTGTTTATTTGAACCCTAACCCAAAGCCGACGTGGGAAAAAGGTCCATGGCAGTATGTGCCAGGTGCTCTCCCAGATGTGTGTGTGCTTGGTTTGAATCATTCTAGGTGAATTATACAGTTCACACACTTCACCCACCTTAATTACAAGACAACTCAGTAATGATACATGCTACTGAAGTCTTCTATATTTTCAATCCCTTCTCCGTAAGCATATTTTGATCTTCTTGGCCATCCATACATCCCTCTATGTACAGTGTGTCTACACAGTCACACATATTAACATACAGTACAACCAGTGGGGATGAATATATGAATGTATCATACTTGTCCTCAGCTTTCCCTGGTTCCAAACTTCATGTGGAGATTTGTGGACAGTGATGCATAATTCAAGCGGACTGACATCAATTATGCACCATTTATTCCTGCCACAGCAATACCTAATTGATTTTTATTTTATTTGCTTCATGTATAATTAAACAGCTATAGACCTTTGTTCATTTCTCTATCCCTGTATTTCCCCAGCATGACCACCATGTATTGTGTTGTTTAGTGTGTTGTGTGCATCATTACGCACACCAGTGGAGGCTACTCAGAGGAAGGGGAAGACCATCCATCCTGCTCAGTGAATTTCATAAAAATAAAAATACTGAAACATTAAAAATATATTCACGTCATTAAATAATTGATTAAAACACACTGTTTTCCAATGAAGGTCTACAATAGCCTCAGCAGCACTCTGTATGGTAGCACCATGGTGTAGCCAGAGGACAGCTACCTTCTGTCCTCCTCTGGGCACATTGACTTCAATAAAAAACCTAGGAGACTCATGGTTCTCACCCACTTCCATAGACTTAAACAGAAATTATTACAACTTCCAGAGGATGTCCTCCAACCTATCATAGCTCTTGCAGCATAAACTGACAGAAATTATTACAACTTCCAGAGGATGTCCTCCAACCTATCATAGCTCTTGCAGCATAAACTGACACCCAATCAAAGGATCAGATGAATTAATCTAGTACTGAAAGCATAAGCTACAGCTAGCTAGCACTGCAGTGCATACAATGTGGTGAGTAGTTGACTCAAAGAGAGAGAAAGACAATAGTTTAACAGTTTTTAACAAATACATTTCTTCCAAAATTAAGTAAGAGAGAGAGATATTTGGTTGTATTTAAAAAAAACTTATTTTAGCTAGCGAATGCAGCTAGCTAGTTTAGCCTACTAAAACACCCAGCTCATATAGAGAGGGATGCTATTTTAGCAAGCTGGCTATAGCTATCCAACACTGGAACTCTTCCAAGTCAAGGTAAGCAATTTGGTTTTATTAATTTATTGCCACCAGGGCCCGCCCGTGTAACTGCTAAACTGGTCGCTGACTGTACACTGTAACGCATGATTGTAGCAAGTTTACTAACACGTTAGTTCTAGTAGCTATTTTAACTACAACGTGACAAAGATGTAAGCTGTGTGTAGCGGTTATCGGTCATGATATGAAGATTTGGCTTAGAAAGGTTTTTCGCCTGGTCACAGACAACTGATGTCTTGTGCACTGAATGTAAAAAGTGAGAGGAGAGCACATAGGTAGTTGCGAGAAGGAATTATATATACAACGAGCAAAGTGATCATGCACTTTTTATGTGGCTGCTATGAAAGTGAACTGTGTTAGCGTGTGATCAGGGGTGTAGTCATTATGCCGATTCTGTTGTAAAAAAGAAGCAAACAGAACAAAATGGGGATAAACATACCTGAATTTGTCCAATAGAGACTCTCATTTGCAAGTGTTGGACTAATGATTACACGCTAGATGCAGGCAAGAGTGTTCATGGTGGTATTGAATGAGTCCGTCACTGTCCGTCACTTTGATTACTTAACGTTCTCTTGACCTGTGCACATACGTTGTAAAATGTAATTCATAGGCTAGGTTGTTAAAGGAAAGTTTGACTATCATTTAGTAGCCTAAATCAATGTTACAATGAGCTGGGTGAATGGAATATGAATGACAGTCATCCAATACGCTGTCATAGAAGTAAGGCCATGCTCATATTTAAAAAATAAGAATCCTCCCTCATCTTAAACGGCATCGAACGCCACTGACACACACAGATCCCACGTGAAGCACTTAACTCATATTGAGAATGCACAGGCCTATATCTATTTAAGTTATAATTAGGTTTTGAAAATGACTTAGCCATACTCCAATGTAAATGTTATATTCCTATCCTCATTGCCATTAATTTACCATCATATGAGTGTTACACAATCTAGTTCTGGAACTGAGATATGAAATAGCAGCACTCTCACTTCTTAAAGTCATAACAAAAATCAAATTTTCTTCCAAAGCAACCCTGTATTCAGGTCAGTGTTCTCCCACTTTGAAAGTCAAGTGACCTAAAAATAAAGCAATAAATACACACTGAGTTTATCCAGTCATCTCTGCCTGTTCCTTGAGTCCCGAAAGGAGAGCAGGAGGAATAGAGAGAGTGGTGAAGCTAACAGAACCAATGGCTCCTCAGTTCTAATTCTGTCACTGTGTGGGTGTGTATGTATGGTGGTATGTGTGTGTGTGTATGTGTGTGATCTCTGAGGTCAGGCTGTGTGTGTGTGAGGCTGCAGAATGATTTTCAAGGCGAGGTCGTAAGGTCACTACCATAGTGCGGTGGAAGGTGCCCAGACCCTCAGCAGAATATCAACTCTCCACCTCTTCTTGCATTTCTCTTCCATTTACATGGAGCCTCACGTCCGTCCTGGTCTTTGCCACTGGCAGGTAAAGAAAAGCGAAGGAGAATATCAGAGAGGAGTTCACAGTCCATCCAGTCAGCCCAGGTTCACTTAAAGATGGGTATGATTAATAAACAAGTCAAGCACACTGTGTACAGTATCTGACTAAACTCTTAGACAGCCTGTAGTGCAGAGGGAAAGGACATATGTTATCTAAATTTGCAATACATTTAGCTGTGTCTATAAATGAATTAGGATGGTGACATGTACTCAATGACATAAAAAATGAAATGAGGATAAGTCAAGTCATTCATGAACTTTTGATAATTATATGTAAATAAATGTGCCGCTGCATGGTAGAGGCCTTTAAATGTATCATTCCCCGTGCTTATTGTGATGCCCTTCATTTACATTTACATTTAAGTCATTTAGCAGACGCTCTTATCCAGAGCGACTTACAAATCCCTTCAACACTGACTATCCTGTTACTGTTGTTTCTGATCAAGTCTCAGCATGGGACTTTGTGTACGTCAAGGTCAATGGCAGAGCAACAAAGGAGCGAAGCTCCAACCCATAGTGTCCCAGTGTATGACAGTCATTTATCTCCACTCTGTATTTCTGCTGTTAATCCGATTGTAGAGAAAGGCCGTCATTCCCAATCACATTAACCATTTGGCATCTCCTCAGTCTCTTTCACTCTTAATCAATACGAGCAACAATTTAACTTTATCGCATTGGGAACAACAACAAAAGATCATTTGTAATATCTGATTTGGGGGAGAGGGGGAAAATTAAAAAAATTGAGGAGGGTGAATAGGATGGGGAGAAATAGACAGGAAAGATGATGTGGAAATACATAATATGGAGGGAGAGAAAGAGGTATAGCAGAATAAGAGTTTATCAATTCAAATAGACTGTCTTAGCAATGATGGGGTTCCTTGTTTTTTTGTTAGTTGTCTTGCCTGGGGATACGAAGTTGTTGCTCAATCCTTTAAATCATGTACAACTGAATTCTGGAGATGTTTCAGCCACTGTTCGATCTGTTATTTGTCTTACCACTAAGTAAAAGGATCACCATTCCAGAAATGGGAAATGTATTCAATTTCACTTTCTAATTTCACTGTTCAATCTCTTTTATCCTCTCTTCAATCAAAAAGAGCAAGCAATGCAGATGCAGAAGCACAGTGGCTAGGAAAACCTCCCTAGAAGGCAGGGACCTATGAAGAAACCCAGAGCGGAACCAGGCTCCCGTGACACCACTTTGATTATTTGAAGGTTCCTTTTTGAGATTTCAACCCAGAATTTAGAATGTGAGTTTATAATTGTGAGGCTTATAATTGTCCTCTGGATGTACAGAGGGAGATTTTAATTTGGGCAAGAAAACGTCCTCTCCTCAACTCCTCCGTCCTCTCTTCTCCGTGACCCGGAAACTGATAAGTGGTCAGGTAGTGTCAATTTGTTACTAGGCGAACAGGAGGAGTGTCCTTGCCTCCTCGATAGTCTGAAGCACAAGAGTATCCTAACACACCCCTTTTATATCAGCTGTTGTTTAGAAAAGCATGCACATGCAGCATTTAGAAATTATATGCTACTTATCATTGTATATAAAATGTTTAGCACAACTAGTTACATATCTTTTTACTACTTAACACATTTAATGTACAATTCCACCCCTATAAATGACGATGTGCGAGTGAAGGAGAATGTCATTTCATACAAGCACATTTATTTCCAGATTTCCTCTCTTCCCCTCCTACCCTCGGTTACCATTGACCTTTTAAAAGGAGGCGAGGAGAGGATGGAGGACAGGGGAGTTGAGCAAACCAATTGAGAATCTCCCCTAGCCTTGTCGATAACTTGGGGAAGATCTCAATTGCATACTCCTCGCGTCCTCTCTCATCTCTCCTTATGTCCTTCTCAAAACCTATTGCATGAGAAAGCCAGAGGTCCCTCCCCTCTGACCTTCTCCAATGTGTTTTGAAAAGGAGGCGAAGAGAGAGGATGTGAGGAGTACGCAATTGAGATTCTCCCCAGGCTTCCATATTATGGGAAAAGGGAGGCGTGACAACAACGTTTTTGAAGGTATGGCTACACAAGACTAAGCTGCATATGGAGATTTAAGAGTACATTTGGCCATTAATCACATCATGTTCTAGCAATCTGTCAGTCGATGAACAGCCGATGACCTGGCATGCAACCATCGGTTGATGTATGCAACATCTGAGCAGTTGGCTTTTTCATGCTTCAGCCATATCCCCAGAGTTGCCTAGACGTGTGCATGCTCAGGGAGCACTTGATCCAATGTCAGTTGAGGTGGGGGAGTACATTTTTTGGAATAGTTGTCATAATAGTGTTTATAATAATGTTTTCCTTTCTTGTTTACTTACCTGTTGCCGTTTGTCAGGCAAACATTCATATATTGAGTCGTTTTGTGCTAACATGACATTTTAAGAGAAAAGTGGGGATAATATAGACTACCGGGCTACTTACCTGACACCACTTTGCTTTATGGATAATATATTCGACTTTTGCAGGCTTACAGACAGAAGGTATTTAAGTCAGTGGGCTTAGATGTTTCGGATGAGAAGTAAGGTAACAGACATGTATGATAGACTACATTATGTGAAGTTTGACAACACTGAGTTTTTGACACTGAGCCAAAGTGTCTTTGCTTGTCAAATATGTTTAGTTGTGTTCCCCTGTTCAGGTGAGGCAATACAACAACCAACGGATGAATTACTATTGGGTCACGCTGGGTTCATAGCCGGAAAAAGTGTACTAGCTGGTTTTGCGTTGTCGATATTGCTCAGCGCTGTAGTTGTTCTCCCACACCTGGCTCATTACATTGAGGTTAGTGGAGGCTCCTCAGAGGAGAAAGGGGAGAACCATCCTCCTCAGTGAATTTCATTAAAAATATACGTATTTTTGTGGATAATTTTTAGATAACTATACTGAATATAATCACGTAACCAAAAATGTTATTAAAACACTATTTTGCAATGAAGGTCTACAGTAGCCTCAACAACACTCTGTAGGGTAGCACCATTGTGTAGCTGGTAATCCTCTGTGTAATTTGACTTCATTACAAAACTTAGGAAGCTCATGGTTCTCACAACCCTTCCATAGACTTACACAGTAATTATGACAACTTCCAGAGGACATCCTTCAACCTCTTGCAGCATGAACTGAAATGTTGTCCACCCAATCAAAGGACCAGATAATTAATCGAGTACTGAAAGCATTAGCTACAGCTAGCTAGCACTGCAGTGCATAAAATGTGGTGAGTAGTTGACTCAAAGAGAGAGAAAGACAGTAGTTGAACAGTTTTGAACAAATTAATTTCTTCCAAAATGAAGGAGAAGCAAGAGAGAAATAGAGGAGAGATTGTCATTTTCTTTCACTTTCAGTTTCAATTACTTAGCTTTCAAATGCCGTTAGCCTACTGAAACACCCTGCTCAGAGGGATGCTATGTTAGCTAGCTGGCTATGACTTTCCAACACAACACTGGAACTCTTCCAAGTCAAGGTAAGCTTTTAGTTTTATAAATGTATTGCCACCGGGGCCTGCTGGTGTAACTGCTTACTGACTGTACACTGTAACGTCACTGCATGATTGTAGTGGGTTTACTAACGCTTTAGTTCCATTAGCTATGCTGACTATGACGTTACTTTAGCTAATATGGTGACAATGATGTGGGATGTGTGTAGTGGTTTGGCTTGGAAAGGTTTTTTCGCCTGGTCACATATAGCTGATGTATTGTGCATTGAAGTCCACAAGCAAAGGGACAAGGTGAGAGGAGGAGAGCACATAGATGTGAGAAGGAATACAACGTGGATGCTATGAAAGTGAACTCTGCTTACTCAAGGTCAGAAGTGTATTCATTCCTCTGATTCTGTTGAAAAATGGAACAAAACGGGGAAAGACATACATGAATTTGTCCAATCTCATGAATTTGTCCAAAATGTTGTACCCTATATCAGGTAGAGGCAGGCCATGTGTCACTGTCTGTCACCTCAAATTTGTCTCTCGACCTGCGTGCACCTACATTGTAAACTGTCATTCATAAGCTAGGTTGTAACAACCTCATTATGGGTCTAGGGAAAAAAATGGTATCATGTAGTAGCCTTTTTGTATCAAGGCTCAGGAGAAGACCCAGATGCAGACAGTTGTGAAGTAACACAAGTTTTTTGCAGAAATGGGGGGGGAGGCAAACAACAGGTCAAGGGCAGGCAGAGGTCAGTAGTCCAGAGCACAGTCTGAAAGGTACCGAACGGCAGGCAGGATCAGGGTCAGGGCAGGCAGAGGTCAGTAATCCAGAGCAGAGTCTGAAAGGTACAGAAAGGCAGGCAGGCTCAGGGTTAGGGCAGGCAGAATGGTCAAAACCGGGAAAGCTAGAAACAGGAACTAGAGAAAGACAGGAGCACGGGAAAACCGCTGGTAGGCTTGACGAAACAAACGAACTGGCAACAAACAGAGAACACAGGTATAAGTACACTGGCGATAATGGGGAAGATTGGTGATACCTGGAGGGGGGTGGAGAGAAGCACAAAGACAGGTAAAACAGATCAGGGTGTGACATTTTGTTGACAATCAATACAGTTTTGCCTGATTGATAAGGCTGCACGATGAGTCGATAAGCCAGTGCGAATGACTAGTGCATTGTTTTATGGAGATGCTTGCCGACTTGAGGTGTTCCGTCTATTTATGTTATCAGGGTGTTGCCAACAGTAATTAAAACAGCGACCATGTCACCAGTGTTGTATTGAGGTGCCTGCCAACTATGGTGCTTCCCACTAGGCAGCTGTGTTGCCGGTGGTAGCTAACATGGCATTTTTTAAATTCCCATTATTTTATTTAAAGCAGGGGGACAACCCATACAAGAAATAACAAATATTGATAACCATCTAGATGTCACCTTCATACATTTTTCTCAATGGGAAAGGTATGAATGGCAACAACACCGCGATGGTGTGGTAAGTACACTATATATACAAAAGTATGTGGACACCCCTTCAAATTAGTGGATTTGGCTATTTCAGGCACAACATCGAGCACACAGTCATGCAATCTCAATAGATTGGCCTTACTGAAGAGCTCAGTGACTTTCAACGTGGCACCGTCATAGGATGCCACCTTTCCAATAAGTCAGTTCGTCAAATTTCTGCCCTGCTAGAGCTGCCCCTGTCAACTGTCATTGGACGCCAGTAATGAATCACGTTTCCCCATCTGGCAGTCAGATGGACGAATCTGGGTTTGGCGTATACCAGGAGAACGCTACCTGCCCCAATGCATAGTGCCTGTTAAGTTTGGTGGAGGAGGAATAATGGTCTGGGGATATTTTTCATGGTTCTGGCTAGGCCCCTTAGTTCCATTAAAGGGAAATCTTAGCGCTGCAGCATACAATGTGTCATAACTCTACCGTGATGATCTGAAGGATCTACGGCATGCTCTTTCTCGTGGAGGGGGAGAGCGGGAAGTCAGCTGTTTTATGGTCGGTCATAAAATACTCTTCCCCTGTGCTCTGTAGTGTTCGAGAATGGAATGTAAACTGTGGAACACAGAGAGACCTTTGGAGATCAAAAGTTTGAATAGTTAAACAATGTTTACATTTTTGAGAATGTGGGAATGGTCCCTGGACACTTAAGGGACAGTCATGTCGAGTGTGTTTCATTTGGTGATCTCATGAAGGACAGAAAACACACATAACTATCTCTAATGTGTACATTTCCCAGCTGTCAGGTTTACATCTAAATGTTGTGAAACATATGTGATTAAACATGAAACTATTTGTGAAAAGATGTAATGTGAGGTTAACCTTCTAAATGAGATTATGGATTTTCATATAAAGTTTAACTAGTCAGTGGCCACACCTCTGTGAGCCCAGACATCACATTAGGCATCATAGAACTGCCCTTTCTTCCACAGAGTATAAAACCAACTTCCTACAATATTTACATTAAATTGGAGAACGCTGGGATGGATTCCCCACGTTGGAATGGCTACAATTCTATAGGCCATTAGACCAGAAAATATGGAGCTGACGCTACATGTTGAAATGGCTAAGAACTACAACTCCACCAAAGTACTAGACCATACAGCGTGAAGCATTGGCTCCAAAAGCTGGAAATTGTTCAACTCTGAGACTATCGATTCACTACAGAAGTAAGAAATCCAGGCCTCCCGGGTGGCGCAGTGGTTAAGGGCGCTGTACTGCAGCGCCAGCTGTGCCATCAGAGTCCCTGGGTCCGCGCCCAGGCTCTGTCGTAACCGGCCGCGGCCGGGAGGTCCGTGGGGCGACGCACAATTGGCCTAGCGTCGTCCGGGTTAGGGAGGGCTTGGTCGGTAGGGATGTCCTTGTCTCTTCGCGCACCAGCGACTCCTGTGGCGGGCCGGGGGCAGTGCGCGCTAACCAAGGTTGCCAGGTGCACAGTGTACCCTCCGACACATTGGTGCGGCTGGCTTCCGGGTTGGATACGTGCTGTGTTAAGAAGCAGTACGGCTGGTTGGGTTGTGTATCGGAGGACGCATGACTTTCAACCTTTGTCTCTCCTGAGCCCGTACGATGAGTTGTAGCGATGAGACAAGATAGTAGCTACTACAACAATTGGATACCACGAAATTGGAGAGAAAAAAGGGGGTAAAATAAAAAATAAATAAAAATTTAAAAAAAAAAGAAGTAAGAAATCCTAGGCCGTCGAACTACCAGTGTAAAAACCGACTTTGGGGATGAGACGCAGGTACTGGGAGTCAAACATTTATTAAAAGGAACATACAGGTAACAGGACAGAAACAGCGTCAGCACACAGGTATACATGTGGACATTAGTGGACATTTGAACATTAATGCAGAAGCATGGAACAGAGCAGGGAACCAGACAGATATAGGGAAGGTAATGACAGAGGTGATTGAGTCCAGGTGAGTCCAATAATCGCTGATGCGTGTGATGGGGGGGAAGGTAGGTGTGCGTAATGATGGCAGGAGTGTGCAATGCTGGAGAGCCTGGTGCCCTCGAGTGCCAGGTGGGAAGAGTGGGAGCAGGCGTGACAACTAGTCTGCAGCTGGAAATGTACGAAACCTAGGACAAGAATACTGGCAACCGCCGAAACATCTATTCTATACGATAACCATGGGTACGCCTGACATATATCCATTATGAACACAACCAGAGACTTTTTGTCGATTGACTCTCCAGCAGACGGACCGCCGACCACAGAGTGAAACAACAAGACATACACTCGTAAATATGTAAATTGCATTGATCGGCCGTTCATGTATAGTATTAGCAATGCCTATGAGTTTAGTTATAAGCTATGAGTTCCCTGCTCTTGAGCGGTCCACACCCCCTTTTCTTCATCTACTAAGGTTTATCCCACTAAGGATCTATCAATGCATTGTGTTAGTAACCAATAAATATCAAATCAAATAAAATCCAATATTATTTGTCACATGCGATGAATACAACACTTTATAGTGAAATGCTTACTCACAAGCCCTTAACCAACAATGCAATTTTAAGAAAATACCCAGGATCAGAGGTAATTGAGGTAATATGTACATGTAGGTGGAGTTATTAAAGTGACCAAGCATAGATAAAAACAAAGAGTAGCATCAGCATTCCTGATTGGGGGGGGGGGGGGTCTGGGTAGCCATTTGATTAGCTGCTCAGGAGTCTTATGGCTTGGGGGTAGAAGTTACTTAGGAGCCTCTTGGACATAGACTTGGCGCTCCGGTACCACTTGCCGTGTGGTAGCAGGGAGAACAGTCTATCATTAGGGTCGCTTGGGTCTTTTGACAATTTTTAGGGCCTTCCTCTGATACCGCCTGGTATAGAGGTCCTGGATGGCAGGGAGCTTGGCTCCGGTGATGTACTGGGCCGTACGCACTACCCTATGTAGGCCTTGTGGTCGGAGGCCGAGCAGTTGCCATACCAGGCAGTGATGCAATCCGTCAGGATGCTCTCGATGGTACAGCTGTAAAACCTTTTGAGGACCTGAGGACCCATGACAACTCTTTTCAGTCTCCTGAGGGGGAATAGGTTTTGTTGTGCCCTCTTCATGACTGTCTTGGTGTGCTTGGACCATGTTAGTTTGTTGGGGATGTGGACACCAAGGAACTTGGAAGCTCTCAACCTGCTCCCCTACAGCCCCGTCGATGACAATGGGGGTGTGCTCAGTCCTCCTCTTTCTATAGTCCACAATAATATCCTTTGTCTTGATCACATCGAGGGAGAGGTTGTTGTCCTTGCACCACATGGTCAGGTCTCTGATCTCCTCCCTATATGCTGTCTCGTTGTCAGAGATCAGACCTACCACTGTTGTGTCATCAGCAAATTTAATGATGGTGTTGGAGTCGTGCCTGGCCGTGCAGTCATGAGTGAACAGGGAGTACAGGAGAGGGCTGACAAGGCACCCCTCAGGGTCCCCCATGTTGAGGATCAGTGTGGTGGATGTGTTATTACCTATCCTTACCAACTGGGGTTTGGCCCGTCAGGAAGTCCAGGATCCAGTTGCAAAGGAGGTGTTTAGTCCCAGGGTCCTTAGCTTAGTGATGAGCTTTGAGGTCACTATGGTGTTGAACGCTGAGCTGTAGTCAATGAAGAGCATTCTCACAAAGGTGTTCCTTTTGTTCAGGTGTGAATGGGCAGTGTGGAGTGCAATAGAGATTGCATCATCTGTGGATCTGTTGGTGCGGTATGCAAATTGGAGTGGGTGGCAGCTCCACCATTTAGCTCAATGTTGCCTGTAATCCATGGCTTCTGGTTGGGGTATGTACGTACAGTCACTGTGGGGACAACGTTCTCAATGCACTATTTGACAAAGCCAGTGACTGATGTACTCCTCAATGCTATCGGAAGAATCCCGGGACATATTCCAGTATGTGCTAGCAAAGCAGTCCTGTAGTTTAGCATCAGTTTCATCTGAAGTCACTGGTACTTCCTGCTTTCATTTTTGCATGTAAGCAGGAATCAGGAGGATAGAATTATACTCAGATTTGCCAAATGGAGGGCAAGGGTGAGCTTTGTATGCGTCTCTGTGTGTGGAGTAAAGGTGGTCTAGAATTGCTTTTCCTCTGGATGCAAATTATCATGCTGATAGATTTGAGGTAAAATTGATTAAAGATTCCCTGCATTAAAGTCCCCGGCCACTTGGAGCGCCGCCTCTGGATGAGCGCTTTCCTGTTTTCTTATGGTGGTACACCTCTTATTGAGCACTGTTTTAGTGCCAGCATCGGTCTGCGGTGGTATGTAGACAGCTACGAAATACTCTATCTCAGGCGAGCAAAACCTTGAGATTTCTTTAGATATCATGCACCAGCTGTTGTTCACATATATGCATAAGCCCCCGCCCCGTGTCTTACCAGAGGCTGTTTTTAATGTCCCGTTGGTTTGGACATACATGCTTTCAGCCCGTCCCATTTATTTTCCAGCGATTGAACATTAGCTAGCAGGATGGAAGGCATGGGCAGATTAGCCACTCGTCGCCTGATCCTCACAAGCACCCACATCTTTTCCCACGAAATCTCAGTTTCCTTCCCCAGCTAATCACGATGATCTGGGCCTGGTCGGATGTCTGTAGTAGTATATCCCTCTCGTCCGACTCATTGAAGAAGAACTCTTTGTCCAGTTTGAGGTGAGCAATTGCAGTTCTGATGTCCAGAAGCTCTTTTCGGTCATAAGAGATGGTAGCAACAACATTAAGTACAAAACAAGTTATGAACAACGCAAAAAAACTAACAAATTAGCATGGTTGGTTGAGAGCCGATAAGACGGCAGATCTCCCCTCTGGCGCCATCGTGACTGTTTGTTGGTTATGTATTTCTGTGATTATTTAGTTAGTTAGTAAATTTCATTTATTTATTTCATCTTTATTTAACCAGGTAGGCTAGTTGAGAATAAGTTCTCATTTGCAACTACAACCTGGCCAAGATAAAGTAAAACAGTTCGACACATACAACAACAGAGTTACACATGGCATAAAAAAACATAGATTTTCTACTGTATTATTGATTCTATGTACTGCATGTGCAAATGAGTTAGGATAAGAGAGGTAAGGCAATAAAAACGCTATGGTGGCAAATTAATTAAAATATAGCAATTAAACACTGGAAAAGTAGGATGTGCAGAAGATGAATGTGCAAGTTGATATACTGGGGTGCAAAAGAGCAAGATAAATAGATAAATAAATAAATACAGTATGGGGATGAGGTAGATTGGATGGGCTATTTACAGATGAGCTATATACAGGTGCAGTGATCTGTGAGCTGCTCTGACAGCTGGTGCTTAAAGCTAGTGAGGGAGGTAAGAGTCTCCAGCTTCAGAGATTTTTGCAGTTTGTTCCAATCATTGGCAGTAGAGAACTGGAAGGAGAGGCGGCCAAAGGAAGAATTGGCTTTGGGAGTGACCAGTGAGATATACCTGCTGGGTGTTGTTATGGTGACCAGAGAGCTGAGAAAAGGCGGAGCTTTACCTAGCAGAGACTTGTAGATGACCTGGAGCCAGTGGGTTTGGCAACGAGTATGAAGCGAGGGCCAGCCAACGAGAGCATACAGGTCGCTGTGGTGGGTAGGATATGGGACTTTGGTGACAAAACGGATGGCACTGTGATAGACTGCATCCAATTTGTTGAGTAAAGGGTTGGAAGCTATTTTGTAAATGACATCGCCAAAGTTGAGGATCGGTAGGATGGTCAGTTTTACGAGGATATGTTTCAGCAGCAAGAGTGAAGGATGCTTTGTTACGAAATAGGAAGCCGATTCTAGATTTAATTTGAATTGGAGATGTTTAATGTGAGTCTGGAAGGAGAGATTACAGTCTAACCAGACACCTAGGTATTTGTAGTTGTCCACATATACATAGTCAGAACCGTCCAGAGTAGTGATAATAAATAATTAAGTCAGTTTATATATCGCTGATTCATCATTTAGGCTAGGGTTCATGCAGTTATCCAAGGGGTTGCAACGTTCCGAAATGAGAACTGATGATTTAATAATGATACATTAGTAGATGACTAATCAATAAGATATGAAAATATCTGAAGAGTTGATTCGGGAAATAGAGATTATATAAACATTGTCCCGTGGTGCCCCTACTTCCTAGTTAATTAAAGTTTACATGATTAGTTTAATCGCATACTAATAATTACACGTAGAGAATTGATTTGTTAAAATAAATCTTCACATTTAATGATAGTCCAGACACAACAAACTACATTCTACATGATTCTGTGCTTCCAACTTTGTGGTAACAGTTTGGGGAAGGCCCTTTCCTGTTTCCGCATGACAATGCCCCTATGCACAAAGCATGGTCCATACAGAAATGGTTTGTCGAGATCGGTGTGGAAAAACTGCACAGAGCCCTGACCTCAACACCAACAAACACCTTTGGGATGAATTGGAACGGCGGCAAAAGGGGAACCAACTAGCTTCATTTGGTTTTTGTCACGTCTGCTCTCGCTACCCCGCTCCGGCATTCGACGTCGCCAGTCTACTAACTACCATCCTGGTAACCAATCATTACTCACACCTGCACCCCATTATTAGACCCACCTAGTCTTTTGTATCTGTTACATATTAAACTGACCTTCTGCATCTGCTTCCTGACTCTGTTAGTCAATTTCTTCAACAGATGATCAGGTCTATATCATTATCAAACTTATATATATATACCGTATATTAGTAGTAGAAAGGAAACACAGACTCTTTGTTTAAGTATCAAAATTATCCGTTAGTAATACAATTGTAGGCAGAAGATGGTACAGAGTACAGTATATGACAGCTCTCCCCAGGTTCTACAAAATGTCTAAGACACCCTGTTACTCATATAGCCTCCCCAGTCCTCCTTGCGTGACTTTCCCTGGCAACAACATTTTAATAAATCTAACCTCTCCCTGACAGCAGCAACCATCTTGTCAGCAATTAAAAGCTCAGAAGTGGGTTTGACCAAAACTTGACCTTTCATCACAAGTATAGTGTCATAACAAGGTGAACGAGTCTAAGCATCTTCTGACAGGTGGCTGTTTTCATCAGGCCTGTGGCAGCCTTGTGTTATCAGAAAACCAGTTCTATTCTCAGAACCTTAGATAGCCAGGTGGGGCCCAGACAGGAGGAGTCTGAGCATAGGCGGTTTCCCGCCTTCTGATAGTGTCTGAAGGGCACAACACTCAAAACAGGTGTTTACACACATACAGAGGTCTCCTTAAGAGGAGTTTTATCACTTTATATATTTGTTTTGGGTTTCCACTCTGTAAATATAATTTACCTGATGACGCACGATTAGAGAAGGATTTTATACAAGCACATGTTTGTCCACTTTTCCGCTCCTCGATTCCATTTGACCTTTTTCAAAAGAAGACCAGAGAGGACAGATGAGAGAGGAAAAAGGAATTGAGAATATCCAGTTGTGAAAAGGCCATGGTAAGCCTAACCTCTTTGACATGAGGTGACTGAAATTTACCGTGGTCTGTAAATGTACAATATGAAGCCCACTAGCCCAGGTTTCAAAGTAAAGTCCGCAAGCCTATAGCTCAAATGTCAGTTTTGGTTTACAAGACATTAAGAAAGAAACAATGACATTTATGACAACCAATTTAGAAACTACAGTTGAAGTCAGAAGTCTACATACACCTTAGCCAATTACATTTAAACTCAGTTTTTCCCAATTCCTGACATTTAATCCTAATACAAATTCCCTGTTTTAGGTCAGTTAGGATCACCACTTTATTTTAAGAATGTGAAATGTCAGATTTATGATTTATTTCAGCTTTTATTTCTTTCATCACATTCCCAGTGGGTGAGAAGTTTACATACACTCAATTAGGATTTGGTAGCATTGCCTTTAAATTGTTTAACTTGGGTCAAACGTTCTGAATAGCCTTCCACAAGCTTCCCACAATAAATTGGGGGAATTTTGGCCAATTCCTCCTGACAGAGCTGGTGTAACTGAGTCAGGTTTGTAGGCCTCCTTGCTCGCACACGCTTTTTCAGTTCTGGCCACAGATGTTCCATAGGATTGAGGTCAGGGCTTTGTGATGGCCACTCCAATACCTTGACTTTGTTGTCCTTAAGCCATTTTGCCACAACTTTGGAAGTATGCTTGGGGTCATTGTCCATTTGAAAGACCCATTTGCGACCAAGCTTTAACTTCCTGACTGATGTCTCGAGATGTTGATTCAATATATCCACATAATTTCCCCCCTCATGAAGCCATCTATTTTGTGAAGTGCAACAGTCCATCCTACAGCAAAGCACCCCCATAACATGATGCTGCTACCCCCATGCTTCACGGTTGGGATGGTGTTCTTCGGCTTGCCAGCCTCCCCCTTTTTCCTCCAAACATATCGATGGTCATTATGGTCAAACAGTTCTATTTTGTTTCAACAGACCATTTCTCCAAAAAGTACGATCTTTGTCCCCATGTGCAGTTGCAACCCTTAGTCTGGCTTTTTTATGGTGATTTTGGAGCAGTGGCTTTTCCTTGCTGAGCGGCCATTCAGGTTATGTCGATATAGGACTATTTTACTGTGGATATAGATACTTTTGTACCTGTTTCCTCCAGCATCTTCACATGTCCTTTGCTGTTGTTCTGGGTTTGATTTGCGCTTTTCACACCAAAGTACGTTCATCTCTAGGAGACAGAACGCTTCTCCTGCCTGAGTGGTATGACAGCTGCGTGGTCCCATGGTGTTTATACTTGCACACTATTGTTTGTATAGATTAACGTGGTACCTTCAGGCCATGACATAATTTTCTGGAATTTTCCAAGCTGTTTATAGGCATAGTCAACTTAGTGTATGTTAACTTCTGACCCACTGAAATTGTGATACAGTGAATTATAAATGAAATAATCTCTCCGTAAACAATTTTTGGAAAAATGACTTGTGTCATGCAGAAAGTAGATGTCCTAACCGACTTGGCAAAACTATAGTTTGTTAACAAGAAATTTGTGGAGTGGTTGAAAAACGAGTTTTATTGACTCCAACCTAAGTGTATGTAAACTTCCGACTTCAACTGTATATATTAAGGTTGTATTGCTCTAGGCATGTATCTCACTCTGCCTCTCCTACCTCAACTATGTTCTATGCCTTGGTGTCTCAGTCCAACGCAACTTCCTAGCTTAGCCCGTCCGTTTTATGTTTTAACATATGGCGGGGAGTTGATCTATTATTATATTTGTGCAGTATCTTTAGCAGCTGGTGAGAATGCATGGCATTGTAAACAATGATAGGACATTTTGGCCCCAGTAAATGCTACATTTCTTCATATCAGGTCAGGAATGGGTAACTGGAGGCTATATATGCAATGGAGCATATCTAATTGCATTTCTTAACATGTACTCATTACTTATATTTGGTCACATGGAGAAGAGCCAGAATACAGTTTTCGATTAATTGGATTATAATGCAAGTAGATCATACAGAATTATCACCACTACGCTTTGAATTTACAGCCTTTCTTTCTGATGGGGTATGGATAGGTCTACAGTAGCTTTGAAGTAAATGACACAACACATTTGACTGTCCCCAGACTTGTGCCCTACTACTTGGAATGTGTAGATTGCCATTCACAGCTTGTAGACTCTATAATGTAGAGGAACAAGTTTTCAAACAACCTTCATCTATAGAAGCAGAGAGAAAGAGGCAAAGGGAGAGGGTTTACTCTGCCCAAAATCTGTCCTTGAAAATTAGACCATTTAGGAATTTTTGTATGGTCAATGAGAGAGCGTCAAGATTGGCCAACAAAATGTTCTATTGCTAATTTGCTTCGTGAGGCTTATTTGATTGAATATACATTTTGTAATGGTTAAGTTGTAACGAATGCACTGTGTCACGTTCTGTCCTTTATTTCCTTTGTTTTGTCTTTATTTAGTATGGTCAGGGCGTGAGTTGGGGTGGGCAGTCTATGTGTGTTTTTCTATGTTGGGGTTTTGAGTTCAGCCTAGTATGGTTCTCAATTAGAGGCAGGTGTCGTTAGTTGTCTCTGATTGAGAATCATACATAGGTAGCCTGAGTTTCACTTTTGAGTTGTGGGTGTTTGTTTCCGTGTGAGTGTTGGTTGCCACACGGTACTGTTTCGGTTTCGTTCGGTTCACATTTATTGTTTTGTAGTGTTCAGTTTATGTCTGTAAATAAACGTTATGGACACTTACCACGCTGCGATTCGGTGCTACTCAGAAGAGGAGGAGGAATGCCGTCACACACTGATAAACAGTGGGGTCTGAAATTATTGACACCCTTCATAAGGATGAGCAATAATGACTGTATTTGTATTTATTATGGACCCCCATTAGTTACTACCAAGACAGCAGCTACTCTTTCTGGGGTCCAGCAGAATTAAGGCAGATATACAATTTTTAAACATTACAATACATTTCACAACAGATTCCACAACATGTTAAGTATGTGGCCTTAGGCCACTATTCTACTACCACACATCTACAACACAAAATCCATATGTACATGTGTGTATAGTGCATATGTTATCGTGTGTGTGTATGCATGTGTCTGTGCCTGCGTGTGTCTCTTCACAGTCCCTGCTGTTCCATAACATGTATTTTGATCTGTTTCTTTTAATCAGATTTTATTGCTTGCATGAGTTAGTTGATGTGGATAGAGTTCCATGTAGTCATGGCTCTCTGTAGTATTGTGCACCTCCCATAGTCTCTTCTGGACTGTGAAGTGACTTCTGGTGGCATGTCTTGAGGGGTATGTGTAACCGGTGTGAAATGGCTTGCCAGTTAGTGGAGTGCGCGCTAATAAATCAAATCAAATCCAATTTTATTGGTCACATACACACATGGTTAGGAGATGTTAATGCGAGTGTAGCGAAATGCTTGTGCTTATAGTTCCGACCATGCAGTAATATCTAACAAGTAATCTAACAATTTCAGAGACTCTTATACACACAAGTGTAAAGGAATGAATAACAATATGTACATATAAATATATGGATGAGCGATTGCCATAGGCAAGATGTAGTAGATGGGTATGGAGTACAGTGTATACATATGAGATGAGTCATTTTTTAATTTTTACCTTTATTTAACCAGGCAAGTCAGTTAAGAACAAATTCTTATTTTCAATGACGGCCTAGGAACAGTGGGTTAACTGCCTTTTCAGGGGCAGAACGACAGATTAGTACCTTGTAGACACACAGGCTTTACTCAGAGCCAATGGCAGGTCATTAGTAAAGATTGAAAAAAGTAAGGGGCTTAGACAGCTGCCCTGGGGAATGTCTGACTCTACCTGAATTATGTTGGAGAGGCTTCCATTAAAGAACACCCTGTGTTCTGTTAGACAGTTAACTCTCGATCCACAATATCATAGAGGATGTAAAGCCATAACACATACGTTTTTCCATCAGCAGATTATGATCGATAATGTCAAAAGCTGCACTGAAATCTAATAAAACAGCTTCCACAATATTTTTATTATCAACTTCTCTCAGCCAATCATTAGTCATTTGTGCAAGTGTCATACATGTTGAATGCCCTTCCCTAGGCAGGGTAGCCTAGTGGTTAGAGCGTTGGACTAGTAACCGAAAGGTTGCAAGTTCAAATCCCTGAGCTGACAAGGTACAAATCTGTCGTTCTGCCCCTGAACAGGCAGTTAACCCACCCGTTCCTATGCCGTCATTGAAAATAAGAATTTGTTCTTAACTGACTTGCCTAGTAAAATAAAATAAAAAAATATGCGTGCTGAAAATCTGTTGATAATTTGTTTACTGTGAAATAGCATTGTATCTGTTCAAACACAATTTTTTCTAAAAGTTTACTAAAGGTTAGTTATAGGGTGATGGTCGGTTGTTTGAGACAGTGCGGCTGCTTTGCTATTCTTGGCCTGAGGGCACACACTTTCCTGTAGGCTTAGACTGAAGAGATGGCAAATAGGAGTGGCAATATCATCTGCTATTATCCTCACTAATTTTCCATTTAAGTTTTCAGACCCAGGTGGCTTGTCATTGTTGATAGACAACAATAATGGTTTCACCTATTCCACACTCACTTTACAGAATTCAAAATGACACAATTTGGAAGGTTCTGAGTTTGTTTTTACCACGTCATGTCCAAGTTGGCTAACCTTGCCAATGACAAAAATAATCAAAGTAGTTGGAAAAATCAGTGGGTTTTGTGATAAATGAGCCATCTGATTCAATGAACGATGAAGTCGAGTTTGCCTTTTTGCCCAATATGTAATTTAAGAGGCTCCAAAGCTTTTTACTATCATTCTTTACATAATTAATCTTTCTTTCAGAGCACGTTGTTTTCTTTTTTGTTCAGTTTAGTCACATGATATCTCTCAATTTACAGTATGCTTGGCAATCGGCTGTGCAGGGAGATATATTTGCCATTCCTTTTGACTCATCCCTCTCAACCAAACAAATGTTCAATTCAACATCAATCCACAGGGATTTAACAGTCTTTAGAGTCATTTTCTTCATGGGAGCATGCTTATTAATAACTGGAATAAGCAATTTCATAAATGTGTCAAGTGCAGTGTCTGGTTGCTCCTCATTACACACCACAGACCAGCACATTTTACATCTTCAACGTAGAAACACTAGAAAACGTATTATACGACCTCCGATACCCTTTTTTAGGCCCAGCCTTTGGAACTTTGGTTTTCTTAGATATGGCTACAATATTATGATCACTACATCCAATTGATTTGGATACTGCTTTAGAGCAGATTTCTGCAGCATTAGTAAAGATCAATACATGTGGATGATTTAATTCCTGTGATGTTTGTAAATATCCTGGTAGGTTGACTGACATCCTGAACCAGGTTGCAGGCACTGGTTACAATTTGACATTTTTTCTTGAGTAGGCAGCTTGATGAAAGGCCTTTCTGTCTATAGCAGCTTCCCAGAAGAATGGGCTTAAGGTGAGGCAGGTGTACCTGTAGCCATATTACTTCAACAGCATTTGACATGATATCCTCTCCAAGCTTTACAGGATTTTGTATCATCAAAGGTATTATCTAAGTGAGTTTCAGAGATAGTCCTTATATTTATATATATATATGAATGAATGTTATCTCTTACTAGCAAGTTATCGATTTCATGAACCTTGTTTCTTAGGCTGCATTTGGGATTTTTATTGCTTTACTGGGAGGATTATCAGAAGTAGACATGATAGAGGTATTTGTGTTTGAGATGATAGTGGAGGGTGAGCAGCACACAGTAGACTTCCTACTAGGACAAACTGCCTCAGGGCTAACAGTATAACTCACGTTTGTTATTATTATTGCATACAATAGCTGTACAACCTTCAGAGGTATTCAGGCATGTTAGAGGGACATAAATGAGGTTGCTTACATTATAACTGCCAATGACCCTGGGACAATGTACATTTCCAGCAGCACTATGACAACTCAGTGACACAATGGTAGTGATCATCTGAGCAGGGCTTGGGTCATTGTCTCACCACAGCCTTGAAATGTGCGGACAAGGTCCAGGAGCTAAGATGATTTGGATGGACTCCGTCATTCCTGTAGAGCATCTTCCAAAAGGTTTAAAAGTGACCAATACATGTTATGCCAGCAGAGCTACAGTAGTGTGTTAGCCAAGTATGTAATGCCAGTAGCCTGCTGAATCTTTCACAGAAGCGGCCCAGCGATGGTACCGGGCCTGAAATAATCTTTGACAGAAGTTCTTAAGTTTGACATCACATCATTTATGTGACTGGAAGTTGGATCAAGGTGACCCACTGTCCAGTGTGACTTATGCTGGTTTGGGTTGAGTTTTGTTGGTACTAGTCTAAAAGTTATCCTGCTGTTTCTTCTCCTTCCATCTGTAAAAAAAAGGGTTAAAAGCTGCTGTGCTAACATTGTGTATGCCGGGGCATATGTACAGAGAGATTAGTATGGAAATGTACCATAGTGCTTTGTGTGCCAAAAGGACTCTCACAAAGCACTTACTGTCATTGGTATAATACTACAAGCATACAGCGACTGGCACTTCCCTTGATCTAATTTATTTACTACAAGCAGAAGAATCAACAATATATTTTCATTTTGAGTTATCACATCAGATGTTCTGTATGGGTGTAATGAATGAATAAATAGAACTGAAAAAAATTGTAACGGTAGTGTCAGTTTGTATTTGGACATAAAAGACACAATGTCAAATTAATTTAACTCTAAGATCTGTCCAGCTTCTGAAAACGGAAGCCAAAAACAAACGCATCACTTTTAATTAGGGCTAATATTGGCTTTGCAATTGATTTAAATTCAAGTTGTTGAGTTGTCAAATGCAATAGACACTTGGAAAGCATCACCCTCAAATGTTCAGATTTACATTGTTACTACCTTGTGGGCATTGAATGGAATGGGCAACCAACATTCCCGCAGATTTACAGTTTTCTAGGTCTTCTGTGATGGCAGCCCTCTAAAGATTTTGCCCCAATTGAAGTGACTTGAGGAAAAAGTATTTATCTGGCTCTCCCATTAACTTGAGGGGTGATCTGACATGATTCCTGCTTTTACCACTCTGCCTCTCTATCCCTCCCTCTCTCTGCTGAATGTTGTTCTTTCCCTGGGTGCCCTCCTTCCGTCAATTTAATCAACCCTTTTAATTACCGTCACTATCAGTCGCCCTGCGCCTCATTGTCACCTATGCGACAATCAGCTTGAGAAGGCAAAGCAAGGCAAGGGAAGGCAGGGGGAAGCTCATTGGGGAGACAGGGGCCTGTTCTTGGGTAATAGCAGGCCTTTGCCAGTCCGTCAGCTGTATTGCCAGCTCTCATCTCTCACTGCCCGCCGGGCGGCTACATAGATGTCGTGATAAATGGATATTCGCTTTAGCTCAACTGTGTCCTCTTTAAGTAGAGGAGAGACTGAGGGTATTTGGGCATGTGTTCAATCAACACTCCCCCAATATGATTAGTCCTTTACACGGTAAAAGAAGCATTCGTCGTCCCTTTCACAAAAAATGTACTCTGAGTTTGAGAGACAGGAAGAGAAATAGGGTCCAGGCATCCAGGGAAAGGTCACATCACCTAACTAGTTTACAATTTATTTTGCGGATCAATGGCTTTATTTGACATGTATTTTCCTTTCTATCATCGTCATTTCTTTCCATTCCCTCTGATCATTATTCCAGGTAGACATGGGCTATTGTGAAATGCTTACCAACAATGCAGAAACCAATAACAAAATATAATAATAATATAAAAATAAGCATTGTAGCACGAGGAATAAATACACAATGATCAATGGTACTGTTGCTTGGCTATATACATGGGGTACCATTGCCCATTCGATGTGCATGGGTATGAGAAATTTAGGTAGATATGTACTTATACTGTAGGTTGGGGGTAAAGTAACGAGGCAATAGGATAGATAATAGACAATAGCAGCAGTATATGGGATGAATGTGGAAGTGTGTGTGTGGTGATTGCGTGCCTGTGAGTTTGTGTAATGTGTGTGTGTGTATATGTATTTGAGTGTCAGTGTAATTATGTGTGAGTGTGTTGGTAGAGTCCAATGTGTGTGCATAGATTCAAAAAGAGTTAATGAAAAAAGGTCAATGCAGATAGTCCGGCTAGCTATTGGTTAACTACACACTAACTATTTAGCAGTCTTATGGCTTGGGGGTAGAAGCTGTTCAGGAGCCTTTTGGTCCCAGAGAGAACGGTAGCAGAGAGAACAGTCTATGACTTAGGGCCTTCTTCTGACACCGACTGGCACAGCGGTCTAAGGCACTGCATCTCAGTGCACAACCGGCCGTGATCGGAAGTCCCATAGGGTGGCGCACAATTGGCTCAGCGTTGTCTGGATTAGGGGAGGGTTTGGCTGGGGTAGGCAGTCATTGTAAATAAGAATTTCTTCTTAACTGACTTGCCTAGTTAAATAAAGGTGAAATAAAACAAAAATAAAATAGAGGTCCTGGATGGCAGGGAGTTCAGCCCCAATGATGTACTGGGTTGTAAGCACTTGCTGTCTGATGCTGAGCAGCTGCCATACCAAGCGGTCATGCAGCCAGTCAATATGCTCTCAATGGTGCAGCTTGATAGGGATGGCACCACACTGTCAGGTCTCTGACCTCCTCTCATTGTCATTGGTGATCAGGCCCGCCACCGTCGTGTCATCAGCAAACTTGATGATGGTGTTGGAGTTGTACGAGGCCACGCAGTCGTGGGTGAACAGGGAGGACAGGATGGGACTAAGCACGCACCCTAGAGTGGCCCCTGTGTTGAGGGTCATGTGTTGGCGGATGTGTTGCAGAGGGAGTTGTTCAGTGATGAGCTTAGTGATGAGCTTGGAGGGCACTATAGTGTTGAACTCTGATCTGTAGTCTATGAACAGCATGGTCAGGAAAATAGAAATTTCACCAGCTGTGGATCTGATTGGGTGATATGCGAATTGGAGTGGGTCTAGGGTTTCTGGGATGATGGTGTTAATGTGAGCCATGACCAGCCTTTCATTTGCAGTTCATGACTACAGATGTGAGTGCTACAGGGCGGTAGTCAATTAGACACATTACCTTGGCGTTCTTGAGCACAGGGATTATGGTGGTCTGCTTGAAACACATAGATATTAGAGACTGAGTCAGGGAGAGGTTCAAAATGTCAGTGAAGACACTTGCCAGCGGGTCAGTGCATTCTCTGAGTACGCGTCCTGGCAATCCATCTTGCCCTGCGGCCTTGTGAATGTTAACCTGTTAGGTGTTACTCACATGGGCTACAGAGAGCGTGATCGCACAGTCGTCCGGAACAGCTGGTGCTCTCGTGCATGGTTCAGTGTTGCTTCCTTCAAAGTGAGCATAGAATGCATTTAGCTCGTCTGGTAGGTTCACGTCACAGCTCTCTGCTGGGGTTCCCTTTGTAATCCATGATAGTTTGTAAGCCCTGCCACATTTGATGAGCGTCAGAGCCAGTGTAGTAGAATTCGATCTTGTGTCCTGTGTTGACGCTTTGCTTGTTTGATGGTTCGTCGGAGGGTGTAGCGGGATTTCTTATATCAATTGAAATTGAATAGTTTGGAAATCATGGGGAAATTATTAGGTCAAAGTTGAGGACACAGTTCACCTGACACACTACTGGATCCAAACATTACACTGGTGATTTTATGTGCATTTTACTTTTACTGTACTTTTCGCCACATTTGTTTGATAAGTAAATCTGAAAATGCTCTGGATACATTCAGTAACTTTATAAGAATATTCTTGCACTAGGTGCAACATAAGACAACAACAATTACAACGGTTTGAGAGAGAGGACTAACTGGTGTCTTCAAGTGGCCACACACCTCTTCAAAGTGTGCACAGTTCCTAAGTAATTTAAATGCACCTTTATGACTCAACGAAGAGTCTTCACCTATAAGGTGCTTTTTTGAGCTCTTTTGAGGAACTAGAGCAAGCACCCTTGTAGTTGTTTTGAGTCCCTGTCATCACACAATTACCCATAATAAATCACAGTCTGGGTCAGGTGGGCATCAATTGAACGTTTGTTCTACTGCCAACATTAGTAGCTTAGTTATAAAATACGATCTTATTGTTAGGCTTTCACATGGCAATTCAGAGAAACATATGGTAAGTTTGGTGCGCATGGAAAGTATTAACGTGTGCATTCAGGTCCGTGCATTCAGGTGCGTGTTCCGCTGTGAATTCTCTTCACAATAGACAAATATAGGCTCATTCTGTTCAGAACATTCTCTACGACGCCATGTCATCATAGTGGCCATAAATTTTGACTAACATGAGTTTTATGATATGGAAATGTGAAGTGCACATTTGGACTCATGGGTGTTTGGCTTGCTTGTATGACATCAAAGTGGTATTTATTATAATCTTCAATGTTTAATCTTTCAGAATACATAGTCCTCTTAATGTACAGCATTTCCCTCACGTCAGACAACAAAAAACATGCAAAAGTTGCCCAATTACCAATTAGCGGGAGAGATGGGGGCAATTTCATGCTTTGTCTGTCAGTCAAAACACATACAGCACTATGAAGCCTAAGCTCTGAGGAAATTTTTAGCATGCTACTGTACAGCCACTACGTTCCATTTTAGGCACTTATCAGTGCCCAAATCTGCCATTTTTAACCTGTATACATGTACAAGTTTAAAGGGCTAAGCAAATAGTGTTATTCCAAGATTATCTTTCTATTCCTCAACATTTCCTTTCCAAAATGGTTAGCTTTTATCCAAGGCCTTTATGCTTTGATATGTCGTATAGAACCTCAAAACAATAAATTAATCATGATGCATTGTGAATTATAAAAACATTATAGTAGGTGAGAGTAAATATTTTATTTGCCCAACTGCTGAACCAAATCCTATTTTAATTTTTCATGGCAATCATTCGGGATTACACTCAAACATTGCACCACGAGTTGTCTAAAAATAGCTATGTATGTTAGTTTTTTGTTTGTATTTTGTAGTCATTACGATAACGTTTCAATTTACTTTGAAACATCTTTATTTAGAGGTGTTTCAATCAATACCAGAACAAATAATACATTGACAGTAAAGCATACATTCATGGACCCAAGTCCTATGTCCCTTATTGAGAAGAAGCAGTATTGTAGCAGTATTATAACAGACTGACAACCTCTGTGTTTCTGCTCACATATATCTAACATTATATTCAGATCTGCAGTATCCCACCCGACGGCCAATGTGTTTGATTACAGGCATCTTTGAGTTGGTGAGGTAACAAAGGAACTCATATAATTCAACCTATGCTGTCATGTCCTTTTGTAATGAAACTCATCATCTTGTCATCTTCTCCTCCTTTAATCCCTCCTTCCATCCCTCCTTTCTCCAATTACCAGACCCTGGGATCGTGAGAAGCCAGCGAGGTTGAAGGTAAGTACATTTATTGCATCTCTTTGACAATATAATTGGCCTGGAGCATTGATTTTCCTCCCTCTGTCTTTCTTCAGGGGATGTAAGCAGGTTGGTTACAGATAAAGCAAACAGCAACATTTGTGTTGCTACTGTTGTCTTGTTCTCTTGCTGATGACTGCATGTAGAGGACACTGGTCTAGACAGGTTCAGCCAAGAGGTTGTTTGCTCTGTTCAATGTCTCTCTGGTCATCGTCTCTGTAGCGGCGTAGGCAGAAATGGCTGTGTGGCTGGTTATAAGTAAAAGTGGCTGGGCCAACATTTTTCTGCAATAATACTGCAAAAATATCCCTACATATTTAAGTGAAAATTTGTGGAATCATGTTGCATCATTTAACAGATAACACAGAATAAATGTGACCAGAAAACACCACATTTGTTTCTTCACAAACATGCACATTATTATTGCCAAGTAGGCAACACAAGTGTACAACTACACAACTGCTTATAACAACACCGTTGACAAAAGTCAGACATTAAACAAACATAATGAAATACACAACATATCAGACCTCAGGATAAGACTCAGATGCAGACAGTTTGAAGTAACAAAAGTGTATTACAAAAACTGGGAGCAGGCAAACAACAGGTCAAGAGCAAGCGGAGGTCTTTAATCTAGAGCAGAGTCCGAAAGGTACAGAACGGCAGGCAGGCTCATAGTCAGGGCGATCAGAATGGTCAAAACCAAGAAAATTAGAAAACAGAGACTCGAGAGAAAAGAGGAAAGAGGAGACAGAGGTGTACTCCTTGATACATGAAACGTGGGATGTATACGGATGGTGTGGGGCAACAGAAGACGAACAGCAGAGGGGCTAAGGATCTTGGAAATTGGGAAAGAGACAATAAAACGGGGGAAGGTTTGTAGGACTCTACCCGGAGATACAGATCCTAGTAGCCAGCCATACCCTCTGCCCAAGACGATAGCGGGGAGCCAGGGTTCGGAGGTGGTCCGCCTGTCGGCGATACCTGGAGGTGGTCTTGAGAAGAGCGGACCGAGCTCTTTTCCAGGTACGCCAACAGCGACGGACAAACATCTGGGCAGAGGGTATGTTGACCTCTTGCTCTGGGAGTGGGGGCTGATAACCCATGGAGCATTCTAAGGGTGAGAGCCCAGTGGCTGAGCAGGGAAGAGTGTTCCGGGCACACTCCACCCACACAAGTTGCTGGCTCCAGGTGGTGGGGTTGGCAGAAACGAGGCACTGAGAGTCGTCTCCAGGTCCTGATTGGCATGCTCCAACTGGCTGTTAGCTTGGGGATGAAACACGGAGGACAGGCTGGCCCGACGGCCCAATGAGTGTGCAGAACACCTTCCATAACTGGGACGAGAACTGAGTACCACGGTTAGAAACCATATTCACCGGAAGTCCATGGATCCGGAAGACATGCTGCACCATGAGTTGGGAGGGGAATGAAATGGGTGGCTTTGGAAAACCTGTCCACCACGTGAGGATAGTGGTGTTGACATCAGACAAAGGGAGACCAGTGACGAAGTCCAGAGATATATGTGACCAGGGACGGTGAGGGACAGGAAAAGGTTGAAACAGGCCAGCCGGAGATTGCAAGGAGTCTTCTTCTAAGCATAGACATTGCAGGCGGTGACGAATGTGGAGATGTCCGGAACCATGGCGGGCCACCAAAAGCGTTGTCGCACAAATGGGTTACGACAGGAGCCAGGTTGGCAGGCAAGCCTTGCGGAATGAGCCCATTCCAGGACCGGGGAGCAGGTAGCGTCTGGGACAAACATCTGGTTAGTTGAGCCCCCCCAGGGAGGTGTAGAATCGTTGCAAAAGCGTTGTGACATTGTCTCCGGCTTAACATTGTTAGACCCTAGGAGATAGGAGATGGTGAAGTTGAAACAGGTGAACAACAGGGCCCATTGAGCTTGCCTGGAGTTGAGACGCTTTGATGTGCGGAGATATTCCAGGTTCTTGTGATCCATTCACACCATGAATGGAAGTACAGCCCCCTCTAACCAGTGTCTCCACTCCTCCAAGGCCATTTTCATCAGAAGTAGTTCTCAATTCCCCACAACATAATTCCTCTCCGTGGCATTAAGGCAATGGGAGAAGGCCGCGCAGGGATGCAGCTTAAGGTCCAGGGCAGAATGCTGGGAGAGGATGGCTACCACTACAACATCCGAAGCGTCTACCTCCACCACGAACTGACAGAACGGGCCCGGATGGATCAATATGGGAGCTGTGGTCAAGCAGTGCTTAAGGTCCAGAAATGTCAGCAGCTGGGGGCAAAAGAAATGGGCAAATCCTAAGAAACTGCATCTGCTCTCTGGGCGTGAGTTGGGGCCAATCCACCACCACTCTCATCTTTCCTGGATCCATCTGGGCATTCCCAGCAGCGATGACGTATCCAAGGAAGGAGATGGTGGGGCAATGGAACTCACATTTTTCGGCCTGTGACAGACAGCTGGTTCTCCAGGAGATGCTGGAGGACTTGGAGAATTTGTTTTTGAGCCGAGCGGGAAAATATGAGGATGTTGTCGAGGTAGACAAATAATTTCAACTTCCTTCTACTCATGCCAAGAATATAAGATATGCATATGATTAGTAGATTTGGATAGAAGACACTCTGAAGTTTCTAAAACCGTTTGAATCATGTCTGTGAGTATAACAGAACTTATGTAGCAGGCAAAACCCCGAGGACAAACTGTTCAGATTTTCTTTTTAGGTCTCTGTCTGTTCACTGTTCTTTTCAATGTTCACTGTTCTCATTGGCAAATGATATTTCTTAGGAACTTAGGAACTTTTTTCCAGTTCCTACCGCTTCCACTGGAGGTCACCAGTCTTTGGAATTTGGTTGAGGTTATTCATTTGTGCAATGAAGAAGTAGGGCCATCCTGGAAAAGGGTAACGCTGTTGAGAGATGGCCAAGACTTGAAAAGTAGCGTTAGTTTCCTCTCGTCCTCTATTGAAAACAAATAGACCCGTCTTCAATTTGATCGATTATTAACGCTTAAAAATACCTAAAGTTGTATTACAAAAGTAGTTTGAAATATTTTGGCAAAGTTTATAGGCAACTTTTGAAATATTTTGTAGTGATGTTGCGCATTTTGGAAGCAGTTTTTTCAAATAAATTAACATTTTGGATATATATGGACAGAATTAATCGAACAAAAGGACCAATTGTGATGTTTATGGGACATATTGGAGTACCAACAAAATAAGCTTGTCAAAGGTAAGGCATGTTTTATATTTTATTTCTGCGTTTTGTGTAGCGCCTGCAGGATTGAAATATGCTACCCTCTTTGTTTACTGTTGTGCTATCATCAGATAATAGCTTCTTATGCTTTCGCTGAAAAGCCTTTTTAAAATCTGACATGTTGGCTGGATTCACAACGAGTGTAGCTTTAATTGAGTATCTTACATGTGTGACTTAATGAAAGTTTTTGAATTTGAATTACATTTTTTGAATTTGCGGCGCTGCATTTTCCCTGGTTTTTGGCCAAGTGGGACGCAAGCGTCCCCTATACCATACGAAGTTAACCAGGGCCTGGAACACAGCAGGAGCATTCGTCAAAATCTGGACAAAAGCCATTGAAAATGCGAGAGAAGCATATTTCAACCATGCAGGCGCGACACAAAACGTAGAAATAAAAATATAATTCATGCCTTTGACGAGCTTCTTTTGTTGGCACTCCAATATGTCCCATAAACATCACAAATGGTCCTTTTGTTCGATTAATTCCGTCGATGTATATCCAAAATGTCAATTTATTTGGCACGTTTGATCCAGAAAAACACCGGTTCCAACTTGCGCAATGTAACTACAAAATATCTCAAAAGTTACCTGTAAACTTTGCCATTACATTTCAAACTACTTTTGTAATACAACTTTAGGTATTTTTTTAATGTAAATAATCGATAAAATTGAAGACGGGATGATCTGTGTTCAATACAGGAGGAAAACAAACTGTAGCTAGCTTTCTGGTCACGCTCCTCTATCTAACAGTACACTTCAAGTTACCCTCATTCAAGATGGCCGTACTTCTTCATTACACAAAGGAAAATCCTAAACCAATTTCTAAAGACGGTTGACATCCAGTGGAAGCGATAGGAACTGCAAGAAGTTCCCTTAGAAATCTGGATTTCCAATGAAAGCCCATTGAAAAGAGAGTGACCTCAAAAAAAAATCTGAATGGTTTGTCATCGTGGTTTCACCTGCTAAATAAGTTCTGTTATACTCACAGACATAATTCAAACACTTCAGAGTGTCCAAATCTACTAATAATATGCATATCTTATCTTCTGGGGATGAGTAGCAGGCAGTTGAATTTGGGCATGCATTTCTTCCGGACTTGAAAATACTGCCCCCTGTCACCAAGAAGTTAACCAGGGCCTGGAACAGAGCAAGAGCATTGGTCAAAACGAATGGCATCACCAGGTATTCATAGTGTCCGCTAGCAGTGTTGAAGGCTGTCTTCAACTCGTCACCGTCCGTATCCGTTCCAGGTGGTAGGCGTTCCGCAGGTCTAAGTTAGAGAAGATAGTGCCCCCTGGAGCTGCTCGAAAGCCGAGGCGATCAATGGTAGCGGGTAGCGGTTCTTAACTTCTTGGATATAGGGGGCGCTCTTTTTGTCTCTAGTCCCTGTTTTCTAGTTTTCCCGGTTTTGACAATTCTGCCTGCCCTTACCCTGAGCCTGCCTGCCATTCGGTAACTTGGATTACTGACCTCTGCCTGCCCTTGACCTGTCGTTTGCCTGTTCCCTGTTTTTGTAATACACTCTTGTTACTTTGAACTGTCTGCATCTGGGTCTTATCCTAGGGTCTGCTAGAATGAACTGACCTAGAAGACTCGGACCGGCTCCGCAACGTCATTTCCTCCCAAGGAGCCACCGTTGGGAGACACAAGGAGCTACTTCGAAGTCTTACGGATTCCAGACCTTGGCAGAACGGCATGACTGTGCCTTGAATACATTGCTTGGAGCAATTCCGCGGATTATCTGTGAGGCTGCCAGAAGTTACTCCAGCTTCGCCAAGACTCCCGCGGTGTTGGGGACTATGCAGTTAATTTCCGCACGTTGGCTGTGGAGATTGCCTGGAACCCGGAATCCCTGTTCGACACATTCCTTTGTGTATTATCGGAGGAGGTAAAGGACGAGCTCAGGAGCTGCCTACGGATCTCGATTCGCTCATCTCCTTGGCCATCAGGATTGATGGGCAGCTACAGGAACTTAAAAGGGAGAGAAGGTCTGATTCCGGTCCCAATTGATCGCCCAAGGATCCCACCTTGCCTCCGAGGAACTCCGGAAGTCCCCGGCGTTTACGTCCGGAGAGTCTCCGAAGTCTGCTGACTCGCCTTTTTCGGAGCCGATGCAACTTGGCTCCTTACTCGCACCCCTCTCCATGCCATCCTGCTGTGGAGCGACCAGTCTAAATCTCTCCGGGTTCTCATTGACTCTGGGGCCGACGAGAGATTAATGGACGCGACCCTGGTGTCTGAGCTGGGCATACCCACTCAGCCCCTCTCCAGTCCCCTGGAAGTTAGAGCACTGGATGGGCGCTCTATATGCAGGGTTACCCACAATACTACTGATATCCACCTGCAAGTGTCCGGAAACCACAGTCTATATAGTTTATGCTCACCAAGTCTCGACAGGTTCCCATGGTATTGTGTTTTCTTGGCTCCAGTGCCACAATCCTCTTATCAACTGGACTGCTAATACTATCATGGGCTGGAGCTCGTTTTGCCACGCCCATTGCCTGAAGTCGGCGCAGCCTGCCCATGGGACGTCTTCCTGTGGGCTCGGAAGAAGCCTTGGACCTTTCCGCCGTTCCCGCGGAGTACCAGGATCTCTAAGAGGTTTTCAGCAAGGCCCAGGCCACGTCACTTTCTCTGCATCGACTCTTTGACCACGAGATCGACCGTCTCCTAGGCACTACATCACCCCGGGTACAGCTGCATTCACTGTCGGGTCTGGAGACCAAAGTTATGTAAACGTACGTCGAGGACTCCCTGGCTGCAGTGGGTATCCATCCTTCTGCCTCTTCCGCCAGCGCAGGGTTCTTCTTTGTGGAGAAGAAGTACAAAACTCTGCGCTCGACTACTGGGGCCTCAATGACATCACGGTTAACTTGCGTCGAGCAATCCCGCATCCGGGAGCGTAATCATAGCCAACATGCTCATTACCATAACGCAACGTTTCCTATTCATGAAAATCTCAAATGAAATGAAATAAATATATTCAAACACAAGCTTAGCCTTTTGTTAACAACACTGTCATCTCAGATTTTCAAAATATGCTTTTCAACCAAAGCTACACAAGCATTTGTGTAAGAGTATTGATAGCCTAGCATAGCATTAAGCTTAGCATTCAGCAAGCAACATTTTCACAAAAACAAGAAAAGCATTCAAATAAAATAATTTACCTTTGAAGAACTTCGGATGTTTTCAATGACGAGACTCTTAGTTAGATAGAGAATGTTCATTTTTTCCCAAAAGATTATTTGTGTAGACGAAATAGCTCCATTTTGTTCATCACGTTTGGCTAAGAAAAATACCGGAAAATGCAGTCACTTACAACGCCAAACTTTTTTCCAAATTAGCTCCATAATATCGACAGAAACATGGCAAACGTTGTTTAGAATCAATCCTCAAGGTGTTTTTCACATATCTATTCGATAATCTATCAGTGGTGGCAGTTGGCTTCTCATCAGAAGCGAACGGAAAAATACTGCAGCTGGAGATTACGCAATAATTGCGACGGAGGACACCAAGCGACCACCTGGTAGATGTAGTCTCTTATAGTCAATCTTCCAATGATATGCCTACAAATACGTCACAATGCTGCAGACATCTTGGGGAAAACGTGGAAAAAGTAAGCTGACTCTTAGCTCCTTCACAGCCATATAAGGAGTCATTGGCATGAGGCGGTTTCAAAAAATGCGGCACTTCCGGATTGGATGTTTATCTGGGTTTTTTCTATAACATCAGTTCTGTGGCACTCACAGACAATATATTTGGAGTTTTGGAAACGTCAGAGTGTTTTCTTTCCAAAGCTGTCAATTATATGCATAGTCGAGCATCTTTTCGTGACAAAATATGTTGTTTAAAACGGGAACGTTTTTCATCCAAAAATTAAAATAGCGCCCCCTATATCCAAGAAGTTAACCAGTCCCACTCAATGGTGGTGGCAGGTAGCCTAGTGGTTAGAGTGTTGGGCCAGTAACCAAAAGGTTGCTGGATTGAATCCCTGAGCTGACAAAAATCTGTTGTTCTGCAAGGCAGTTAAAGAAGTTATAGAGGTGGAGACTGGGTTTGGGGAGTCCAACTTATGGTTGGAATGGATTCAATATATGGCCAGATCAGTGGCTAAAGAAGAATGTTATGCCTGTGCGAACGCTAAACCCCAGTTAACAACTATCCCTTTCCCACTGAACGGAATTAATTCCCCTAAGGGAATGGCATGTATGGTAAAGCTGTTCATGAAAGCAGGAATGCCAGATAATGACAGTTGTATTGATTTGCACTATTTATATCCCCAGGAACCAAGTTAGTACAGAGAATATGACCACTGACGAGACCATGTCTGAATTGACAGGCTGGTTGAACTCTGGGGATTTCAATAAAATAAAATGGGCCAGTGTCGCCATCTGGTGGTTGTGTGGGGGAATGAGTTTGTGGCCAGTATTGCCGACTGATTGGACTGGTTAGGAATGCCTTTTACACTCATACAACACCAAGACATGAAGTTAGACAAACGAGAGAGAAGAGAAGCTCCATCTGGGTCTTTTGACGACAGAGTATATATTGATAACATTGGGGTTCCACGAGGTGTGCCGGATGAGTTCAAGGCAAGAAATCAGATACTAGCAGGATTGGAGTCAAGCATTTTCTGGTGGTCTACTCTCAATAAGAATGTAGACTGGATTAATTATAGTTACCAGAAGTGTTATTAAAGGTTTTGTAGAACAGACTGAAGCAACCAGCTGGAAGACCTGACAGAATAGAATTGCATTGGATAAAAGGAGGAAGTGGGCGTGGTAATCGGGACCATGTCTTACATCCCAGGTAGCACAGCTCCGGACGAATCAGTGTCCGAAGCCTCAGCTGTTTTGACCACCCTGGCTCACGGGTTGGCAGAAACTCTGGGGTGGATACTTCTCTGAACTAAATTGGGTTGACAGTATTTATGGAAAAATGTGGTGTTATGGGCTTTTTTCACCTGTATGACTGTGTTAGTTTTGTACGTACGTGGTTGATTGCGTGTATGTATGAAAGTTATTGTTTCCAGGACTCTGGAGAGATCAATGACACTACAGATGGTGCGTTATGGGCCGATTCCAGGTTCTGACCCGTGGAGGACTGAAGGCATGTCTACAGAGGAAGTGGATGAATCTGGATCTGTCATTTGTGGGGAATTTATGTTTGATGAGAATAGTGTTGAGATGAAGGTGAATTAGATTGTAATTTGTTTCAATGATTAAACTGTTTTTTAATAAAGATTGTGGCAAAAATCCTGAAAAAGGAGTTATGATTCTGATGTAGGTTTAAAACCAGTTGGAGTTAAGGCTTAATTATAAACATAGTTTGACAAGTTTACTCGACATATAATGTATACTTTCGACGTTTTGGTGCGCATCCACTTGAAATTTGCATACATTTCGACCGAAATGTGGCTAGTTTGAGAACCGAAAGACACAGACTTGAAAACTGAACGCTAACTTGGTGAGTATTAACCCTTCCAGGTCTTCTGATGGAAGAACAGCAACGGTAAGGGAATATTTATGTGTTCATTTTGGGTTTCTGTCGACTCCAAGATAGAGGAGTCATTATGCTAAATGGGAGCGCCTAATCCCTATTATAGCCTAGTGAACGCAAAATGGAACGTTAAAAATAAATGTAACACAGCGATTGCATTTAGAAGAAGTTTATCTTGCCATACATATGTAAAACATGCATATTTAGTCAAAGTTTATGATGTGTATTCCTTGTTAGCTGACGTTATCTGCCGGAGCTATTTTATTTCTCCTGACATTGCAGTAGCATTTTTTGAACGATGCATAATTGTAAACAGAGATTTATGGATATATATTGCAGATTATTGAAAAAAAATGAATGTACTGTGTAACATGTTATATTACTGTCATCTGATGAAGATTTCAAAAGGTTAGTGAAATGATTTTTCTTTTAATCCTGCGTTTGTTGATTGCATATTTTTTCCTACTTGGCTATGCTAATGAGGTATGTCTGCAGTGGTGGTTGGACATAAATATGTGCTATGTTTTCGCCGTAAAAAACATTTTAGAAATCTGACTTGCTGGGTAGATAAACAACTTGTTTATCTTTCATTTGAGCCATTTTTCTTGCTAATCTGTGGAGGTTAAATATTTTTAGGATTATTTCTTGCGTTCCCTGCGCCACATTACAGCTCAGGGGGGGTGGGGGGGGGTTCCCAAATGGGAACTAGTAGCCCCAAGAGGTTTTAACCTGTTGGGGCTAGCCCTGAATACTGCCCCTTCTGGAGGAATTCGGTACCCATATAAAACATGATACATTTTTGTCAAAAGTTGCTAATATATGCATATAAAAAATATTATCGAATAGGAAACACTCTAAAGCTTCTAAAACCGTTTAAATTTTGTCTCTATGTAAAGCAGAAGTGTCAGGGCATGCATTCTCCCAAAGTCTCTCTTGTAATGGAAAAAGTTGCCACCACTTTGACGTCATCGTATACACACTTACCAAGCAGTTATAACCATGGAAACAGTTTCTACGTCTTCAGCGCGAAGCCCGCTTTCGATGAGGCGTATAACTGTGAGAATCGCGCGCTCACGAGACGTTCAGCGTGCCGAAAGGTCTCGGTCATGCAAAAAAAAAGTTTACCCAATGCGCGCTGTGAAGTTTCTCTCTCTTTCCCTCAGGATGGATTGAACAACGTGTGTGTGTCTGTTCGCCCTCACGATTGCTGTAGACCTTTATAACATGTTAAGGTTAGATTTGATTAATGATGTGTGAAGAATCTGATAAACCTCTATAAAAAGGTTAGTTAAGTTCGTTTATACTTTTATTTTTTATGATTAAATAAAACTAGATGTAGAATTGAATGTATAATATTTGATCAAAGGGAGGATTGTTCGAGGAAATTATAGTTGAAATGATTAATTATGTATACATTATTGATTAGAACCATTTATTCTAATACTATTATGTTATGATATGAAAAGTATGAGTTTTTGTTTGACCTGTTACTGAAAATGTAAGCAGAACGAATTAATTGTCTGTGCCTCCTGGGGAGTTTAAGGCGGAGGGATAAGATAGTTTTTCAGACAGATAAGAATGTTTTGGTTGGATTCCATTAGTGGAGAGAAGTATATCTTTTAGACAGGTTGGAATGTAGTTTTATGAGGGGAGAAAATAAATCTCTAGGACTGAATACTACGCTATTGTAAGGCTGGGAGAGGGTGTGAAACTGATGACGTCATTTTATGTTCTCTTTCTTTAAAATGTAATGTTCTTTGTATTTTGGGTCAGTACTCTCTTGTAATAAACGCTGTTACTTTTGGCTTTTAAGACTGGTCTCAATCTACTTCATGCATAATTAATGAACTTACAATTCATTAATGAATTAGAAATTAGTGCAAATTGGTTTTGGCAATAAAACATAAAGGAATTTAGAATTCCACTATCACTGACCTACCCCCATTTTCTGATGCAGTTGCTGAATAAACACAGTTAATTCAGAATGCTCAACAGAGATATGATAGTAATCACATGGGGCCAACAGTGATTATTTTAGTGCCAAAGTCCTAGGCCCTGGCAGCAGGGGTGTAGTTTTTTTCCACTTTTTTCAATTTGAGAATACACAGAGTTTATTAATCTATTTCTGGAAAATGGATTCTGATAATCTCTAAATAAATTATATTTAATTTCCACTAAAATTCAATGAAAAACAATAGAATGATGAACCAAATAAATATGAATAGCAGTTTAGAAGATGTTTGCTGCTACCAGTTCGCACAGTCTCACTTCAGAATTAGACGTTCATACATTTTTCTCAAAAGTAAAATTTAGAAGTTGTTCCAAAAGTCAGATTTCTCAGTGTTTAAGGTTACATTTAGGCATTGCCATCCAAAATTTTAAGGTTAAGGTTAAGTTCAGGCATTAACCTCTTGCTTCTACTTGGGACGCTTGCGTCCCAACTAGAGCTCTGGAAATGCAAATGCGCTACGCTAAATGCTAATAGTATTAGTTAAAAATTAAAAGTTCATTAAAATACACATGCAGGGTATCAAATTAAAGCTACACTCGTTGTGAATCCAGGCAACAAGTCAGATTTTTAAAATGCTTTTCGGCGACAGCATGAGAAGCTATTATCTGATAGCATGCACCAATACACTACAACACAAAAGCACAGCAGGGGACGTAAACAAAATAATTAGCATTTCGGCGTTACACAAACCGCACAATAAAATAGAAAACAGTCATTACCTTTCACCATCTTCTTTGTTGGCACTCCTAGATGTCCCATAAACACTATTGGGTCTTTATTTCGATTAAATCGGGCCATATAAAGCCAAGATATCGTTATATGTAGACTGTGTGATAAACGAAAAAAACAGCGATTTCACAACGTAACGTCATTTTTTAAAATTCAAAAAGTAGACGATAAACTTTCACAAAACACTTCGAAATACGTTTGTAATGCTACTTTAGGTATTAGTAAACGTTAATAAGCGATAAAAATCATCCTTAGGCGATGTAAAAATCATTAGCTGTCGTCTTGGAAAAAATTTCACGAGAGAGCTCTTCCGGAATGATCTGGGCGGAGACCGGAGGTAAGTGGTGCCCCTGTTTCGGTTCAACCAAGAATCAAAGATGATTCAATTCACAAGACTCTAGACAACATGGGGATGCTGTGGGAGTTGAATGCTCGGTCTTATCTAATTCGGCTCACTGTTAACAATTGCTGGAAGTGGCGCAAGGATATTTATTTCCATTTTCTGTGATCAGGTTTTCCTGCGCTTTCCGATGTAACGCACGTTATGTTATAGCCACAGTCGTGATTTAACCAGTTTTAAAAACGTCCGAGGGTTTCCTATCCACACATTCTAACCATATGAACGTACTATATTCCTGGCATGAGTAGCAGGGCGCTGAAATGTTGCGCGATTTTTAACAAAATGTTCAAAAAAGTAGAGGGTCGACTTAAGAGGTTAACTCCAAAGTCTTAAGGTTAGGCATACAGTTTCAAATCAAATCAAATTTCATTAGTCACATGTGCCGAATACAAGAGTTGTAGACCTTACAGTGAAATGCTTACTTACGAATCCCTAACCAACAGTGCAGTTGCACAAAAAATATGAATAAGAGGAAAGTAACAAATTATTAGAGAGCAGCAGTAAAAAATAACAATATTTACCGGTTAGTTGAGGTAGTATGTACATGTAGGTAGAGTTAATTAAAGTGACTATGCATAGATGACAACAGAGTGGCAGTGATGTGGAGGGGGGGGGGGCAATGCAAATAGTCTGAGTAGCCATTTGACTAGATGTTCAGGAGTCTTATGGCTTGGGGGTAGAAGCTGTTTAGAAGCCTCTTGGACCTAGACTTGGCCCCCTGGGTACGGAGAGAACAGAGGAGAGAACAGTCTATGACTAGGGTGGCTGGAGTCTTTGACCATTTTTAGGGCCTTCCTCTGACACCGCCTGGTATAGAGGTACTGCATGGCAGGAAGCTTGGCCCCAGTGATGTACTGGGCCATTCGTACTACCCTCTGTAGTGCCTTGCAGTCGGAGGCCAAGCAGTTGCCATACCAGGCAGTGATGCAACCAGTCAAGATGCTCTCGATGGTGCAGCTGTAGAACAGATCTGTAGATCTGAGCACCCATGACAAATATTTTCTGTCTCCTGAGGGGTATAGGTTTTGTCGTGCCCACTTCAAGACTGTCAAGGTGTGCTTGGACCATGTTAGTTTGTTGGTGATGTGGACACCAAGGAACTTGATGCTCTCACCTGCTCCACCGCAGTCACGTCAATGAGAATGGGCGCATGCTCGGTCCTCTTTTTCCTGTAGTCCACAATCATCTCCTTTGTCTTGGTTTGGGATAGGCTTAAAACAAAAACATCACTGGATTCAAACTTGCAACATTTGGAATCAGAAGCAGATTCTTGTGCCCAACTGCCATCTCCGTCCATGATGACCTATTACAAATTAAATCTACTTGAAGATAACAGTGCTTGCTGTTGCCCGTAGTGGCCGGTTTCCACATAATCTCCCGACATTCTCAGACATGGATGGATGTCGAATACTGACTTGTATCACAAGTGACCTGGCTGGGTTTCTTCCTTGTCTTCTCTCTGGCAGTGCGAGAATGATGACAAACTATAGGCTACAATCAATTTGGCCAAAGTGGGATCCAAATTCACCTTGTGTCTGCCTGGATGTTCATGAAACAATACAGAACCCCTCTTGCGTAGTGGAATCCAGAACGATATACTGTATGTGACCACTTGTTTACGGCAACACCGTTCTGCCAAGGACACCCAAACCAGAGTGGCCACCTCAAAGCCCAAGGAGCCTGACACTCTCTGGAAGTTGCTGTAGTCCTGGTTGGAATATTTAGCCAACATTGGCCATTGGTTGAGACAAGTGGCGATTTTAGCATGTACATCTTGGTGGGGCAAAAAATAATCAATAAGTGGGATGAATTCCAGCAAAGCCACGACACAACGCAACACTAAGCAATACATTAATTGCACTATAACGGTGACAATTGGTGCCCACAAACTGTTAGGGCCTACATAAAGCTGTCCCAACAGCAGTCCCAACATCCTACCGCTGCTACACCTGGCTATCAGTGGAACCTTGTCTTGCAGCGAATCAGTTCATTCAGCCTCATTTACTGCCTTAAAAAAACATAGCTGATATTAAACAAATGTGGTTTCTAATGACAATTGAGATGTACAAACTATGGCATAAGGAGACGACAAGCGAATGAGAGGTCCTTCGTAATTTCGATGAAGACATTAATGAGCGAGCTAGGACGGACGTAGTCAATATAAGTATTTGTTTAGCACTTTTGAAATGTACAGTGACAGGATTCAGAACATGGGCCGTGTTCTCTCTGTACACCAAGTCACAACCATAGGATAAATATAGGGAGGGGGCATATAAGCAGACAATGAAAGCTCTTCCAAAATTTGATGATTCAATTTCCCTGAAACAGGTTATAGGCTACATGTGCACCACCAAGTCAGAACAGTAGACAAAATTAAAAGGGGTAAATAGGCCAAATTATTAGGGTGAGGCACATAACAGCATACTACACAACATACACCCAGTATTACTTTCTTAGCTACAGTATACATATCTCCCTGGCATGTTACATAATTTATGCAACAGCATACAATACATTTTTGAACTCACCTTGCTGTGCTCATCAACATCTGCCATTCATCTTGATTTATGGTGCTTTCAAGACAACTGGGAACTCTGAAAAAAACAAGGTCGAATCATGATGACGTCAATGATCATCAGGTCGTAGCTCTAGAAAGATACCCAAGCTCCCTACTTATAATTCTGAGTTGGATGACCATTCAAAACATATTTCCGAGTTCAAAGGTCGTTTTTTTCCGGAATTCCCAGTGGTCTTGAACTTACTGAAGTCAAGTTTTCGCAGTTCTGAGTTAACAGTTGTTTTGAGTGCGGCACAAATAATGCTTCATTGACATCAGGCTTGTGATTTCTAGCAATGATTGCAGTTAGCCACTGTCACTGATTCCTTCCAAACCACTCATTGTTGAATTAGCAATTTCCAACTTGTTGTGTTATGTTTATGTCTAATGGCCAAAGAGCACAGATATGTTTGATCTATAATTTATTTTCATTATTTCTCTTCATATGACAAGGATTAAAAATGATTTGCCAGTAGATTGTCGACATGATTCATGATGATGAATGCTAGCTAAGATTTTGAAGGTTGTCACGCCCTGACTTTTTTATGTCTCTATTTTGGTTTGGTCGGGGCGTGAGTTTTTCTATGTTTTCTTTTCTATGTGTTTGGCCTGGTATGGTTCCCAATCAGAGGCAGCTGTCTATCGTTGTCTCTGATTGAGAACCATACTTAGGTAGCCTTTCCCACCTGGTGTTTGTGGGTAGTTGTTTCCTGTTTTGTGTTTTCACCTTTCAGGACTGTTTCGGTGTTCATTTCTTACATTCACTTTGTTATTAAGTATTTTCATGTTCTGTTATAATAAATATCATGGACACTTACCACGCTGCGTTTTGGTCTGATGCTTCCTACTCCTCATCCGATGAAGACGAAGATCGTTACAAAAGTATCAGTCCAATCAAAGCTACTGTAGATATAACGTGATTGGGCATCATTTTATCTGGCCAATGACCTTGAGCCTTCTTGGATGGGCACTTCTAATGTAACTCTATGGCAGCACCCAAGGGGCTTGAATTTTCGAGGTCTACCCTTAGACTTGGCGGTGATGTAGTGTCCCCACGAGTGACAGAACACTGAGCTAATCATGGCGCAACTAGAGAAAATTACCAAAACCTCCGTATTTTCCATATTTTCTCTCTGTTTTCTTTTATTCTGTAATAGGGTGTATTGTAATCATGAGTACAAGCTTATCAAATGAGAGTTTATTTATGATACACAATACACAATGAAATGCCTACTCTCAATTAAGCTCTTCTCACAAACAGTGCAATGATATTAAGCTATATGTACTTGTATATACATTAAGCTATAGGCTATAGGCGTACTGTAAATGATTGTTGTTTGTTCCTTAACTGGCCAAATGGCAGAGCTATTCTTCATTTATTCTTCAGCACCACAAGTTGGTTCACTTTCTTCAATCAATGCTGTCCTTTCAGCACCACTAAGGGCGCTCCAATTGCTAAAAATGACATCTCATCATGATCTGTAGCCTTTGATAGTCATACTCATCACTTATTTATTTCCTGACACTTGTAGGTTGATGGGAGTGGTGTTATGGGTGACCCGACCTATAGAGCGCCCATCCAGCGCTCTAAACTCCATGGGAATGGAGAGGGCTGAGTGGGGAAGTTCAGCTCGGAAGCCAGTGTGGCGTCCAAAAAGCTCTCATCGGCCCCAAAGTCAATGAGGACCTGGAGAGATTTGGACTGGTTTCCCACAGCAGAATGACATGAAAAGGGGTGTGAGTAAGGGAAGCAGAAAAGTTCTCCATATGGCCCACCAGAGTACTCGCTCCTACTAGTGATCCTGGTCTTTTACCGGGCAAGAGGACACAAAATGACCAACAATCCTGCAATACAGACAGCTCCTTGTGTTGTTCCTGTGTTGCCGTTCCACTGGCGACAGCCCAGCTTGACCTAATTGAATAGGCTCGGGAAACAATGCCTCGGCCGTCTTCAGTGACTCTCGAGGAAGGTCGGTAAACCTCGGGTGCTCTCGACAACGGGACCATCGGGGACTTCCGGAATGACTCGGAGAAGAGGTGGAATCCTGGACGTGCGAGCAAAATCGAAATTCCTTCCCATCCATCATTCCCGCAATCGCCCATCGATGTGGAAGGTCAAAGCGATGAGGGAGTCCAGATCCGTGGGTAACTCCCGAGCAGCAAGCTCATCCTTAACCTCCTCTGAGACGCCTTGCAGGAACATGTCGAACAGTGCTTCTTGGTTCCATGCACTCTCCGCTGCCAACTTGTGGAAATCCACTGCAGAGTCGGCCACTCTGCGGGCGTCCTGCCGGAGCTGAATTTGCTTCCGGGCAGCTTCTCTCTGAGAGAACGGGGCATCAAAAGCTTTCCTCACCTCTCCCACGAACCCCTCCAGGCTCACGCACATGACCGGCTGTTGTTCCCATACGGTGGTAGCCCAGGTGAAAGCCCTCCCAGACATTAGCGTGATGAGGTAGGCTATCTTGGAGGAATCCGAGGAGTTGGAGGATGGCTGAAGATCGAAAATGAGGGCACACTAAGCTAAAAACGACCGACAGGTGCGCGGCTCTCCATTAAAGCATTCCGGGGGAGGTAAACAGGGCTCCCGGGAAGGTGGAGTGGCCGGTGGGGTGACTCTGCTAACCAGCAAGTTACTGAGGGGCAGTGGGGTTACCACCGGGGCAAGCTGCCCCCCAGACAACCCGCAAAATTGCTCCAGCAGCATGTTCAACACCCGGTCATGAAGCTCAGCCAACGTTTGGACCCCCTCCATAACACCACAAAGCAATTCCTTGTGCCAACCAATAGAGGCTCCTTGGGAGGAGGTGGCATTGCGCAGCTGACCCGGGTCTGCTGGGTCAGTCAAGGCCAGCTCGTACTATCAGGCATGAAGGTAAGACGCAGCCAACGTTGAATCAGCAATGGTTTAGTTATCCAACCGGGGCAGGCAATAGACACGTCAAGGCAGGCAGGGGTCAGTAAACCGGAGGTGGGGCAACGGTACCGGATGGCAGGCAGGCTCAGGGTCAGGGTAGGCAGAGGTCAATAATCTAGAGGTGGGGCAAAGGTACAGGTCGACAGGCAGGCTCAGAGTCATGGGCAGGCAGAGTGGTCAAGCAGGCGGGCTCAGAATCAGGACAGGCAAGGGTCAAAACCAGCAGGGTGAGAAAAAGAGAGACTGGGAAAAGCAGAAGCTGAAACAAAAACGCTGGTTGACTTGACAAACCAGATGAACTGGCAACAGACAAACAGATATCACAGGTATAAATACACAGGGCATAATGGGGGAAATGGGCCGCACCTGGATGGGGGTGGAGACAATCACAAAGACCGGTGAAACAGATCAGTGTGACATTACTATTATTACAAATAGAAGTTTATCACTTTTCACAGAGGTGCTTGTTTAGTAAAGTAAGATCAAAGCTGAATCAATGTCTCGTAAGATCACAATGATTCATTAGCATTTTACTTAACAGAAACAAATAAAATAGCATAGAATAGTAGATAGTTCTTAGTACACAAAAAACAACTCCTCATTTCTAATGAGATTTTAGGATAGTGAACTGAAGCTAAATAGTCCCACTTTTTTCCCTCATGCACCAAAACTCAACAGAGCGTACCACTGGGCAGGATATATTCTTTGATAGAGACAAAATACAAGAAAGGCTAATAGTTTGTTAACACCATCTGCTCTAATTCACTCACAAAACAGTAATTCAAGAAGATCTAAATGTATATTCCCATGTAACTCATTGAGATCAATCAAATGATTGGCATGGAGATGCATTTCGGACATTTCCCCGGTAAAACATGAAAAATTATCGTTCATGATTGACAGTGATGATGGCCTATTTAGAAATTAGGTAGCCTATGTCTAACTTGGTGTTTGAGTGATTTTTTATTGAAAGAGTATGTGTGGACGTATTCTGTAATGATAGGTTCAATTGGCTACACACTTTGATTGAGGAAATTATGACATATTGTTTTGCACACTCCCTCACCTAAAATAATAGCACTACATCACTGCCTGACCACTGCTGCTCTCCATCTTCCAGATGAATCCTTCTGGAACTGGGTGTCTGTCCTGGATGTCAATCCATGTGTCTGAGGTCATCGCCATTCTTCACATGTTTAGCTTTCCCCAAACTAGTGGTCATCACAGTGGGCAGCCATCTTTCTCGGGACCCTGTGATGTCCCAGCTAGTTATGTCATGTTTCTCCATCAGTTCCTCTGTAAGCTTTAACTATTGAAATTTAACTAATGAATTTTCTCTTAACTCAGAAAAGCTCTATTTTAGGTCCCTTGACTCAGTACCAGTACCCCCTCCATATAGCCTCGTTGTTGTTCTTTTATTGTGTTACTTTTTATATAAAACATTCATTGTTTATAATTGTATGTGTGAAATAGGACAAATCTCCTACCAAATTATTTACACTGAAAAAAATACAAACGCAAAATGCAAGAATTTCAAAGATTTGACTGGGTAGGTCAGTTTTAAATAAATGAATTCTAATCTAACCCTAATCTATGGATTAGTCACTATCTAGTGTGACCATTATTTTCCTCATGAAGCATGACTCATCTCCTTCGCATAGAGTTGATCAGGCTGTTCAAATCAAACCTAGCTTTAATTATACAGCACATTTCAGACATGGAATGCAACACAATGTGCTTCACAGGAAAAAACATACAAAACTATACAAAAAAAGCTGAAATATTTACTACACATGAAAAATAAGATAGAAAACAAAATAATGACAAAAACTGAAACACTAAAAAGCACCCTAAGGAAAAGCAAAGCTAAAAACATGTTTTAATATCTCTAATAAATATGTCCACAGTTTCAGTCCCTCGGGTTCTCTGGCAGGCTATTCCAGAGGCTGGGGGACATAATAACTAAAGACTTCCTCTCCATACCTTTTGGTCCTAGGCTTTGGGATAGTTAAAAAGCCAGTGCATGAGAACCTGAGGGACCTACTGGGTACATAACTTAAGGCATATCTTACATGTATTGGGTTGCACAATTGTGGATTGATTAAAAACCAATAATTCTAAAACTCACAGGCAGCCATTTCAGCTACCTTAAAACCAGTGTAATATGTGCTCTCCATATGGTCTCGGTCAGTACCCGTGCTGCAGCATTCTGTATGTTTTGCATTTGACCAATGGCTTTTTTGGGTAGAACTGACAGGAGAGCATTACAGTAATCAAGCCCGATTGTAATAAAAGCATGTATGAGTGTCTCTGTATCAGCCTGACAGAGAAACGTCCGCACCTTGTCAGTGTTCCTCAGGTCATAAAAAGTTATTTTGGTCACATTCCTAATGAGTGATTTGAAATTTTGTTCAGAATCTAAAGTAACACCTAGGTTTTTGCCTGGTGTTTTATCTTTATTGCCCATGAATTAAAATGTGCGGCCAGGTTATCTCTCTGTTGATTGAGGCCTGTGGAATGTTGTCCCACTCCTCTTGAATGGCTGTGTAAAGTCGCTGGATATTGGTGGAACTGGAACACACTGTCGTAGACGGCAATCCTGAGCATCCCAAACATTCTCAATGGGAGACATGTCGGATGAGTATGTAGGCTATGGAAGAACTGGGCCATTTTTAGCTTCCAAGAATTGTGTACCGATCCTTGTGTCATGGGACTGTGCAATATAATGCTGAAACATGAGGTGATGGTGGCAGATGAATGGCATGACAATGGGCCGCAGGATTTCTGTGCACTCAAATTTCCAATCGATAAAATGCAACTGTGTTCGTTGTCTGTAGCTTTTGCCTGCCCATACCATAACCCCACTGCCACAATGAGGTACTCTGTTCACAACGATGATGCCTGCCATCTGTCCAGTACAGTCGAAACCGGGATTCATCTGTGAAGAGCATACTTCTCCAGCGGTCCCGTGACCATCGAAGGTGAGCATTTGCACACTGAAGTCGGTTATGATGCAAAACCGCAGTCAGGCCAAGACCCTGGTGAGGACGATGAGGATGAACATGAACGTCCCTGAGACCATTTTGGAAAGTTTGCGTAGAAATTATTTGGTTGTTCAAACCCACAGTTTCATCAGCTGTCCGGGTGGCTGGTGTCAGACGATTCCACGGGTGAAGAAGCGGATGTGGAGGTCCTGGGCTGGTCGTGGTTACACGTGGTCTGCGGTTGTGAGGCCGGTTTGACGTACTGCCTAAATCTCTAAAACACTGAGAGAAATTAACATTCAAATCTCTGGCAAGAGCTCTGGTAGATATTCCTGCAGTCAGCATGCCAATTGCACTCTCCCTCAACACTTGAGACATCTGTGGCATTGTGTTGTGTAACAAAACTGCACATTTTAGAGTGGCATTTTATTGTTCCCAGTACAAGGTGCACCTGTTTAATGATCATGCTGTTCAGTCATTATTGTTATTTATTAATGTTATTATTATTAATAATAATAATTATTGCTATTATCTATTATTATTATTATCATTGTTATTATTAGTATTCTTTATTACATTATAACTATTTATTTTAATTAGTTACACAACACATACTGTATATAGGAGGGAGAATAATACTCTCTTTTTCATTATCGAATCACATTTGTTTTTAACTACTTGAGATTAAAAAATGAACCATTCTTCAACTGCTTTTCCTGGACCATTCACAACCACTGTTGATTCCAACCGTGTGCAGTATTGAAACCAATCGACATGCATACCTGCTTTTTATGTTAAACAACTCTTTTGACATATCTCCCTCCTGCTCCCTGGCTGTAATGGTGTCTTATGTAGCATTAGTCTTCCCTCCGCATGGCATAGAATTAACCTCCTGGCAGGTAAAAGGCATCCCAGGCAACCATAATATCCTATAGCACTGCCCTTTTGCGCTTAACAGTTTGAATGCATTACTGTCATTTGCTGGTGCTCTCACTGGTGACAGTGCTGTTTTGCCAAGCCTCGTATCTTAGTAACAGGCTCTGATATAACATACTCTCACAAAGGAAACGTGGATGAAATGTGGATACATATCTGATGTTGCATATAACAGGAAATTGGAAGGTATTAATGAATCGTATGATAGGGTGGGTGCTATAGCATGTTCAATCTCCATCTGAATGATGGTGGTGCTATACCACACTCTCCATGGTCAGTGCTAACTACTGCACAGCTGGTCTCGAATCCCCTGCCTGTCCAGAGGGAGCTGTTTCTTTAACTAGCTCTGGTGGATCCAGGCCTAGCCACGGCGCTGTGGTAGACCCAGTTAACAGATGTTTGATTTGGACTTCAGCCCCTTGTAGCAGTGGATCTTAACCTTCCTCAATGTTTTATTTGACTTGGCCTGCAAATGAAAACATAAGGCGGCTAGTTTTGAGGCAAATCAAGCCTGTTACCCTTAGGAATAAACTACTGATTACAACTGCCTGCCTTTAGTCCATGAGAAATTTTAACAAATTGGCCATTGTCATTAATGTAGTCAGAGTTATGTGCACACGATCAGGTCTTGTAGGTTGTGTTTTGCACAGCAGAACTAATTAAAAATTGTAAAAAAAAAAAACTGTTTTACTAACCACTGATTATTGTTATACATTTTGAGGGCTCTCGAAATGTTTACTGCAAGGGCCCTAACAGGGGTGATTATCACCCACTTAGTGCATTTTGAAATCATAATTGGCATCATGTTTTCATGCCTTTCTGGGAAACATTGAATTATCACTGTAATATTTAGGAGTTTTATAGTCATGAATTACACTTTTCCAGATTGTCAACCAGCACTGTTTGTTTCACACAGGCAGCAGTTTTTTAAAATTATTTTTAGCAGAATGTGAAGCGGGGGTTAATATATAGAGATTTGGATTAAGACATGTTCGCCCATATGTGTTGGAATGTCTGTAGAAATCGCTTCCCTATCTCCCATTCAGGAGCTCAAATAATAATCCTAAATTGTCATACCTCATACTGTAAATTAATCTATAATTTACCCAAGGACCACCAATGCGGCCTGACTCATTTTGATTAGTCTACAGTACATCCCCCTGTGGAGAGCTGCTCTCTGTCTATTGACAGAAACTTGCATTGAGAAAGATGACATTGTCCAAAGCTATTATTAACCAATGCAATCCGTCAGAGACTAAAGTGAATACTAATGAATTTGTTATATATCTCCTAGATTTAGAATGTTAACTTATTATTAGTTGCTGGAGTGTGTGACATGTGTGTTGCATGTGTGTTTCTCTCTGTGTGTGTTGACCGGAATGGGCTGCTCCCGTCCCGCCTTTATTCCTGAGATGATGGGGATACTGTGTGGATCCGGTCTATTCTCCAATGGGAATATTAATCATTTTCCTCCGCCATGTCTGGGTAATTACTCATCCCTGGCGGATGTGCCAGACTAATGCAACTCCCACGCCTGGGAATCCTGGGGGGATTTTGCCCTCTTGAATAACCTCTTAGACAACAGCCTCAGTGCACCATTGTTCTGTTTGATTGTTCCAACAGGTTACGTTGACACAATCTGCCATTTATTCCTGGATTGTACCAACAGTATTCGGCTCAAGAGAATTCCACATCAGTAATAGTAGAGTGCCTCAGAAAGAATTCACACCACTCAAAGAAAATTCTAACATTTGTAAAAGAAAAAATCATGAAAAATAAAACACTAATATACACCACCATTCAAAAGTTTGGGGTCACTTCGAAATGTCCCTGTTATTGAATGAAAATCACATTTTTTGTCCATTGAAATAACAACAAATTGATCAGAAATACAGTGCAGACATTGTTAATGTTGTAAATGACTATTGTATCTGGAAACGGCTGATTTTTAATGGAACCACCACTCCTGTGTTCCAATGACACATTGTGTTAGCTAATCCAAGTTTATCATTTTAACATTAGAAAACCCTTTTGCAATTATGTTAGCGCAGCTGAAAACTGTTGTCCTGATGAAAGAACCAATACAACTGGCCTTCTTTAGACTAGTTAAGTATCTGGAGCATCAGCATTTCTGGGTTTGATTACAAGCTCAAAATGGCCAGAATAAAGGACTTCCTTTTGAAACTCATCAGTCTATTCTTGTTCTGAGAAATGAAGGCTATTCCATGCGAGAAATTGCCAATGCAAACTAGCATTAGTTTCGTGAGCCAATGCAAGCTAGCATTAGCACAATGACTGGAAGTCTATAGAATCAACTACCGTGCTGCCATAGACTTCGAGTCATTGTGCTAACGCTGGTTAGCAATTGCACGCAGTGACATAAAAATTGTATCCATAAGTTCATCTGACCCTGGGGAAGTAGATAAAGAGCTTAATTGCTAAAATCCTGAAGTATTCATCTAATTTTTAAGCCCATGTTTTATCATTATCATTTATAAAAAGATCTGTCAGTGGTATTTTGAGGAGGAGGGTACACTAATTGGACCAGGCACAGAGACCCCCCCTCATTCTCCCTATAAGTTGTTCCTTCCAAGGTGCACCACGGAGAAAAGACGTGTGTAGAAAGGATCCTGAGTGGAGGAGGAGAGACAGTGTCGAGTGATGGGCAGGACTTGCTTGAGGAAATTGGATCACGCTGTGTAGCCTATTGATTCCTTCTTGATAAATAAATAAAACACAATAATTTGTTCTTTCTCTGTAATACTAGCCACCTAGCAATTTTTTGAAGTTAGATTTAACTAGCCAGCTAGATAAGTTCCCAATCTCCCAACCTCAACTAGCTACCAAGCCATTTCAGGTTATCAATCAAGTTAGAGTGGCTTGTCTAACTATCTTAGCTAGCATGCCTACTAGGAAGGTTACTAGACTTTAGAAAATACAAACATTCCTTTATTTTGGGTTATGATACTATACACTCAGTGGCCAGTTTACTAGATACACCCATTTGCCTCCGGAAAAGTCCTCCAGGGCATGGAAACATTGCTCAATTGGTACAAAGGGACCTAATGTGTGCTAGGAAAACATTCCACACACCATTACACCAACAGCACCAGCCTGTACCTTTGGCACCAGGCAGGATGGGCCATGGACTCATGCTGCTTATGCCAAATACTGACTCTGCCATCAGCATGATGCAACAGGAACTGGGATTCGTTGGATCAGGCAATGTTTTTCCGCTACTCAATTGTCCAGTGTTGGTGATCACATGCCCACCGGAGCCACTTCTTCTTGTTTTAAGCTGATATGAGTGGAACCTGGTGTGGTCGTCTGCTGCACTAGCCCATTTGCGAGAAGGACAGATTAGTTGTGCATTCCAAGATTCTATTCTGCACGCTACTGTTGTACTGTTAGCTTGCACGGTTCTTGCCATTCTCCTTCGACCTCTCATCAAAGAGCTGTTTTTGCCCACAGGACTGCTGCTGACTGGATGTTTTTTGTATTTCACACCATTCTCTGTAAACGCTAGACACTGTCGTGCGTGAAAAGCCCAGGAGGCTTGCCGTTTCTGAGATACTGGAACAGGCACGCCTCACACCGACGATCGTACCACGCTCAAAGTCACTTAGGTCACTTGTTTTGCCCATTCTATCATTCAATCGAACAGTAACGGAATGCCTCGATTCCTGTCAGCCTGTTTTATATACAGTGCATTCAGAAAGTATTGAGATGCATTGACTTTTTCCACATTTTGTTACTTTACATCCTTATTGTAAAATGGATTAAATAAATACAAATCTTCATCAATCTACACACAGTACCCCATAATGACAAAGTGAAAACCGTTTTTTTTACATGTTTGCAAATAAATAAATAAAAATTAAACAAAAATAACTTATTTACATAAGTATTCAGACCCTTTGCTATGAGACTCGGAATTGAGCTCAGGTGCATCCTGTTTCCATTGATCATCCTTGAGAGGTTTCTACAACTTGATTGGAGTCCACTTGTAGTCAATTCAATTGATTGGACATGATTTGGAAAGGCACACACCTGTCTATATAAGGTCCCACAGTTGACAGTGCATGTCAGAGCAAAAACCAGGTCATGAGGTTGAAGGAATTGTCCGTTGAGCTCCAAAACAACATTTGGTTGAGGCACAGATCTGGGGAAGGATACCAAAACATTTCCGCAGCATTGAAGGTCCAAGAACACAGTGGCCTCCATTATTCTTAAATGAAAGAAGTTTGGAACCACCAAGACTCTTCCTAGAGCTGGCCGCCCGGCCAAACTGAGCAATCGGGGGAGAAGGGCCTTGGTCAGGGAGGTGACCAAGAACCCGATGGTCACTCTGACAGAGCTCCATAGTTCCTCTGTGGAGATGGGAGAAACTTCCGGAAGGACAACCATCTCAGGCCTTTATGGTGGAGTGGCCAGACGGAAGCCACTCCTCAGTAAAAGGCACATAACAGCCTGCTTGGAGTTTGCCAAAAGACACCTAAAGACTCTCAGACTATGTGAAACTAGATTATCTGGTCTAATGAAACCAAGATTGAACTCTTTGGCTTGACTACCAAGTATCAAATCTGGAAGAAACCTGGCACCATCCCTAAGGTGAAGCATAGTGAGTGCAGCATCATGCTGTGGGGATGTTTTTAAGTGGCAGTGACTGGGAGACTAGTCAGGGTCGAGAGAAAGATGAACGGAGCAAAGTACAGAGAGATCCTTGATGAAAACCTGGTCCAGAGTCCTCAGGACCTCAGACTGGGGTGAATGTTCACCTTCCAACAGGACAATGACCCTAAGCACACAGCCAAGAAAACTCAGGAGTGGCTTCGGGACAAGTTTCTGAATGTCCTTGAGTGGCCCAGCCAGAGCCCAGATTTGAACCCGATCGAACATATATGGAGAGACCAGAAAATATCTGTGCAGCGACGCTCCCCATCCAACCTGACAGAGCTTGAGAGGATTTGCATAGAAGAATGGAAGAAACTCCCCAAATACAGGTGTGCCAAGCTTGTAGCGTTATACCCAAGAAGACTTGAGGCTGTAATCACTATCAAAGGTGCTTCAACTAAGTACTGAGTAAAGGGCTTGTATAATTATGTAAATATGATATTTCAGTTAAACAACAATTGCCTACATTAAAAAAAAACGTTTTTTTACATTTACATTTAAGTCATTTAGCAGACGCTCTTATCCAGAGCGACTTACAAATTGGTGCATTCACCTTATGACATCCAGTGGAACAGTAGTGCATCTAAATCTTTTAAGGGGGGGGGGGTGAGAGGGATTACTTTATCCTATCCTAGGTATTCCTTAAAGAGGTGGGGTTTCAGGTGTCTCCGGAAGGTGGTGATTGACTCCGCTGTCCTGGCGTCGTGAGGGAGTTTGTTCCACCATTGGGGGGCCAGAGCAGCGAACAGTTTTGACTGGGCTGAGCGGGAACTGTACTTCCTCAGTGGTAGGGAGGCGAGCAGGCCAGAGGTGGATGAACGCAGTGCCCTTGTTTGGGTGTAGGGCCTGATCAGAGCCTGGAGGTACTTTTTTTTCTTTGTCATTATGGGGTGTTGTGTGTAGATTGTTGATAAAAAAAATGTTGTAATCCATTTAAGAATAAGGCTGTAACATAACAAACTGGGAAATAATCAAGGGGTCTGAATACTTTCCGAATGCACTGTAGCAAGCCACTGTCACGTGACTCACTGCCTGTAGGAGCGAATGATTTTTGTGAATGGGGTAGTGTACCTAATAAACTGGCCACTGCGTGTATACCAGTGTGGCAGTTGTACTACACTCCTATGGCAAAAAGTTATTAAAGAATCAATGTACATCATTAATTAAAATGACAACTGAACAGGTAAAGAGGTATGCTTAGATAACCTATGCAGGAAATGTACATATTGTTATTGTAATTAGGCATAATGATTATTGCTCTGGATTGCAGGAAAAAGCTGTTTCAGGTGTTTGAAAAATGCTAAATTCTCTGAATTTACCGTCCCCCCTCCAGCCCAGCCTTCCCCCATCAATTTACTTTGTGCCCCCTCTAAATTAATGGGTGCAAGTGATCCCTGACTGTAATGCAAATGCTCTCACTTCCCATTTGAGAATATGATCAGATTCAAAATCACTTTCCATTGTGTTATTTCTTGGCAAAGCTTTTTGAAGTAGGAATAATGTATAGACATCATTCTGTGACATGATGCATTCAGGAAAGAGCTAAAGAACATCCTTGGGGACATTCAATGGCTCGTTTTACTTCACTCGGATGTTATTATTTCTGAATCATAATTTCATTTCTAGTTTTACCTAATGGAAAAGTTTGAGCTGTGGGGAATGTGGGGAATGTTCGTCTTTTTCACCATACTGGATTCTTAGATGAGAATGCATGACAACTTTATGGCAGGTAATTTCAACACGTATTGCACCATTATTCCAAATGGATCTCTGAAGGATTCTCTTTAATCCATTGGTGCTCATTAAGAATAAAAAAAATCCCCTCTAAACCTCCCTTATAAAAAATGTAAAGCCCTCCAAGTTCATCATCTGTATCAAGAATATGTTTTAAAGTGTAGTTATTAAAATCACCACTTTTAAGTAAAAGGGGATTAAACTTGGCTCTGGTGTCAAATAGGTGGTTCATGCATTAATGGCTGCAGCACTTAAATCATGACTTAAAGCTTTTTCTCCAACTCCAGCAGGAATTCAGATTTTCCATAGAAATTTCCATCACCTAAAAAAACCTCACTAAAAATAACCTTTTTAACACTCTCCCAGCACATGCAATGAGAGCAGGGGTATTTTGTCTAGGTAGAGGATTTTTACCAAATAGGTTTTCAGTATTTGTAGATGATTGAACTAATAATACTGTATGTACTCAATCAACAATTGTTTTAAAACTAAACCATGTGTAACTAGTAGGCTTTACACATACTGTAGATACTTTCAGTTTTCATTTGATGTTCAGGTAGGCAGCCTTTAAGCCCCATCTGTTCAAAAACAAGCCTGCAGCTAGTCTCTTTCGGTTGTGTAACTGAGGACAGTATCAGATTTCCTCTGATTTGCCACTGTGAGTGCCCGTTACTGTAATACCCCTGTTCTCTGCCCAAAAGAACATTATTTGTATTGGAAATAATTGTATTGAGAATGTGCAATCTGTGGCCCTTATCCCATTATCTCTCTGTCAATAATCCAACAGAGACAGACAGAGTGTCAGGCCGAGTCAGGAATGGAGAGTGAGGTAGAGTGGTAGAGACGGAGAGAGAGAAAGAGAGAGCAAACTGGTCTCAGAGCATTTCTTATTATGCTGTACATAAGTCAGAGACAAACCATTTAGTATGGTTACATAAGACAGATGTTTACCTAAAGCAAAAAATAAAAAAGGGTGGGTGGCATATAACACGAATGTCTAGCAACCCAAAGGCTCATCACGGGAGTTCAAACATCATCACGGACAACTTTAGCATTTGAGCTAATTGCCAACTTTTCAACTACTTACTACTTACTTTTTAGAGAAAATGCATAGAGATAGAAAGAGGTATCTAGAGTGACACTAACAAACAGTGAGTCTAGCTGATGGCCATTGTGTTGGCTATTGTCAGCGAGGTCTGGTTTTGTCTGCTGTAAACATCATTACAGGCTAAGGTGACCTTGACACAGCCTTCTCACATACACTCAAGCAGTGCCGCCTCTAGCCTTTTGGACATCGCCTTATGGGCATCCCACCTCGCAGGCATTACATTTTAGTGTGTTCAGTGTTGATTACATGCAATACTACACATTTTACCATGGAGCGGATAAAACATTTTGCAGTTTCAACGGTAATATCTTGCATATTTCTTTTTTTAAATTATTACTGCCAAATGTCGTTATTACTGCCAAATTCCAAGCTATTCCCAACGTGCTAGGGAGAGGTGAAGGTCGAGTCATGCTTCCTCCGGAAAATGACACGCCAAACTGCGCTTCTTAACCCTTTGACGCATACAATCACGTATTTGTGATCATTGTTGAGTGGTCCCTGCAGTGTACAATCTCAAATATGTGATTGGAATAGTAGCAACAGAACGTATGACGCAACAAACACGTCTAAGCAGAATTGTTGTCTGAACAGCATCTACTGTAAAACCTTTTTGTACTGATGGAAAATAAAGGACTTAAAATGTATTCCTCAATTGTACCTTTCATTGTAAAAGATAAATGCAAACTTCATCGATCTAACAGCTAGACTAGTTTACAATGTACCACATCTCTGGTGAGCACTAAGAGACTAATGTAATGTTGTTTATAAAATAAATGAGTGTCAGCTAAACTAACAGCAGATAAATTCTTCATGATGGCAGCCATGTTTGTTTGTTTGACTTGGTGAAAACTCCCTAATCCCAGAATGCCAATCACTATAAGACAAGGTCATTGCCTGAAAAATATTCAATTAGTTCAGCCACTTTTCAGCATATTACAAATCGTTGATGTACTTGTTACCGTGTATAAAAGAACCGCAGCACATGATTTGACAAGTCGTTTTTTGACTAATCACAAATAAAATGTTTTCACCCCACAGATCATCACACAAAATACAAGCCTACAGCCTAGCCTAAATGTAGCGCAAAAGCTAAACAGGGATGAAACCATTTTAGGTGGGTTTGTGGGAGAGTTCATTTAATTTGTTGGGGGTTTTCAAGTCCATGGGGGGTAGAAATGGGGGATGTTATCGTGGGGGGATATGATGCAGGAAATATTACTATGTTGGGGGATTTATTAGGAAATGGGGGGGCAAACAAGAGAAGTTTATACGCTAAATAAAAATAAAACCCCTGGAAAGGGGGTCTGAACTGGCAACCCTGAGGTACCAAAGTTACAATCTGATGCCTCGTAAAAAAAAAAACTGGGGACTGGGAAATGTACGACTTCTGACTTCTGTGAGTTCAAGACAACTGGGAACTCTGGAAAAAATTAGCTCAGAATGGGAAAAAATCGTTTTTTAATGGTCATCCAACTCGGGAACTTGGGCCTCTTCCTCTAGCTCCGACTTTCCGACCTGAAGATCATTGACATCATGATTTTACCTAGAATTTTTCAGAGTTCACAATTGTCTTGAAAGCACCATAAGTTAGTCGAGTGAACTATCCCATGTTATAACATCTTTGCTCTGACAGATGCTTACGTGACAACCAGAACGCATTGTATGATGTCAACAAATACATAGCCGGCCACACATAGCCGGCAAATAGCTTAGCATTAGCTCATCACAATCAGTACAACATTCAAAAAAGTATTTAATATACATCATATGTGTCCATTACAATCTATGCAAGAATTGGAATGCATGATTTGTCTCCAGTACTTGAAAACGTGGATAAAACAGTAAATACATTATGATCCATACATACATATGGTGTGCTACAGCAGAAACAACAACACGATATACAGAAAATAAGCCACTTACTTTGATAGGAACGCACACATGTCCAAAGTCCAATTTGTAAGGAATACAATTATGAAGGCCATGCAGGCGCCAGCCAGAAAATGTGCTGGGGGAAAATGTTTGTGCAAGGCCTGTTCTGACTAGAGATGCACAATGTCTTCATACTTGATCTAGGGAAACACTAGGGAAGTGTTTGGGCTCTCGTTGAGTAAAGCCTCAAACATAAATTGTCTGCAACATTGAAATAGGCTACTTCTTATGCAAATTAACGAGGAGGTGGAACACATCTCAATTCAAACTGTTGTTAGAAAATAAAACTTGAAAGAAAATAATTTGAAATTGACAAATTTAAGTATAGCCTATAGATAATTTGCAGACAGCGTGCCTTGGTTTGAGGGCAGCGCTGGTAACTGTTCTGTTGTGTAACAATCACGTTTTAGATTAGTGAGAGCATTCTGACATCAGACACATGAAAAAACTCACGTAGGTGCGACGGTTAGAGATATTTGGAACTCAGGCGTGAAAATGTTAACATCCGCCCAATTAACCCAGAAGCACCAATGTGTGGAGGAAACACCGTTCAATTGACAACCGAAGTCAGCCTGCATGCGCCCGTCCCACCACAAGGAGTCGGTAGAGTGCAATGAGCCAAATAGAGCCCCCCTAACCCAGACAACACTGGGCCAATTGTGCACCACTCTATGAGACTCCCGGTCACAACCGGTTGTGACACAGCCTGCTATCTTCCAAGTGGCGCAGTGATCTAAGGCACTGCATCGCAGTGCTTGAGGTGTTACTACAGACCAACTGCGATGCAGTGCCTTAGATCACTGCGCCACTTGGAAGATAGCAGGGTGGCCCTGCGCGCAGCACTTACTCTGCGTATAGGCAGAGGCGCCACTGAACACAAGTCATCTGGAGTGACTCACCAGGGGCCTTATTTATCAATATGGCATTGAAAATGTTTAAGTGACAATGCCCTCGAAGTTGGTGTTTGTAAGATATATTGGCATGGATGTTTGGAGAATATATGGGCAAACCGTGACAATATATCCTCCAAACACTGGCTTCAAGGGCATTATCACTTTTATACAACGGGTTACCAACATTTTTAAATAATGTTTTAAAAATGTACATTAGATGTTATTTTGATGAATTTAATAATAATATTTCATCCTTCTACAAGAAACAAATCTATATAGTCCCGACACAAATCTAGGGTTGCTACCCAAGTCGGCTGGTCGTTCGTTCTATAGGTTTGATTGCCAGTGCCAGAGACCCAGTCATTCATTCTTTTTTTTTCTCTATCCACGGACGCAACCCAGTCGTTAATTCTAAATGTTCTATTGCCATACTGGCTGGCAACATCTCTTGCCTTCTAGCCTAATACTGCAAACTTACGGTCACATCAAACAGTGCAGCCAGAATAACAGCAAATGAGAAATGTGCATTTCTTTTAGCTGTTCCAGTGATATTTATTTGGATACATCCATAACTAACAGCTAATAGTAGCACATGATGTAGAAATGTGAGATAATATCTAGATGCTGTTTATTGTGGAGATAAAGTTTATAAATTACCTGGCTGAGCTGATAAGACAGTGTATTACGCAGTCAGAAGGAACAGATTAAATAGGCATTTTAACATCAAAGATTTAGCCGGTGGTAACTTGTGGAATAGACACCAGCTGGAATGCAGTTTTAACCAATCAGCATTCAGGATTAGACCCACCTGTTGTATAATCTAAAATACTACTTACAAATGGAATTTAGATTGTTCGTAAGCATAGAAAAAGTGTGACTTATCAAACAAACCTACGATCATCATATGCAGACTGGTAGGAAATCACCACTGATAAATACAAAATGTTCTCAGTCTCCGGGCTCAAGCTCAGTGCTAGTGCATGACCTTGGCTATTTGAATTTCGAAACGCCCCTAATTGACATGCAGTCAAAAGTTTGGACACACCTAATCATTCCAGGGTTTTTCTTTATTTTTGCTATTTTCTACATTGTAGAATAATAGTGAAGACATCAAAACTATGAAATAACACATATGGAATCATGTAGTAACCTAAAAAGCGTTAAACTAAATGCTCTGGTCATGATATTACCTTCAGATTACGTTGCCACAACGTTGTGGGAAGATAATGTCATGACATTAACAATAATTAACAATCCACTACGTCGAGTTGGTCATGCTTGCGTAATGTGTTTGCTGGGTTGCCTGTCAAGATATATTGCATGAATTCACAATGGAAATACAATGAAATCTAAAGATGATTTAATTATTACTTTCACAATTTCACACATTTTCAACATATATTTTCCCCATTCACTAGGCTATGCTTGACAAGCAGTTCCCTCATTCCACTACTTGGCACTATGTGTATGCATGGTCATCACTGTGTGTAAATTTATGCACACCCTCAAGCAAACGACCCCACGCAGGGTTTAAGGACAGATTTGTGCCTACACATGATCGATAGATAAGATCCCAGGTCTCAAGGATTAGAAATGTCCGACATGTAACATGAAAGCCAACTATTTCTGTAAAAAAACAATGACCAACCTTGTTTGTTGGCCAGATCTGGGAAATATAAATGATTTTCTATCAGTTCCCCTGTGTCTTCTGTAAGCACTATTCCTGTGAGCCGAATGGTTCTGGGAGCGAAAAGCACTTTGCACAGACAGATTGGTTTTAGGGATAACTGTGTCTGCTGAAAAAAGGATGGTGGCTGGTTTTAAAAGTGCCACACATTCAGAAAACACTGATCATCACACAAGCCGATTGCCAGTCTTTAGAAGGTAGTCTTCTGAGTGTGCTGACATTAGAAGGAATGGTTCTTCCTGTGTTTAGGGCAACACAATCTCACTCTCAATTCGTGCAAATACGTACAAAAAGTATTTCAGCAGATTTGTGTATTTTTGTGCACTTTGTTTAGCTTAATTCGCGCGAAAATACACACATTTTTGCGCGACATAATTAGTAAGAAAATACACATTTTTGTGTGACTTCAATCATAGGAATATATATATATATTTTATATTAATACACATGTATTAATATAAAACAAACAAACGTGGTAACAACCCAGTATTCTTAATCAACCAGTTTGTCACTGAAATACTTAAAATATAATTTTTATTTTAAATTGGATTAATGCCAATGCTGTTTTCTATGCTTATTTTCACTTAATACTTTGGGATACTGGTGCTATGTTGGATTGTATGACTTGTATGACAACTTTGTGAAAAGTTGTATTTGTCAAATTTTTTTGTGGTATCGATGAATGTATTTGATTTGGGAATGGGGATACATTTTCATGATGGGAAATTAAATGTGGGGAAATAGAAGACCTGAAAAAAAAACTGTGGTTAAAATTCCCCTGGTGCAACTGCATGGTATTTGCAACTATAACGAGTCTGGACTATGATCAATTAAGACATACATGGAGTTAAACAGGTTCATGTAAAATAATGAATTATGTTGGCTTACACTTCTGGCACTTCCAAGGCTGTTTCATGATGATTATTATGGTCGTGCCAATCATGTTATATACTTAGGCTATTCTAACAAGGCATATGCCAGCATTGTAGGCCTACTGCCTCTGCCCAGAGGCCTAATAGGCTTTCATCACAACAGCTGTTAGAGCTTACTTTGTACGTATGAGCCCTGGTTAGAGTCCCTGTTGCAGCTTTCACTTTCTTCCTCCACATTGGTGGCAGCGTTGGGATCACGTCCAACTCACGTCTAGTTATGTGATCTAGTGGTGGGAAGCATTCTGTTTTTCAATATTGTGTTGAGTGTAATTACATTGTTATCTAATGAACAAGGGTTAAGCAACAATGGGCATGACAGATAGAAGTAGTCACAAAAGGTGTGGTCAAGCCTTACATCAAAGTTGCCTGAAGCTGAATGGGAAGATATATTCAGCCTAGTGGTTAGAGCGTTGGACTAGTTACCGAAAGGTTGCAAGATCGAATCCTCGAGCTGACAAGTTAAAAATCTGTCACTCTCCGCCGGAACACTCTGCCTCTGTTCCAAGGCCGTCATTGAAAATAAGAATTTGACGTTCCTAGCTAAATAAAGGTAAAAATAAGTTCAGAAGAAAATCCTCTGTGATTTTCTACTGTTAACTACACTGTTATCTTACCAGTGTGGTGTTTTTTTGTTACATAAGCTTATATCTGATAACCTTGGTTGTAATAACACTTTAAACAGGTAGTTTGTAAATGTGTACTATGTGTTTGTTTTGGGTCCACACTGGTTTCTTCAGTGGAAATACAGAATATGTATGAAAATGCCAAATTTACCAAAAGCTAAATCAAGCAGACATTTACGACAACTTTGTGTTGGAGTGAGTGTGCAAAATGGTGTGTATTCTAATTTCCCATCATAAAATGTACCCCCCCCCCAAAAAAAAAAAACATATATTTTTCTCCAATCTGGCAACCCTCATAAAATTCGACATAGCCTTGTATAAAATGCATTTAGAAGAAAATTGTGTAATGTAGGCTCCCGAAATATGAAAAGCATTATGAAGAGAATCATGTAGGCCTACTATTGATTACAGGGCCTTTCTGACTACAAGTGCACCAGTATTCCAAAGTATTGAAAACAAGCATAGAAAACAATATTGCCATTAATAAAAAAATGTTTTTAACTACTACTGTTATATTATAATTATTTTGGTGACAACCTGGTTAATTAACAATAATATTGTTTTAAATATCTAAATGAACATGTGACACAAAAAAGGCAGTGTAACACCATTGCCAATCATGCATTGCTCTAATAACTTTCAAAAGCTTGTTCCGAAGTTCGCCTCCCAAACATGTGTCTTTTCACACAAATTAACACACTCAAAAACGCAAAAAATATGCTGAAATATTTTTTATTCATATTTGCACTAATTGAGTTTCAGATTGAGTTGTTCAGGGACATTAGACGACTGCCACTATTTTCCTTGCTGGTTTTCTATGTCAGCTTTATAGGGGACTTTCTGGAAAAGCTGAATGGAGACGAACATCATTACTTAGAAAAGGCATTTGATCTAAGGCGAAGTTCAACATGCCATTTCATATACCTTACCTGCTGCATGCATAGTTAATGTTTGCGGGTGTCACTTTGAGATCTTGCGTTGCACGCAATACATAATTCCCTGTGATCTTCTTGTATTTTGCACAGCGAGGATATTCAATACATTTTAGAGGAATTGACACAAAGTTTCCACAAAATAAATGTATCTTTAAAATCTAGCCCCACAGCCAATATTTAACAATCATAGTTGTAGTAGTTCTCGTTAACTTGGAAAACATTATTGTTTAGATTTTCCTCTCGTGCAAACCTGCATACATTTCTTGCAGCATATGATAATGACCCCTGACTGTTTGATGATGCCAAATACTGTATCCATCTTCCAGTTTACATTCACTGAGAGTCAGGATGACATGTGAAACCTCAAATTCTGTATTAAAAATTCTTACTAATGTGCAATTGTCCCCTGGAAGTTCATATGCAATATTTAAAGGGGTGTGCCATTTTAAGAATTTAGGAGAATGACAATGTATTCATGCACTGCTGCATATGTCTTCATCTGAGTGAAACAAACCGAAATACAGAACAGAGACACCAGAGCATTCAGTTCTGTTTTTTTATATTCATAGAAATGTCCTTTCACAAAGCATGCCAAGTGTATAACATCTTTCCCATATGGTTTGCATGGTACATTTGTCAAAAGGCTGAGCCTCAGAGAATGAAGGCAGTTGCAGAAGTCAGGTTAAACAACTCTGTTAATCTTTCCTGTATCTATATATCCCCTTTCTCTTACCCCTTTCCCTATCTCTCCCTCTTTCACCCTGACCCCTCTCTCTGTTTCTCTCTCTCTCTCTCTCCTTCTGTTTCTGGACTCTGACACTCAGGCGATTTGGCTCATAAACAGAGGGAAGTATCCTCTCTTGACCATGGCTTAAGTGAAATTGCTGCCTTCCCTTTCATGAGCGGCCATATTGTTTCCTGCTTTGATGTGGGTGCTCTTTGTGGAGGGTGCAAGCACGGTCCCACCTGCAGAGCTGTCCAGATGGATGGTAGGATCCAGGAGCGGCTGTGCGTCCTTTCACCATCTGCCCGTTATCGGTGCAGACAACCCTCTGTGGCGCAGCATGGGCAGTACCTGTTCTGGCCCTCAGGGAGCTGAGCCAGGAGGACTCCACTAGGCCTCAGGTGTTATTCAAACTACTATTGCACACTATGTGGTTAGAGAAGGGGAGTTCTCTATTCTGAGGGGATGTAGGCCTATAAACAAATGGATGAATGTCTCACTGTGGGAAGTGGTCAGCAAAGAGAGAATTGTGCATTATTCCACATCAGCTCATTAGAATACAGTATGAAACCATGTACAGTATGCAACATGGAATCATGTAGTAACCAAAAAAGTGTTAAACAAATCAGAATCTATTTTATATTTGAGATTCTTCAAAGTAGCCACCCTTTGCCTTGATGACAGCATTGCACACTCTTGACATTATCTCAACCAGCTTCTGCTTTTGTTACTTCTCGGTTAGACTACTGCAATGCTCTACTTTCCGGCTACCCGGATAAAGCACTAAAAAAACTTCAGTTAGTGCTAAATATGGCTGCTAGAATCCTGACAAGAACCCATAAAATTGATCATATTACTCCAGTGCTAGCCTCCCTACACTGGCTTCATGTCAAGGCAAGGGCTGATTTCAAGGTTTTACTGCTAACCTACAAAACATTACATGGGCTTGCTCCTACCTATCTCTCTGATTTGGTCCTGCCGTACATACTTACACATACGCTACAGTCACAAGACGCAGGCCTCCTAATTGTCCCTAGAATTTCTAAGCAAACAGTTGGAGGCAGGGCTTTCTCCTATAGAGCTCCATTTCTATGGAATGGTCTGCCTACCCATGTGAGAATCGCAAGCTCGGTCTCAACCTTTAAGTCTTTACTGGAGACTCATCTCTTCAGTGGGTCATATGATTGAGTGTAGTCTTGCCCATGAGTGTGAAGGTGAACGGAAAGGCTCTGGAGCAAGGAACCACCCTTGCTGTCTCTGCCTGGCCGGTTCCCCTCCTTCCACTGGGATTCTCTGCCTCTAACCCTATTACAGGGGCTGAGTCACTGGCTTACTGGTGCTCTTTCATATCGTACCTAGGAGGGGTGCGTCACTTGAGTGGGTTGAGTCACTGATGTGATCTTCCTGTCTGGGTCGGCGCCCCCTCCCCCTGGGTTGTGCCATGGCGGAGATCTTTGTGGGCTATACTCGGCCTTGTCTCAGGATGGTAAGTTGGTGGTTGAAGATATCCCTCTAGTGGTGTGGGGGCTGTGCTTTGGCAAAGTGGGTGGGGTTATATCCTTCCTGTTTGGCCCTGTCAGGGGGTATCATCGGATGGGGCCAAAGTGTCCCCTGATCCCTCCTGTCTCATCCTCTAGTATTTATTCTGCAGTAGTTTGTGTCGGGGGACTAGGGTCAGTTTGTTATATCTGGAGTACTTCTCCTGTCCTATCCGGTGTCCTGTGTGAATTTAAGTATGCTCTCTCTAATTCTCTTTCTCTCTTTTTCTCTCTCGGAGGACCTGAGCCCTAGGACCATGCCTCAGGACTACCTGGCATGATGACTCCTTGCTGTCCCCAGTCCAACTGTCCGTGCTGCTGCTCCAGTTTCAACTGTTCTGCTTGTGATTATTATTATTTGACCATGCTCGTCATTTATGAACATTTGAACATCTTGGCCATGTTCTGTTGTAATCTCCACCCGGCACAGCCAGAAGAGGACTGGCCACCCCACATAACCTGGTTCCTCTCTAGGTTTCTTCCTAGGTTTTGGCCTTTCTAGGGAGTTTTTCCTAGCCACCGTGCTTCTACACCTGCATTGCTTGCTGTTTGGGGTTTTAGGCTGGGTTTCTGTACAGCACTTTGAGATATCAGCTGATGTACGAAGGGCTATATAAATACATTTGATTTGATTTGATTCAGAAAAAGCACTGGAATGCGAGGTAACTCTGTCGGGGTCGCGCGTCATGAGACCAAGGCTCTCTGCCAGACCAATGACTCAAAGAGGTCTCATGTGCCCCTCCTTTGTAGTAGAATCCTCATTCAAGTTTCAAAAGACGGTTGACATCTAGTGGAAGCCGTAGGAAGTGCAACTTTATCCATATCTCAATGTGTATTCTGTAGGCCAAGCTTTGAAAAACTACAAACCTCAGATGTCCCACTTCCTGGTTGTATTTTTCTCAGGTTTTCGCGTGCCATATGAGTTCTGTTATACTCACAGACATCATTCAAACAGTTTTAGAAACTTCATAGTGTTTCTGTACAATACTACTAATAATATGCATATATTAGCATCTGGGACAGAGTAGGAGGCAGTTCACTCTGGGCATGCTATTCATCCAAAAGTGAAAATGCTGCCCCCTATCCCAAAAAGGTTAATTAATGTCCCGTTGGTAGGATATACGTGCTTTCAGATCGTCCCATTCATTTTCCAGCGATTGAACGTTAGCTAGCAGAACAGAAGGCTAGGGCAGATTAGCTCCCAAGGGCTAGGTGGAGGGGCTGGGTGGAGTCATCACAGACAACATTCACAGCGAGTGCGTTTGTTATTGTGGACATTTCCGGTCACAACTTGTAGACTTGTTTACGTGCTGCCGTTTTGTTTTTAACCTTACTTTGCTACCTGCCAACTCTACGGTTTTTACTTTTTAATTACCATTTATATTTTTAGTTTTTCCTTCGTTCTACTTTTTTCATTCAACTTTTTCACTCCGGATGCTTTATCTGGATGTGGTTCATCAGGACCTCCACCAGCCGAAGCTAAGTAGTAACATTAACATGATACCTTCTAATTGCAGTCGCTGTACTCATAATATACAGGAGAACGATCACCTTCGGGCGAGGATAGCTGTGCTGCAAGCCCAGATTCAGACGCAATCGTTAGGCAAGGGTAAGTTAAGTGTAGGAAAGGATGAAACAGCGTCTGTGCCACCAGTAAGTACAGATAGTAGTATAAATCCCCTCGCACAGTCTCCGCAGCCAGACAATTTTCTCATGGCTTCTGGAAGGAAATGCTGTAGGAATGCTCAACTGGTGTCGCTCATTCAGCCAACAGAAACTTTCAACCGGTTCTCCCCATTAAGCAGCGAGTCTCCCCATTAAGCAGCGAGCCTTCTCTGGTCTCTACTCCTCCCGTTATGGGGTCTGAGATGCCGAAGTTTCCCACCATTAGCTCTGACAAATTGAAAAACCTCGTCATTGGCGACTCCATTACCCACAGTATTAGACTCATCCAGCGATTATACACTGTTTACCAGGGGGCAGGGCTACCGACGTTAAGGCTATTCTGAAGATGGTGCTGGCTATAGCTAAAACTGCCGAGTATAGGGATATTGTTATCCACGTCGGCACCAACGATGTTAGGATGAAACAGTCAGAGGTCCCCATGCCAAATAGCTTCAGCATGTAAATCAGCCAGAAAGATGTCGGCATCGAGTAATTGTCTCTGGCCCGCTCCCAGTTAGGGGGAGTGATGAGCTCTACAGCAGTCTCACAACTCAATCGCTGATTGAAAACTGTTTTCTGCCCCTCCCAAAAGACAGTATTTGTAGATAATTGGCCCTCTTTCTGGTACTCACCCACAAACAGGACCAAGCCTGGCCTGTTGAGGAGTGACGAACATAGACAGGGCTCTAACTTCCCTAGCTCCACCTTGAGATAGGGTGCAGGCCAGGCATCTTAGTGGAGTCTGCCACTAGCACAGCCTGTATAGTCAGCTCAGCTATCCCCATTGAGACCGTGTCTGTGCCTCGACCTAGGTTGGGCAAACTAAACATGACAGTGTTCGCAATCTCACTTAGCAATCTCACTGGAATAAGACCTCCTCCATTCCTGCCTTTATTGAAAGAGATTGTGATACCTCACATCTCAAAATAGGGCTACTTAATGTTAGATCCCTCACTTCCAAGGCAGTTATAGTCAATGAACTAATCACTGATCACAATCTTCATGTGATTGGCCTGACCGAAACATGGCTTAAGCCTGATGAATTTACTGTGTTAAATTAGGCCTCACCTTCTGGTTACACTAGTGACCATATCCCCTGCGCATGCCGCAAAGGCGAAGGTGTTGCTAACATTTATGAAAGCACATTTCAATTAAAAACAAAACAACGTTTTCGTCTTTTGAGCTTCTAGTCATGAAATCTATGCAGCCTACTCAATCATTCTTTATTCTGTTAACAGGCCTCCTGGGCCATATGCAGCATTCCTCACTGAGTTCCCTGAATTCTTATTGGACCTTGTAGTCATGGCAGATAATATTCAAATCTTTGGTGACTTTAATATTCACATGGAAAAGTCCACAGACCCACTCCAAAAGGCTTTTGGAGCCATCATCGACTCAGTGGGTTTTGTCCAACATGTCTCCAAACCTACTTACTGTCACAGTCATACTCTGGACCTAGTTTTGTCCTCTGGAATAAATGTTGTGGATGTTAATATTTTTCCTCATAATCCTGGACTTTCGGACCACCATTTTATTACGTTTGCAATCGCAACAAAAATCTGCTCAGACCCCAACCAAGAATCATCAAAAGTTGTGCTATAAATTCTCTGACAACCCAAAAATTCCTAGATGCCCTTCCAGACTCCCTCCGCCTACCCAAGGACATCCAAGTACAAAAATCAGTTAACCACTAACTGAGGAACTCAATTTATCCTTGCGCAATACCCTAGATGCAGTCGCACCCCTAAAAACGAAAAACATTTGTCATAAGAAACTAGCTCCTGGTATACAGAAAATACCCGAGCTCTGAAGCAAGCTTCCAGAAAATTGGAATGGAAATGGCGCTACACCAAACTGGAAGTCTTCTGACTAGCTTGGAAAGACAGTACCGTGCAATATCGAAGATCCCTCACTGTTGCTCGATCATCCTATTTTTCCAACTTAATTGAGGAAAATAAGAACAATATAAAATGTATTTTTGATACTGTCGCAAATCTAACTAAAAATCAGCATTCCCCAAGAGAGGATGGCTTTCACTTCAGCAGTGATAAATTCATGAACTTCTTTGAGGAAAAGATCATGATCATTAGAAAGCAAATTACGGACTCCTCTTTTAATCTGCGTATTCCTCCAAAGCTCAGTTATCCTGAGTCTGTACAACTCTGCCAGGACCTAGGATCAAGGGAGACACTCAGTTGTTTTTGTATTATATCTCTTAACACATTGATGAAAATAATCATGGCCTCTAAACCTTCAAGCTGCATACTGGACCATATTCCAACTAAACTACTGAAAGAGCTTGTGCCTGAACGATGACAATAAGAACATACAGCTGGCAGGTTATACACTCTATCTGCAGAACAGAAAAGCAGCCTCTGGTAAGACACGGGGCGTGGGCCTATGCATATTTGTAAACAATAGTCGGTGCATGATATCTAAGATAGTCTCAAGGTTTTGCTTGCATGAGGTAGAGTATCTCATGATAAGCTGTAGACCACACTATCTACCTAGAGAGTTTTCATCTGTATTTTTCGTAGCTGTCTACATACCATCACAAACCGAGGCTGGCACTAAAACCGCACTCATTGAGCTGTATTCTGCCAAAAAGTAACAGGAAAACGCTAATCCAGAGGCGGCGCACCTAGTGGCCGGGGACTTTAATGCAGGGAAACTTAAATCAGTTGTACCTACTTTCTATAATTTTGTTAAATCTGCAACCAGAGGGAAAAAAATTCTAGATCACCTTTACTCCACACACAGAGATGCGTACAAAGCTCTCCTTCGCCCTCCATTTGGCAAATCTCTATTCTCTTGATTCCTACTTAAAAGCAAACATTGTAAATCAAATCAAATTTTAGTCACATGGCCGAAATCAAAATTGTAGACCTTACAGTGAAATGCTTACTTACAAGCCCCTAACCAACAATGCAGTTAAAAAAAATATGGATAAGAATAAGAAATTAAAGTAACAAGTAATTAAAGAGCAGCAGTAAAACAACAATAGCGAGACTATACAGGTACAGAGTCAATGTGCAGGGGCACCGGTTAGATGAGGTAATATGTACATGTAGGTAGAGTTATTAAAGTGACTATGCATAGATGATAACAACAGAGACTAGAAGGGGTGTAAAAGAGGGGAGGTGGGGGTGGCAAATAGTCTGGGTAGCCATTTGATTAGATGTTCAGGAGTCTTATGGCTTCGTGGTAGAAGCTGCTCTTGGACCTAGACTTGGCACTATGGTACCGCTTGCCATAAGGTAACAGAGAGAACAGTCTATGACTAGGGTGGTTGGAGTCTTTGACAATTTTTAGGGCCTTCCTCTGACACCGCCTGGTATAGAGGTCCTGGATGGCAGGAAGTTTGGCCCCAGTGACGTACTTGGCCGTTTGCACTACCCTCTGTAGTGCCTTGTGGTCGGAGGCCGAGCAGTTGCCATACCAGGCAGTGATGCAACCAGTCAGGATGCTCTCGAGGATGCAGTTGTAGAGCCTTCTGAGGACCTGAAGACCCAAGCTCTCAACCTGCTCCACTGCAGCCCCTTCGAAGAGAATGGGGGCGTACTCTATCCTCTTTTTCTTGTAGTCCACAGTCATCTCCTTTCTCTTGGTCATGTTGAGGGAGATGTTGTTGTCCTGAAACCACACGGCCAGGTCTCTGACCTACTCCCTATAGGCTATCACTGTTGTGTCATCGGCAAACTTAAAGCCGGTGTTGGAGTCGTGCCTGGCTGTGCAGTCATGAGTGAACAGGAAGTACAGAAGGGGACTGAGCACACACCCCTCTGAGGGGCCCCTGTGTTGAGGATTAGAGAGGCGGATGTGTTGTTCCCTACCCATTCCACCTGGGGGCGGCCCATCAAGAAGTCCAGGATCCAGTTGCAGAGGGAGGTGTTTAGTCCCTGGTCCTTAGCTTATTGATGAGCTTTGAGGTCCCTGTGGTGTTGAACGCTGAGCTGTAGTCAATGAATAACATTCTCACATAGGTGTTCCTTTTGTCCAGGTGGAAAAGAGCAGTGTGGAGTAAAATAGAGATTACAGGAGCAAGCGGTACCGGAGCGCCAAGTCTAGGTCCAAGAGACTTCTAAACAGCTTCTACACTCAAATGGCTATCTGGCTATCTGTATTTCCCCCAATACTGATGCTACTCTGTTATTATCTATGCATAGCCATTTTCATAACACTACCTACATGTACATATTTACCTCAACACCAGTGCCCCGCACATTGACACTGTACCGCTACCCCCTGTATAAAGCACCGCAGTTGTTATTTACTGCTGGTCTTTCATTATTTGTTATTCTTATCTATAATTATTTTTCTGTATTTTCTTAAAACTGCATTGTTGGTTAAGCGCTTGCAAGTAAGCATTTCACTGTTGTGTGACAAATAAAATTAGATTTTGTTTTGATTTCCACTGGTCTAATGTCCATTGCTTGTGTTTCTTGGGCCAAGCAAGTCTTTTCTTCTTATTGGTGTCCTTTTGTAGTGGTTTCTGTCACTGGTATAAAGGATTTGGAGACAGGCGCAGGAATATACAATAGGGTTTTTTAATACACCCAAAATGAACACGTATACAAAACACTGGGCTGTACCCAAACAAAAGAGCGAGGGTAAACCTCGTTGAACGGCACTGGACGATACCTGTAATATACAATACATAAAGCACGCAGCATAACAGCTGCACCAACGCGTAGGCACTCACATGACCAACAGACATGGGATCAATAACCGACAAAGACAGAGGGAACAGAGGGCACATATATAACATACTAATCAGGGGAAATGGGAACCAGGTGTGTGTAATCAGACAAGACAGTCCGGGGTTGATGACAATGAATCCCGTTCAGTGAAGCCTAGAAAGCCAGTGACGTAGACCTCCAGAACAGGTGAACAGAATGAGCAGCAGTACCGGAGGGATCCGTGACAGTTTCTTTGAAGCAGTTCGGCCATTAAGGCCTGATTCACACAGTCTGCTCTGAACAGATGATGTTGAGATGTGTCTGTTACTTGAACTCTGTGAAGCATTTATTTGACTGCAATTTCTGAGGCTGGAGACTAATGAACTTATCCTCTGCAGCAAAGGTATCTCTGGGTCTTCCTTTCCTGTGGCAGTCCTCATGAGAGACAGTTTCACAATAGCCCTTGATAGTTTTTGCAACTGCACTTGAAGAAACTTGAAAAGGTCTTGAAATTTTCCGGATTGACTGACCTTTGTGTTTTAAAGTAATGATTGACTTTCGTTTCTCTTTGTTATTTGAGCTGTTCTTGCCATAATATGGATTTGGTCTTTTACCAAATAGGGCTATCTTCCGTATACCACGCCTACCTTGTCACAACACAACTGATTGGCTCAAATGCATTAATTCCACAAATTAACTTTTAACAAGGCACACCTCTTAATTGAAATGCATTCCAGGTGACTACCTCATGAAGCTGGTTGAGAGAATTGCAAGAGTGTACAAAGCTGTCATCAAAGCAAAGGGTGGCCACTTTGAAGAATCTCAAATATAAAATATATATTTTTTGCTTATTATGTGATTCCATATGTGTTATTTCATAGTTTTGATGTCCACTATTATTCTACAATGTAGAAAAACCCTTGAATGAGTATGTGTATCCAACATTTGTACTGGTGCTGTATACTGTATGTACAATACATATCTACCTCAATTTCATTGTACCTCTGCACAATTCAGTACTGCTACCCATGTATATAGCCAAGCTATCATTTCTTATTGTGTATTTTTTGTTGCAATTGTTTTATTATTATTAGTAATCTGTTATAATTATTATTTTTCTACACATGTTGGTTTTTTCGAAGCATGTGACAATGAAACATTTGATTTGATTTAATTGCCAAAATCTCGCACTATCCCTTTTAAGGTGCGCTATCCCTTTACAAATCCATAATTTTTTATATTATATTTTTTGGAGTGGCGGAAATGATTTAGCAGCAATAGGGCGCTGCTGCTAAATTAATATACGGGAAATTCTGAATGTGTTAATTGTGAAAACTATGACTTAGTATAAAAAGAGCAGTCCTGGGTGTGTCTTATTTCCCACAGTCCTAGTGTTGTTATTTGTAGGAGAGGACTATTTCTTCAATGAGTGCTAGCATCAAATGTCAAGGCTGTCAGTGTCGTCCTTCCTCTATTGCTAGTCAGGGCCTTGAGGTATGAAGATGACAAGCACAGTTGGCAGAGGAGCTCAGTTGTAGCTGTCAGACTGGATGCTGTTCAAATAGGACTGGCTTTATGAATATTAAGCAACAGCTTTCAGCAGATAAACAGTTAGCGTGTTCCTTCCCCAGCACTGGAGCTCCTCGTTACAGAACAGACGAGGAAGTTGCTGTTGTTTTAAAGTAACGCATTTGAGCAGGGCCTTTTTGGCGTATTTGTGAGTTCCATTCTAGCTGTCACTTTTCCTCTAAGAAATACAGTATTGTTATAAGTAGAGCACTGTTTGACAATGGTTAGGCTTTCACTGGTTGGACTAGAGGCAGACCCAGTTCCAGTGTTCGTTGTTGAGATTTGATGGGTTGAGACAATCTCTCACTATTCTCAAATTACACGTGTTAATTAAACAGTCATGTTTTATGTGAAATAATGTAATGTGCATATCTACACTTCAGACAGTGTCTGCTAGTCACTGTGTGACTCCCTATGTGAATACCATTCAAAATAGCCCGAACATCACATTTACTTAGATTAACTAATTTGCTCTAAAACTGCATTAATGGTCAAATATTGACCCTTTCAGTCTAATATACCACACTATTATTTTGGACTATATTATATTGCTACTTTGACTGTACAGTAATTATCAATTTGTAAAAAAAAAATATAACTTTATTTTGTTAGGTAACGTTAGCTAAAGCTAGTCGGCTGTACATTCGCCAAAACGGCAGTATTTTTCATCCTATGCCTGGCTCTATCTTCTTTTTAAATAGTGAGCCAGCATGTTTTCAGACCTTTTATTTCAATGACTGATCACAAAAAAAAATGTCATGCTCTCTCTTCTCTCTGCAGCAGACATACAGTGACTTCGGAGAGTATTCAAACCCCTTGACTTTTTACAAATTTCGTTACGTTACAGCCGTATTCTAAAATGGATTAAATAAAAAAAAGGTCCTCATCAATCTACACACAATACCCCACAATGACAGAGCGAAAACAGGTTTGTAGACATGTTTGCAAATGTATTACAAATAGAATAAATATCAGAAATACCTTATTTACATAAGTATTCAGACCCTTCGCTATGAGATTTGAAATTGAGCTCAGGTGCATTATTTTTACATTGATGTTTCTAAAACTTGATTGGAGTCCACCCGTGGTAAATTCAATTATTTGGACATGATTTGGAAAGGCACACACCTGTCTATATAAGGTCCCACAGTTTACAGTGTATGTCAGAGCAAAAACCAAGCCATAAGGTTGAAGGAATAGTCCGTAGAGCTCCACGATAGGATTGTGTCGAGGCACAGATCTGGGGAAGGGTACCAAAACATTTATGCAGCATTGATGGGCGCCAAGAACACAGTGGCCTCCATCATTCTTAAATGAAAGAAGTTTGGAACCACCAAGACTCTTCCTAGAGCTGGCCACCCGGCCCAATTGAGCATTCGGGGAGAAGGGCCTTGGTCCGGGATGTGACCAAAAACCCGATGGTCACTCTGACGGAGCTCCAAATTCCTCTGTGGAGATGGAAGAACCTTCCAGAAGGACACCCATCTCTGCAGCACTCCACCAATCAGGCATTTATGGTAGAGTGGCCAGACGGAAGCCACTCCTCAGTAAAAGGCACATGACAACCCACTTGGAGTTTGCGAAAAAGGCACCTAAAGACTCCCAGACCATGAGAAACAAGATTCTCTGGTCTGATAAAACCAAGATTTAACACTTTGGCCTGAATTCCAAGTGTCATGTCTGGAGGAAACCTGGCACCATCCCTACGGTGAAGCATGGTGGTGGTAGCATCATGCTGTGGGGATGTTTTCAGTGGCAGGGACTGGGAGACTAGTCAGGATCGAAGAAAAGAATGGAGCTAAGTACAAAGAGTTCCTTGATGAAAACCTGCTCAGAACCTCAGACTGGGGCAAAGGTTCACCTTCCAACAGGACAATGACCCTGAGAAAACAGCCAAGACAACGCAGGAATGACAAGTCTCTGAATGTCCTTGAGTGGCCCAGCCAGAGCCCAGACATGAACCCGATCTAACATCTCCGGAGAGACCTGAAAATAGCTGTTCAGCAACACTCCCCATCCAACCTGACAGAGCTTGAGAGGATTTGCAGAGAAGAATGGGAAATACAGGTGTGCCAAGTTTGTAGCTTCATTACCCAAGAAGACTCGAGCCTGTAATCACTGCCAAAGATGCTTCAGCAAAGTACTGAGTAAATGGTCTGTATACTTATGTAAATGTCATATTTCTGGTTTTGCTTTGTCATTATGGGGTATTGTGTGTAGATTGATGAGGGGAAAAAATATTTTATTAATTTTAGAATAAGGCTGTAACTCATTTCTCAAAATGTGAAGAAAGTCAAGGGGTCTGAATACACTGTATAGTGAGCAATATGTTTGGAACACCAAATTGCAATAGAAACACAGTATCGAATTGCAATACATTTAGAATTGTGAGAATCGCAGTACATATTCAGTTGGCACTAAGTGTCATGATAATATCGTAAAATGAGCTCACTTGCAATTCCCAGCCCTAATATTTAAACTGCTCCTGCAATTAGGGTGAATGGGTAATTATATTAAGTATATAGAGAGTGGTCTGCTCCACAAATCAATAGGCATTGCCTGATGGTAATGTGTGCCTTTAGTAACATGACTGAGCCAACGGATTACCACTCAATGTGTAGTAGCCTATATTACCACTCAATGTGTTGGCAAGGTTATTTTTATTATAAAAAAATCAAAGCGCAAAAAAAGAGAGAAGAGAGAGGACATAAACACTAACTTTCCAGGCTTAGTAACATCTGAGAGCAGCGTTGATAGTTGAGCACCACCTTAGCCTTTTGCAATGGAAAAGGACACAGAGGGCAGGCAGGAATTTTCCCCGGGGTCCCTTCCCACAGAGTAGTGGTTATCACAGCCAGGCACACATTCAATGCTGTGGCCCTCTCTCTTGTAATAGATTGCATCTATATATTGGGTTACATTTACAGTGAGCTCCAAAAGTATTGGGACAGTGAATTTTGTTGTTGGTATTTTTGCTCTATATTCACACACTTTGGATTTGAAATGATACAATGACTATGAGGTTAAAGTGCAGCCTGTCAGCTTTAATTTTAGGGTATTTTCAGTCATATCTAAACATATAAAATGTTTAGACATTACAGCACTTTTTGTACATAGTCCCCCCATTTTAGAAGACCAAAAGTATTGGGACAAACATGACAATAAAGGGGAGGTTAGCGTTTTTAGGGGTTATGATCTGATGTGCACACCGAGGAATAGAAACTCAAAGGGAAAGAGATAATCACAGAAAGAACATCACATCTTTTGCCTTGGATCAATTTACATTAGACTAAAACACTTAGTTGTCAGTCCTAAAGGGAGAAAGGTTCGATTGATCAGTTCCAACAAACCTGTGGAGATGGAGGTGAACATTTGTTGCAGACAGGTGGTCAATAAGATGTAGTTGTGGCTCCGTTGAGACCCAGTTCCCTAAGGCATCACTTTATCCCCACATTACACAGTTTTTATGGTCTTTTCAGGCCAGGCTGCTCATACCGTCTCTTCAGAGACAAAGGAAATGGAACTCCAAATTCAGCAGCGTTATAGATATGCTTTGCCTCCTCCGTTTGTAAGACAATGGTTTCATTCTTAATAGAGAAACAAATACTGTGATCCAATAACCACTGTGTGTAAAGTAAGCCACACAGGATGTTATGGCAGAGGGTGAAGGTTTCCATGCACCCTATCAAGCACCCTCAGGCCTTTAATCACCATACAGACAGGTCTTGTTGCACTTCACTGCTGTTGTTTATGCTTTAGTTGCCCTACAGTTCTAAAAACAGGTGACCTGTGATCTTGCTGATTTTCTACCTGTGAATTATTTATTCCCTTTTAAAAATTAATTCTACAGTATTGTACTGCATGCAATACTGTTTTTGAGTCATAGCTAGAATGGAAGCTCTCTATGAAATCAGTGATAAGTTCGGTGTTTGTCACTTGAGGGACCTGGGCATCATTGTTATCCATTAAAAGGTTATGTGTTGTTTGAGGCTGTCTGTGGTGTAGGTAGGTGTAGTTTTGTTCTAACACAGCATCAAGGATTTGTCAACATTTGTGACAGCGGACCCTTGTGCAGGAAGTGACAGTGGAAAGGCAGGTGAAAGTGCCTGAGGGTGTATCCTCGTTCAAACAGGTGCCTGTGGGCCATCCATTGGGAGGTCTGATGTTCTGTAAGCGTCAGTGGCATTTTCAAAGCCCCTACACACACACATGTATTCTAGGACAGTGTGTTTGTTTAGTATATTATACGGAACCATGATATATTATAAATGCTTATATCATGTCTTATAATGCACTTTGGGGAGATGATAGGCGGTAGGCCTAGGCTAGGTGCTGTAGGTGTATTAGTGCAGAGAAGGCTCTCAGTGTTACTGGATTATGCTTTTTATTCGATATACGTTTTATGCTCTCAAACATACAAGTTCATTGGCTCACTGCTGAGGGTCATGACAAAAAAATTAAATTATACAGCTGCACCATCGAGTGCATCCTGACCAGTTGCTTCACCACCTGGTATGACAACTGCTCGGCATCCAAAGCGCTACAAAGGGTAAAGCGTACGGCCCAGTACATCACTGGAGCCAAGCTTCCTGCCATCCAGGACCTCTGTACCAGGCGGTGTCAGAGGAAGGCGCTAAAAATGTTATTACATTACCTGGAAACCTAATAAAAACCTTAGGGTAATGTTCTGTGGTGGTTATTACAAATGTTGTGCACAGCATTTTAGTGAATGTTGGGAGAACATTCCAAGGATATTTAATTTAAAAAAGAAATCTGTAAAAAAAATCTAAAACATTATTTGACTGTTTTTGGGATGTTATCATCCTAATGTTAGATCAAACCCTAACTAGAACTTAATGAGAATGTTAGCTAATGCCCTGGGAATGTTCCCGATTTTCTGTGATTCCCTATGGACCGAAAGTAACCCAATGTGCCATGCTACAACACGGCTGCCAATATTGTATCGTTGAAGCACGTGCGTGGTTAGGCTTTGTATCCATCACCTTGCCGAGGTGGATGCTTGTTCTAATTCATGCATTGGCTGTTATGTTCTGTATTATCTGCACATAGTCGTTATGTCATGGTTTCTATTATTGCTATTGCCAAGAGCAGACTGTGAGATCGTGGTGACATAGAGGCTAACACTAGCTATCCCTTCCACAGCAGCTGCTTGGAGCACTGGAGTATGGTGGCACACCATTTTAGAATAGCTGTAAGCAAGTTTACACATGATATCGTGCATGCTTGTACATCGTTTAAGATGCCTGCATACACACTATCTTATTTTAGCTGAGTGTGACTCATAACTACCACTATTGTGGTCCGCTACATACACTGTTCGGCAGTCGAGCAGCGTGATATCTTGTGCTACTCGAATGGTGTAGTCTGTCCTTAGGCTAAACATTACTGGGTCTTTCCATTACGGGGTCTTTCCATTTTCCAAGTACATATCAAAGAAGTACAGCCTCATTTTACATTGATACTGCTGCCTAGCCATAACTTGACATCTGAGGAAGAAAGGTTAACCCCTTGGACCTTAGTGGGTAAGCTGATGCTCAATGGCTGTGCAATGACTTATCAAGCCTTGCTGTAATTTCAGCCGAATTGGATGGGCTGTTGATACTAGCATGCGATGGGATTGCTAAACACCCACATGGCGAACAGTGCTGGCGATCAAGCATTCATTGCCTCTTATGGGAACGTCTGTTAGAGAGCCTATTTCTTCTAGAAGTCTATGGGGTCTATTTATCTATTTATCATGTTATAATTTATACTTCTCTCATGGCTTAGCGGCATATACTGTTAGACATTAGCCTTCAGCTCAGTTAGACTATATTTTAGGTCTAGGTTTTGATTATTAGGTCACTTTTACTGTGCACTCTGCAACCTGTTGGGAAGTATACAGATTTTTATATCGTCCTTCTCTCACACCGGAATATATGGCATTACCAGCTTAATACACAAGGGATTGCCAAGCAAAACGCGCATAAACATATTTTTATGACCAAAATGTGAACAAAATTAGCACAAGTAATAGAGAATTTCCATGGAGGCTGCTAGCTAAACATGCTAACAGGCTCAAAGGAAAATAAACCAATTGCAAAGACAGGCAATCCAGCTCATAAAGTTATACATGTATTAGGTAGGAGATACCAGATTTTTTGGGGGGTGGGGGTGTGGCACACGGGGTGGTCGGCGGAGCCGAGGTGTGAACCAGTGACAACATGGGAGGAGGTAGAGAGGTGGTCGGTTGACCCAGGAATAGTGCCAGAGCCCGCCTGGGAGTCAATGGAACAGTGCGAGGAGGGATACCGGAGAATGGAGTTGGCAAGAAGTATGCGGCAACGCAGGCGTTTGGAGGAGCCTGTTACCAGTCCGGTGCAATCTGTGCCGGTCCCACGCATCAGGCCTCCAGTGTGTCTTCCCAGTCCGGTACGTCCTGTGACTGCTCCTCGCACTCGCCCAGATGTACGCCTCCACAGCCCAGTACATCCTGTGCTAGCTCCTCGCACTCGCCATGTGAAGTGTGTCATCATTCTGGAACAATTTGTGCCGGCTCTACGCACCAGCTCTCCAATGCACCTCCACAGCCCAGTGTGTCCTGTGCTAGCTCCTCGCACTTTCCATGCGAGGTGTGTTATCGAACCGGTACCATTGATGCAGGCAATACGCACCAGGTCTCCGGTGTGCCTTCACAGCCCAGTACGTCCTGTTCCTTCTCCCCACACTCGCCTTGAAGTGCGTGTCACCAGTCGGGTGCCACCTGTACCGGCCCCACGCATCAGACCTCCAGTGCGCCTCCCCAGTCCGGTACGTCCTGTGCCTGCTCCTCGCGCTCGCCCTGAGGTGCGTGTCACCAGTCCGGTACCACCAGTGCCGGCCCCACACACCAGGCTTCCTGCGACAGATCCCCAGTCCAGAGTTTCCGGCGACGGTTTCCAGTCCAGAGCTTCCGGCGACGGTTCCCAATCCAGAGCTTCCGGCGACGGTTCCCAGTCCAGAGCTTCCGGCGACGGTCCACAGTCCGGAACCTCCTGAGACGGTCCACAGTCCGGAACCTCCTGAGACGGTCCACAGTCCGGAACCTCCTGAGATGGTCCACGCCCGGAACCTCCTGAGACGGTCCACAGTCCGGAACCTCCTGAGATGGTCCACGCCCGGAACCTCCTGAGACGGTCCACGGCCCGGAGCTTCCAAACACGGCGTCCAGTTCAGCTCTATGGCAGGAGCTTTCCTCTGCGCCGATGCCCAGTCCGAGCACTGCGTCCGGTCCAGCTCCAGGGCAGGAGCCTTCCTCTGTGCCGATCTACCGTCCAAACACGACGTCTGGTCCAGCTCCATGGCAGGAGCCCTCCTCTGCACCGATGTCCATGCCAGGGCCGGTGTCCAGTCCCGCTTCATGGCAGGAGCCTTCCTCGGCATCTGGGTCCAGTCCGGGCACAATGTTCAGCCTGGGTCCATGTCTGGATCCGCAGGATGAGCGGGTTCTTCGGCCCGCACCAGAGCCACCACCAGGGATGGTGGATCCAAGAGCTGAGTGGGTTCTTCGTCCCACACCGGAGCCCCCCCCGATGCTGGCGGATCTGCGGGATGATTGGGTTCTTCGTCCCGCACCAGAGCCGCCTCACTATGCTGGCGAATCCGCGGAATGAGAGGGTTCTTCGACCTGCACCAGAGCCACCGCCGACACTAGACACCTCCCCTAACCCTTCCTTTTGGTTTCAGGTTTTGCGGCCGGAGTCTGCACCTTTGGGGGGGGGGGGTTACTGTCATGTCCTGACCATAGAGAGTCCTTATTTTCTTTGGTGGAGTAGGTCAGGGCGTGACTGGGGTTAAGTCTAGTTTATTATTTCTATGTGGGTGTTCTAGTTTTCATGTTTCTATGTTGGTGATTTGTATGATTCTCAATTAGAGGCAGCTGGCAATCGCTGTCTAATTGGGGATCATATTTAAGTAGTGTTTGTGGGATATTGTATTTTGAGTAAGTGTATGTAGCACCTAAGTAGTCACGGTTCGTTGTTCATTTATTGTTTTTGTTTAGTTTCACTATTAATAAATTATGTGGAACTCAACAATCGCTGCGCCTTGGTCCATTTCTACAAACGATCGTGACAATGGCATGCAAGTTTGTTATTTAGGCACATGAAAGTTCACATGTTCGAGAAGGCATTTCTGCCGAAAAACGCATTTTGATAAAAAAAGAAAAAAAGGTTTACGTTCAAACGGCTCTCCTGTGAAGTTGTAACTTTCAACATACGCCTAGTTTCCTGAATCGGGTCACAAATGTAAAGGTCAGGTTAACACAGAATTCTGAATTTTTCAAGCAGGGAAAATAAGACAATACACATAAGAAATATCTTGCTGCGTTTTGTAAATGCAGTTGTAAAATGCATTTTATTGTCATTTCTGCTCGGCATCAGATACTAATTTTGTGCTTCAGTTGCACTTCTCCACTCGGATGGGAATTCACAAATGAGCATTCTATCAGCAGACAATGCTCTGACTGATGTGTAGTTACTTTTCTCTGGTAAAATGCAAGATTAACTTTAAACAAAACATTAGGAAATGTAGCTGGTTACATTATTTATTAGAAATATGATGGCCATGCATCTCTTTTGCAAAAAATACATTTTTCATTGAATGCTCATTTATAGTACTTGTGTGGCTGCCAGCCTTATAGTGCTACACTTTTCTTGTCATCTGAGGAAAATTAAACTATGTTCTTCCAAATGTGATGCACAAATGTATTTTCTGTGAAGGAAAACAATAGTTGTACTTTCCTGATCACTCTATTGAAGAAAAAAACCACACTGACTTTCATTATAAAACGCAACCCCTGTCAATACACAGCTGTACCTGTTCCTGCTTTCTCTCATTGTGCTACTTAGAAACAAACATGTGACTAGCTCAACTGTTCTGCGGAACTACGGTAAGCTTCATAATGTAAAATAATGTGACCGGTGAAATGAGGAATGCGATCTGCTTTATCACCTAATGTATTGCACAAGTTGACTGCAGGTATTAAAACTTGTTATAGCTGCAATCCCGGTAACGGGATCGATATGACAACTACCAGTGAAAATAGAGGGCGCCAAATTCAAACCACAGAAATCTCATAATTACAATTCCTAAAACATACATGTGTTTTATATCATTTTAAAGTTAATCTTGTTGTTAATCCCACCAAAGTGTCCGATTTCAAATAGAACATTTCAACAGAAATACTCATCATAAATGTAGATGATAATACAAGTTATACACATGGAATTATAGATATACCTCTCCTTAATGCCACCGCTGTGTCAGATTCTTTTTTAAATTTACGGAAAAAGCAATCCATGCAATAATCTTAGACGGAGCTCAGAACAGTAGCCAGATTAGCCACCATGTTGGAGTCAACAGAAACCAGAAAATACATGATAAATGTTTCCTTACCTTTGATGAACTTCAACAGAATGCAGTCCTAGGAATCCCAGGTCCACAATAAATGCTTGATTTGTTCGAAAATTTTCGTTATTTATGTCCAATTAGCTACTTTGGTTAGCGCATTTGGTAAACAATTCCAAAGTCACAAAGCGCATCCACTATAACGTGACGAAATGTCCAAAAGTTCCGTTACAGTCAGTAGAAACATGTCAAACGATGTACTGAATCAATCTTTAGAATGCTGTTTACATATATCTTGAATAACGTTCCAATTGGAGAATTAGAATGACTTCAGATGACGGGTGGAACGCAGTTTCTTCCCCTGTGAACGCACCTGGTGAAAGCATGGTCAACTCGTGGCACTGGTGACTATTTCCTGTCTCATTCAACTCTCCTTCACATTAGGGTCATCAGAAAAAGTTCTATTGACTGCTGACATCTAGGGGAAGGCGTAGGAAGTGAAAACTCATCCATATCTCGCTGTAATTTCAATGAGAGCTCGGTTGAATATCTGCCACCCCCAGAAAAAATACAAACAGGAAGTGGAATTTCTCAGGTTTTTGCCTGCAATATGAGTTCTGTTATACTCACAGACATAATTCAAACAGTTTTAGAAACTTCAGAGTGTTTTCTATCCAATACTACTAATAACATGCATATATTAGCAACTGAGACTGAGGAGCTGGCCGTTCACAATGGGCACCTTTTCATCCAAGCTACTCAATACTGCCCCTGCAGCCATAAAAAGTTAACAAATATTAACATGTTTTGACAAACTTCCGATAAATAGTTTTGATAGTATTAAAAACCATCCCATTTCTATTTTCAAATACCCCAGTATACAGCCTAGTGCACGCTCTGCATATTGTAGATGTAGCAGCTACTGCTGAGCAATTTTAGTAGGACATTAGGCTATTTAAATAGTAAAGGTAGTTAGGTAGCTAACATTTAGTTGCAGTTTTGGGTGGTTTGTTAGTAAAACTGTATGTTTTATGCTATGTGATGGTATGTCACAACTGTTGCTCTTCTCTCTGTACAATGTCTTCTGTTATATAAGCATGTATGCTCTTTCTATTCCGATTTCAGTCAGGCAAATGCAACCTTATCCTACGTCGTTAGTAGGAATTCCATTCATTTTGGGCATCAGGACCTTTCAGGGTGCAGTCTGCTCAGGAATCCATCTGTCTGCCTGCTCTTTGTGGCCTTTGGAGAAGAAATGCACAAGCATATCAAAGAGTATCTCTCCTCTCTCAGTAGCAGAAGTTTGAGTTCATGTTAAGGCAACAGTGTTGGGTTTACATTATGCTTTTCCAGAGGAAGTCCGTATGACGGATTTATGGGTTCTTCAGTCTGAAATACACTAAATGTTCCTTTCCTTGAATTTTGCATGATCTCTTAAGTTCTGTTTGCATTATGGAGTCTCACATGTTAAACATACTCTCATACACCCCTAATTGAAAAAGAATTGGAATGGAACAACAGTCATCGTCAGCAGAAATAACACTGCTTTGTCCTGTCTTTCATGTTGTGCTGCCTGCATGCTAAGCATGGGCAGAACTTGGCAAACCTCTGTTCAACATTGATGCTGGCAACCAGTGCGACCTGTCATTCAGGGCAGGTGAGGCTCTATTTTTTTAGTGGAGGGGGCTTGCTTGTTTTACTTGTTATTTTGGCATTAATACGTGTCACATATCAGTTTGCAAACAATGTAAAAAAAAATTAATTGAGTTAAGAAAGCGGATACAAACATGGTCTCTTTTTTGCTTTCTTGAGTAAGGCAGCTCCAAAATGCAGGTGTTTCAGCCTAGCTCAGTGCTTTCTGTGGTGGTGGGGCTTGCCAGCAGAAAATACAGAGCATTGCACATGATTGGCTCAGTTGTCTGTCACTCCAATCATCATCAGCTTCATCCCCAATTCTAAGGTTAGAGCTCAACATTTTTTGCCCCTTGGGTCTGCCATAGAGTTATATTAGAAGTGCCCATCTAAGAATGCTCAAGGTCATTGGCCACAGGTATAATCACGTTATATAGTATCTTTGATTGGACTGATCATGTCAACATCATACTTCCAAAATATTAGCTAGCAAGGTTGCAGTCGTCACCATGAATCAAGTCGACAATCAAATCCTTTTCAATCCTAGTCATACGAAGAGAAAATAGAGATACAACGTCTCAGTGCTCATCGGCCATTGGACATAAACATTACAGTTGGAAATCGCAAATTCAACAATGAGTGGTTTGGGAAGGAATCAGTAGCAAACTGTGAGTTCAAGACTGCTGGGAACTCGGGAAAAACTAGCTAAGACAAGGAAAATATGTTTTAAATGGTCATTCAACTCAGAACTGTCAATCTGGCATCTTTCTCTTTGTCAGAGGAGCTCACAGATCACTGCAACCTGTACATAGCCCATCTGTAAATAACCCATCTAACGACCTCATCCCAATACTATATTTATTTATTTATTTATCTTGCTCCTTTGCACCCCAGTATCTCTACTTTCACATTCATCTTCTGCACATCAATCACTCCAGTGTTTATTGTATATTGTAATTACTTTGCCACCATGGCCTATTTATTGCCTTACCTCCCTTATCTTACCTCATTTGCACACACTGTATATATACTTTTTTCTACTGTATTATTGACTGTATGTTTGTTTTACTCCATGTGTAACTGTGTTGTTATATATGTCAAACTACTTTGCTTTATTCTTGGCCAGGTCGCAGTTGTAAATGAGAACTTGTTCTCAACTAGCCTACATATTTGGTGATGGAGATTCTAACTGACAGGGAATTTTTACTGTATACAGTTGAAGTTGGAAGTTTACATACACCTTCGCCAAATACATTTTTCACAATTCCTGACATTTAATCCTAGTACAAATTCCCTGTCTTACGTCAGTTAGGATCACCATTTTATTTTAAGAATGTGAAATGTCAGAATAATAGTACAGAGAATGATTTATTTAAGCTTTTATTTCTTTCATCACATTCCCAGTGGGTCAGAAGTTTACATGCACTCAATTAGTATTTGGTAGTATTGCCTTTAAATTGTTTAACTTGAGTCAAATGTTTTGGGTAGCCTTCCACAAGCTTCCCACAATAAGTTGGGTGAACTCTGGCCCCTTCCTCCTGACAGAGATGGTGTAACTGAGTCATGTTTGTAGGCCTCCTTGCTCACACACACTTTTTCAGTTCTGCCCACAAATTTTGTATAGGATTGAGGTCAGGGCTTTGTGATGGCCACTCCAATACCTTGACTTTGTTGTCCTTCATGAATTTTGCCACAACTTTGGAAGTATGCTTGGGGTCATTGTCCATTTGGAAGACCCATTTGCGACCAAGCTTTAACTTCCTGACTGATGTCTTGAGATGTTGCCTCCATATATCCTCATAACTGTACCTCCTCATGATGCCATCTAATTTATGAAGTGCACCAGTCCCTCCTGCAGCAAAGCACCCCCACAACATGATGCTGCCACCCCCGTGCTTCACGGTTGGGATGGTGTTCTTCGGCTTGCAAGCCTCCCCCTTTTTCCTCCAAACATAACAATAGTCATTATGGCCAAACAGTTCTATTTTTGTTTCATCAGACCATAGGACATTTGTCCAAAAGGTACGATCTTTGTCCCCATGTGCATTTGAAAACTGTAGTCTGGCTTTTTTATGGCGGTTTTGGAGCAGTGGCTTCTTACTTGCTGCGCGGCCTTTCAGGTTATGTCGATATAGGACTGGTTTTACTGTGGTTATAGAAACTTTTGTACCTGTTTCCTCCAGCATCTTCACAAGGTCCTTTGCTGTTGTTCTGGGATTGTTTTGCACTTTTCACACTAAAGTACGTTCATCTCTAGGAGACAGAAAGCGTCTCCTTCCTGAGCGATATGGCGGCTGCGTGGTCCCATGGTGTTTATACTTGTGTACTATTATTTGTACAGATGAACGTGGTACCTTCAGGCGTTTGGAAATTGTTCCCAAGGATGATCCAGACTTGCGGAGGTCTACAATTTGTTTTCTTTTGATTTTCACATGATGTCAAGCAAAGAGGAACTGAGTTTGAAGGTAGGCATTGAAATACATCCACAGGTACATCTCCAATTGACTCAAATGTTTGTCACAGCCTATCAGAAGCCTCTAAAGCCATTACATAATTTTCTGGAATTTTACAAGCTGTTTAAAGGCACAGTGAACTTAGTGTATGTAAACTTCTGACCCACTGGAATTGTGAAACAGTGAATTTTCAGTGAAATAATCTGTCTGTTAACAATCGTTGGAAAAATGTAGTGTCATGCACAAAGTAGATGTCCTAACCGACTTGCCAAATATATAGTTTGTTAACAAGAAATTTGTGGAGTGGTTGAAATACGAGTTTTAATGACTCTAACCTAAGTGTATGTAAACTTCCGACTTCAACTGTATGTAAGTGTAACGGCTTTCTAATGGTGAAGGAGAGTCGGACCAAACTGCAGCGTGTCTGTTGCGATTCATCTTTAATAAACAAACGTAGCACACAACAAAACACTAACACTATAAAACGAAAACCGAAAACAGCCTATACAAGTGTCTACTAACCTCTAACCAGGACATCAAGACACACAGGACAATCACCCACAATACAACCAAAGAATATGGCTGCCTAAATATGGTTCCCAATCAGAGACAACGATAAACACCTGCCTCTGATTGAGAACCACTTCAGACAGCCATAGACTTATCTAGAACACCCCACTAGCTACAATCCCCCATATATACACACCACATACAAAAACCCATGCCACACCCTGGCCTGACCAAATAAATAAAGATAAACACAAAATACTTCGACCAGGGCGTGACAGTAAGAACGGCCCATATTCTGAAGTGCTGAACAATTATCAAAACAAATGTATTTGTCACATACACATGGTTAGCAGATGTTAATGCGAGTGTAGCGAAATGCTTGATAGTTAGTTAGTTATATTTTTATATTAGTTATATTGAATACGTACGTTGTCTCTCGCTCATTCATGTCTTAATGGAAATTACAGATGGCCTCTTATCTGCTTATCGTCCCCTTATGCCATAGTTTGTGCTGTACATCTCAATTGTCAGTAGAAACCACATTTTTTTAAGCAAGTCAGCCATTTCTGCTATGTTTTTTTTAAAAGGCAGTAAATGCGACTGTAGCATTGGTAAGGTGTTGGGACTGCTGTTGGGAGTCTGCTGTTGGGACAGCTTTATGTAGGCCCTAACAGTTTGTGAGCACTGTTTGTCATCGTTATAGTGCAATTCATATATTGTTTAGTGTTGTGTTGTTGCTTTGCTGGCATGCATGCCACATTTGTTTGGTTTGCCCCACCAAGAATTACATGCTAAAATCACCACTGCTGGCAACCAATGACAAGATACTGGAACTCATCACGGTTCTGGTTCCTTCTTCAGCACTGAGGGATAGCTCTGAGTTATATGCCTCCCAATTCTGCATCGTCGCCGCTACTGGTTTTCAATTGATGCTGACTTTTTTGCAAAAAATTGGTTTGCGTTAAGGAAAGGGTTTTTCAGCTCATACAATGACATTGTAACAGCGTAGCCTACTAGTTAGAGCGTTGGACTAATAACCGAAATGTTGCAGGATCGAATCCCCGAGCTGACAAGGTACAAATCTGTCGTTCTACCCCTGAACATGGCAGTTAACCCACTGTTCCTAGGCCGTCATTGAAAATAAGAATTAGTTCTTAACTGACTTTCCTAGTTAAATAAAGGTACAATTAGAGGCATTCTGTGTTCTGGCTTTCTACAGGATTTTAGGGTTGGGGAATACAGTTCTTATTCTTTTCTATTTAATCATTGCATAATCTCACGATTTCTGATTTAATTTATGGACATGCACGTGTTCACCGTGTTGGTAAAGCATTCTAAACTGATAGGAAGGGTAAAGGTATTCCAGTTCTCTTTGTTCAAACAAAAACGTACATGTTAAGGAAAGGGGGATACCTAGTCAGTGGTACAACTGAATGAATTCAACTGAAATGTGTCTTCCGCATTTAACCCAACCCCTCTGAATCAGATGCGCTTCCTGCAATTGTGGCCATTGGCCATTATTCAACACTGATGCTGGTAAACCAAGGACGAGATGCTGGTTCTCATCACGCCTCCGTCTCCTTTGCCAACTGTGGGCTATCGTCTGAGCTATACGCAAGCCCATTCATTTTGCATCGACGCTGCATCCCTCTCAGACAGAGAGGGATGCTATGTTAGCTAGCTGGCTATGGCTATCCAACACTGAAACTCTTCAAGGTAAGCTTTAGGTCAAGGTAAGCTTTAGGTTTTATTAATTTATTGCCATCATATTGCAGTTATTTCACGTAGGCCAACAGCAGTGGAGGCTACTCAGAGGAGGGTGGGGAGGACCATCCTCCTCAGTGAATTTCATAAAACTAAAAATAGTGAAACATTAACGAAGTTATACTTTTTAGATAAAAATATACTACATTATATTTACATCGCCAAATAATTGACTAAACACACAGTTTTTCAATGAAGGTCTACAGTAACCTAAGCAGCACCCTACTCTGTAGGGTAGCAACATGGTGTGGTCTGACAGCTAGCTTCTGTCCTCCTGTAGGTACATTGACTTCAAAACAGAAAGTAGGAGTTTCATGGTTCTCACCATCTTCCATATATTTACACAGTAATTATGACAACTTCCAGAGGATGTCTTCCAACCTATCAGAGTTCTGGCAGCATGAACTGATATGTTGTCCACCCAATCAAAGTATCAGAGATGAATCTAGTACTGAAAGCTTAATCTACAGCTAGCTAGCACTGCACTGCATAACATGTGGTGAGTAGTTGACTCAAATAGAGAGAAAGACAACAGTTAAACAGTTTTGAACAAATTCATTTTTCCCAAAAATAAGGAGAAGCAAGAGAGAGAGAGAGATAGCTATATTTCATAGTATATATTATTCTACAATGTAGAAAATAACAAAAATAAAGAAAAACCCTGGAATGATTAGGTGTGTCCAAACTTTGACTGGTACTGTATGTACACACATACATACAGAGCATTCGGAAAGTATTCAGACCACTTTACCTTTTCCACATTTTGTTACACACACATATATATATATATATATATATACAGTGGGGCAAAAAAGTATTTAGTCAGCCACCAATTGTGCAAGTTCTCCCACTTAAAAAGATGAGAGAGGCCTGTAATTTTCATCATAGGTACACTTCAACTATGACAGACAAAATGAGAAAAAAAATCCAGAAAATCACATTGTAGGATTTTTAATGAATTTATATGCAAATTATGGTGGAAAATAAGTATTTGGTCACCTATAAACATGCAAGATTTCTGGCACTCACAGACCTAGAACCTCTTCTTTAAGAGGCTCCTCTGTCCTCCACTCGTTACCTGTATTAATGGCACCTGTTTGAACTTGTTATCAGTATAAAAGACACCTGTCCACAACCTCAAACAGTCACAATCCAAACTCCACTATGGCCAAGACCAAAGAGCTGTCAAAGGACACCAGAAACAAAATTGTAGACCTGCACCAGGCTGGGAAGACTGAATCTGCAATAGGTAAGCAGCTTGGTTTGAAGAAATCAACTGTGGGAGCAATTATTAGGAAATGGAAGAGATACAAGACCACTGATAATCTCCCTCGATCTGGGTCTTCACGCAAGATCTCACCCTGTGGGGTCAAAATGATCACAAGAACGGTGAGCAAAAATCCCAGAACCACACGGGGGGACCTAGTGAATGACCTGCAGAGAGCTGGGACCAAAGTAACAAAGCCTACCATCAGTAACACACTACGCCGCCAGGGACTCAAATCCTGCAGTGCCAGACGTGTCCCCCTGCTTAAGCCAGTACATGTCCAGGCCCGTCTGAAGTTTGCTAGAGAGCATTTGGATGATCCAGAAGAAGATTGGGGGAATGTCATATGGTCAGATGAAACCAAAATATAACTTTTTGGTAAAAACTAAACACGTCATGTTTGGAGGACAAAGAATGCTGAGTTGCATCCAAAGAACACCATACCTACTGTGAAGCATGGGGGTGGAAACATCATGCTTTGGGGCTGTTTGTCTGCAAAGGGACCAGGACCAGGATATGGGGCCATATATCGTGATATTTTGAGTGAAAACCTCCTTTCATCAGCAAGGGCATTGAAGATGAAACGTGGCTGGGTCTTTCAGCATGACGATGATACCAAACACACCACCCGGGCAACGAGGGAGTGGCTTCGTAAGAAGCATTTCAAGGTCCTGGAGTGGCCTAGCCAGTCTCCAGATCTCAACCCCAGAGAAACATCACTGCTCTAGAGGAGATCTGCATGGAGGAATGGGCCAAAATACCAGCAACAGTGTGTGAAAACCTTGTGAAGACTCTGTCATTGCCAACAAAGGGTATATAACAAAGTATTGAGATAAACTTTTGTTATTGACAATATACTTATTTTCCACCATAATTTGCAAATAAATTCATAAAAAAATCCTACAATGTGATTTTCTGGATTTTTTTTGTCATTGTGTCTGTCATAGTTGAAGTGTACCTATGATGAACATTTACAGGCCTCTCTCATCTTTTTAAGTGGGAGAACTTGCACAATTGGTGGCTGACTAAATACTTTTTTGCCCCACTGTATATATACTTTACTTTAACTTTCGCTTACTTAGCTAGCAAATGCAGCTAGCTAGTTTAGCCTACTCAAACACCCGGTTTAAACAGAGAGGGATGCTATGTTAGCCAGCTGACAATGGCTATCCAACACTGGAAATCTTCCAAGTCAAGGTAAGCTTTTGATTTTATAAATGCATAGCCACAGGGGCCTGCCAGTGTAACTGCTAAACTGCTTGTTGTACACTGCACTGTGTTAATTGAAGTTAATTGAGGTTAATTGAGGTCATTGAGTCATTTGTTGAGGTCATTTGTACATGTAGGTAGGGGTAGAGTGACTATGCATATATAATAAACAGCAAGTAGCAGTAGTGTAAAAGGGGGGTGGACTATGCAAGTAGTCCACGTTGCCATTTGATGAATTGTACAGCAGTTTTATGGCTTGGGGGTAGAAGCTGTTAAGGAGCATTTTGAACCTAGACTTGGCACTCCGGTACCGCTTGCAGTGCGGTAGCAGAGAGAACAGTCTATGACTTGGGTATCTGGAGTCTTTGAGAATTGTTTGGGCCTTCCCCTGACACCACCTAGTATAGAGGTCCTGGCGGGTCTACTAACCTGTTAGATCTAGTAGCTATGTTGACTATTTCTTTAATATGTTGAAAACTATGTATGCTGTGTGGTTACTTATGGTATGAAAGTTTGGCTTGGAATGTTTTTTTCGCCTGGTCATAGGCAGCTGTTGTATTGTGCACTGAAGTCCACAAGCGAAGGGAAAAGGTGAGAGTAGGAGAGAGCATAGATGCGAGAATGAATTTTATTTACAATGAGCAAAGTTACCATGCAGTTTATATGTGGCTGCTGTTTTCATGTGATCAGGGATGTATTCATTCCGCCGATTCTGTTGAAAAACAAGAGTGTGCAAGGCGGTATTGAATGTGTGTGTCAATGTCTGTCACCTTGATTAAACTAATTTCTCTCCACCTATGCACCTACGTTGTAAATGTTCATTCGTAGGCTGTGGAAACCTCATGATGGGTATAGCAAAAATGTGAGACTATCGATGTTAAACCTATCAATGTCACATTGAGCTGGGTGAATGTGAATATGAATGACAGTCATCCAATATGCTGTCATAAAATAGTCCTCTATTTTGGAGGATTGGTACAGCTTACCGCACTCACTGCCTGTAGGCTATTTTATTTTGACACTTTGCTTGGGCAGTGAGCTACCCTGAAAGAGCAGAGCATATATTGCCAAGACTTGCATTATTCATTGCTTAATAAATGGTTAAACATATTTCTACGTGCGTTTTCTTTCTGAAATTAAGCGGCGCCAATTCAGGAAGGAAACTCGAGTGCCCAGCCTCAGGCTGACGCATCAGCTGAGATGGCATCAATTAGAGGCTAGTATCAATCATGCCTACCTTATTTGGCGGTTTATTTAAGCTGACTGGGTCTTCTCACTCATCCTGCTGCCGCTTGCTGCTGGTGCTGCTAGGTGCTGGCTTCTTGCTACCACCACCACCACAGTTGTGTGTTCCTGCTGGGGGGATTGGTATAATTTACCGCGCTCACTGTCTTTAAGCTATTTTATTTACTCATTGCTTGGGCAGTGAGCTACCCTTAAGGAGCAGAGCCTATATCGCCAAGACTTGCATTATTCATTGCTTAATAAATGGTTAAACATATTTCTACCTGGCAAATTCTTGAGGCATTGCGTTGGATGGGAGCCCGACGAGCCGGTTGAGGCATGACGTGGGATGGGAGCCCGACGAGCCGGTTGAGGCATTGCGTGGGATGGGAGCCCGATGAGACGTAGGAGCCCGACGAGCCGGTTGAGGCATGACGTGGGATGGGAGCTTGCCGTCCCAACCAGGGCAAGGAAACCAGCTGAGGCACCCCCGGTTCCTTCAGCGGCACCCTGACTCAATGTCACCAACAAAACAAAAAACTAAAATCTTCGTACAGTGGTGTCAGCATTCTGTAAGGATCGATGCTGGAGACGAGAAGCAGGTATAGGGAGTGAATATTTAATAACCACAGACAGGAACAGAATACGGACAGCGTCTGGACAAGGGAAATGGAAACCACAATAATGCTGACACGGGGATGGAAAAGAGGAGACAGAAGGCAATCAAAACGTGAAGGAGTCCAGGTGAGTCCAATGGGCACTGATGCGCATAATGATGGTGACAGGTGTGCGGAATGAAAGGCCTGGCTGCCCTCGAGTGCCAGGGAGGGTGAGTGGGAGCAGGCGTGCTCACATAAGTCTTAATCAGCCAAATGGATACGGATTGGCTCTCTGGCTATCTGAATAATGACCTGTATTGTACTGTACAACTCACTTATTGAGTCACCCTGCCTCTCACACACCGAATAGATGAATGCATGACTTGTGCTCCCCGATGCATGCATTATCAAGGTTTGGAAGAAAATTTAAAGCATATCAATAATGAACCGAGCAGGTTCGGGTTCAATTCTGAATTTCAGAATTCAATTCAACCCTTGAAATTTGAATTTGATTTGGCCACAGCCCACAGCCCACAGACACAGGAAGCAGGATTTGAATATAATTTGAATTAAGAACAATTGAATTCAATTGAATTTAAAGACATTTACCTGAGACGAGTCTCATTCTTTTAACAAATATTTTGCCAAAAGCATCTGCCACCTCATACCAAAGGATACAGATACCTTTGAAAGTGGAACTAATAGCGTTTTAACAACATGACATGTTGTCCATTTAAAAATAAAAAAAATCTGACAAGCGAGCACTTACATATGGTCATTTTCAAATGTTCATAAATGTCTGTTTCCTCTGTTTCATCTCCGCGTCAACATTATTGTGGTTTCCCCTTTCCAGACGCTGTCCGTATTCTGTTCCTGTCCGTGGTTATTAAATGTTCACTCACTGTACCTGCTTCTCATCTCCAGTGTTGATCCTTACACTAAATACAGATGGGCAGGGGAACTCACAAAGGGTGGTCAACATTAAAGAGTGAATAACATGAGTAATAAAAATGCTTTGGTGTTACAATGCATTTATAATGTAACCAAGATAGAACTCTTTGGCCTGAATGCCAAGCGCCGCGTCTGGAGGAAACCTGGCTCCATCCCTACGGCGAAGCATGGTGGTGGCAGCATCATTCTGTGGGGGTGTTTTTCAATGGCAGGACTGGGAGACTAGTCAGGGTCGAGGGAAAGATGAACGGAGAAAAGTACGGAGAGATCTTTGATGAAAACCTGCTCCAGAGCGCTCGGGACCTCAGACTGTGTCGAAGGTTCACCTTCCAACAGGACAACGAGTACACAGCCAAGACGATGCATAACATAAGAACATATGTATTTAAGTAAAAATTGAATGAATGAGAAACACACTTAATTAACAGATTCAAACATGGAAGCCATTCCTAAACAGAGCTATATCAACACCCTTATTGTACATTGAACAGGTCCATGTTGCCGCTGTCAATTGTGAGCAGCACATTTAACACTGCACTCTGTCTTATTCCTCCAGAATAAGCAGGACAACATTACACAGGTGAAAAAAAGGTACCAAAAACAGTACACCACAACACTTTAAAATGTGTTACTGAGTCTAGATGTTTCAAATCAGGAGAAAATGAGTAAAGGTAGCAGCTTAGGGAAAATGGGTGAAGGTAGGGTGAGTTTAGAGATAAGATTGAGAGTTCCAAATGTCCGAAGTTGATGGGGCATAAAAAGCACGGTATGTATTATGGGGTAGTGATGGTTGGCCATGGAATAAATATAAAATGGGGTGCTGGTGTGCTTCTTCACCCCCTTTAAGTCGTTGTCACAAATATCCGGCCCATGCCCAGTCATATTCGAAGTCTTAGCATGTGTCATTAGACGTCATTCAGTTTTAGATGCAGCATTCAAATTGTGAATCACAACAATAAATTGTGAATCACAACAATAAAGACGATGAGTGATCACGGAATTTCCACATATTGAGCCATAGACAATACAACTTAAGAATTGAGGAAAGCATATTGTTGACAACATGGTGGTTTACACTATGTCTACTGTGTGTGAATGATGGAAGAATCTTACCCCAGCTATAGGTACATTTGAGTGTATGTGGTCACTTATGCTTGCACATCAACCACTAATGTGAGTGTTGGAGACTTGGAATGCTTTCTCTGAAAATGCTGCTTGAATGTCTTCGGGCCTGCATCCATAAAGATAAGATGTTGAGGGACCAAATGTCCGAAGTTGAGGGACCATGGGGCACAGAGTGGAATAAGAGGTAGCTAGAGGGGTGGTTGGCTTTCTTCTTAGCAGTCGTGACCATGGCATCAGTCAACAAGTTCAACTTCAACTTGAGAGTGGAGCATGCGTTATATATCACTAACTCCACTCCACCCCTTATACGGGAGTATGTATAAGCTTTTCGTTCCAGCCCAAACTTGATTGCAAAATCGTAGCCTGTCGCCGTGATTCGGTATGTTGATTTATTAAGTCAGGTGTTAGAGCTAGGCTAGGACAAAACCGTTCACACACGCAGGCTCTTCAGGAGTTCCTGCAATGACTGAAACAGACCAAAGTAGGAGAATGGGGTTTCAGGTTGAAACCACTTACAGTACCTAGCTGAGAGGTTACAAGACTAAGGCACACCCATTGGTTCTGGAATAGAGAAGGTGAAAATAAGGTTTGCAATTTGTTATCAACTTAAGCAATTCTTAAGTTGATAACATCAATAACATGACAGTAATTCTACCTCAAAAACAAACGTGTGAATACCTATTAATTTAAAACTCACCATAGCAGGTAGGACTAAATAAGGTCACCTAACCTTGTCTACTAGCTATACTAGTTATCTGCTGTCCAGAGCGTTACAGCAAACATAATGTTTCCCCCAGTAAAGTGAGCACACTGTTGACTCAAGATCAGTCCATCTCTGAAAATTCTCAAAATGCCAGATTAAAACAATACAGCTAGCTAGGGTAGCTACAAGTCAAATCAAATCAAAGTATGTTTGTCACGTGCGACGAATACAACAGGTGTAGACCTTACAGTGAAATTATTACTTACAGGCCCTAAACAACAATGTAATTTTTAAGTAAAAAATAGGTATTAAGTGAACATCAGATAAGTAAGGAAATAAAAAACAACAAAAAGACAGTGAATAATAATAGTAGGGAGGCTGTAACAGTAGCGAGGCTATATACAGTAAGGAGGCTATATACGGGCATCAGTTAGTCGGGCTAATTGAGGTAGTATGTACATGTAGGTATGGTTAAAGTGACTATGCATATATGATAAACAGAGAGTAGCAGTAGTGTAAAAGAGGGGTTGGCGGGTAGTGGGTGGTGGGACACAATGTAGATAGTCCGGGTAGCCAATGTGCGGGGGCACCGGTTAGTCGGGCTAATTGAGCTAATTGAGCTAATGTATATGTATATTGAGCTAATTGAGCTAATGTATATGTATATTGAGCTAATTGAGCTAATGTATATGTATATTGAGCTAATTGAGCTAATGTATATGTATATTGAGCTAATTGAGCTAATGTATATGTATATTGAGCTAATTGAGCTAATGTATATGTATATTGAGCTAATTGAGCTAATGTATATGTATATTGAGCTAATTGAGCTAATGTATATGTATATTGAGCTAATTGAGCTAATGTATATGTATATTGAGCTAATTGAGCTAATGTATATGTATATTGAGCTAATTGAGCTAATGTATATGTATATTGAGCTAATTGAGCTAATGTATATGTATATTGAGCTAATTGAGCTAATGTATATGTATATTGAGCTAATTGAGCTAATGTATATGTATATTGAGCTAATTGAGCTAATGTATATGTATATTGAGCTAATGTATATGTATATTGAGCTAATTGAGCTAATGTATATGTATATTGAGCTAATGTATATGTATATTGAGCTAATTGAGCTAATGTATATGTATATTGAGCTAATTGAGCTAATGTATATGTATATTGAGCTAATGTATATGTATATTGAGCTAATTGAGCTAATGTATATGTATATTGAGCTAATTGAGCTAATGTATATGAATGTATAGTTTGTTTATTTTTTTATATTTTTTATTAATTTCACCCCCTTTTTTCTCCCCAATTTCGTGGTATCCAATTGTTAGTAGCTACTATCTTGTCTCATCGCTACAACTCCGGTACGGGCTCGGGAGAGACGAAGGTTGAAAGTCATGCGTCCTCCGATACACAACCTGCCCTTAACCACTGCGCCACCCGGGAGCCCCTTGAATGTATAGTTAAAGTGACTATGCACATATGGTAAACATAGAGAAGCAGCAGTGTAAAGAGGGGTTGGGGGGGGCACAATGCAAATAGACAATTGATTACCTGTTCAGGAGTCTTACGGCTTGAGAAGCCTTTTTGTCCTAGACTTGGCACTCCGGTACCGGTTGCCATGCGGTATTAGAGAGAACAGTTTATGACTGGGGTGGGTGGGGTCTTTGACAAGTAGTACTTGAAGTAGGCTACACACCCGTCACCCACAGACACAAACAAACATTATGAAGAACGCATTTTTATTTATTTATTTATTTCACCTTTATTTAACCAAGTAGGCAAGTTGAGAACAAGTTCTCATTTACAATTGTGACCTGGCCTAGATAAAACAAAGCAGTTCGACACATACAACAACACAGAGTTACACATGGAGTGAAACAAACATTCAGTAGAAAAATAAGTATATCTACAATGTGAGCAAATGAGGTGAGATAAGGGGGCGGCAGCGTAGCCTAGTGGTTAGAGCGTTGGACTAGTAAACGGAAGGTTGCGAGTTCAAACCCCCAAGCTGACAAGGTACAATCTGTCGTTCTGCCCCTGAACAGGCAGTTAACCCACTGTTCCCAGGCCGTCTTTGAAAATAAGAATGTGTTCTTAACTGACTTGCCTGGTTAAATAAAGGTAAAAAAAAGAATTTAAAAAAATATTTAAAAAAGGGAGGTAAAGGCAAAACAAAGGCCATGGTGGCAAGGTAAATACAATATAGCAGGTAAAACACTGGAATGGTAGATTTACAGTGGTAGAGATAGAAACAATTATGTGCAAAGGAGCTAAATAAATAAATACAGTAGGGGGAGAGGTAGTAGTTTGGGCTAAATTATAGATGGGCTATGTACAGGTGCAGTAATCTGTGAGCTGGTGCTTAAAGCTAGTGAGGGAGATAAGTGTTTCCAGTTTCAGAGATTTTTTTAGCATAGCTAGTTAACTAGTCTGCTGGTTTATAAAAGCGAAAGAAAGCTCAACTCGTTCTTATGAAATTCTCATACATTTAAAATACATCTCTCCAGGTTAATGTTGCTAACTAGATAACCATGAGCTAGCTACAGTGGCTAGATACATTTAAAACTTGCCCAAGACAGAATTGTCAATTTAATAAACTTTAGCCAATTTATGAATTAATAACATTAGCTAACATTACATACAGTAGTTAATTAAAAAATGTCTACCTTTGCCTCAATTTGAATTTCTAATGCAGATTATCATGGCCATGGTGAGTGATGTGAATCTTGAGAAGGGCATTTGTAGTTATGTATGACAGCCACATTAGCAGCTAATTAGCATTTATTCGGGGTAAATACTAGCGAATATATTCATAAAATTCACCATGTCCGAGAGAGATTTACACGGTCATGAAAACGTCGCACCAGGGTAAGACAACACGAAATACAGCCATTATTTATTGATGTGTTTCAGCCTTTATTTGAAGTGTTTAAAATTTAGTGTTTAAAATGTAATGGTGGAAAATCGATTGGAACCGTTTCTGTGTTTGACCATTAGGTTTTATGGTTATTATGCCAGAGCACGATGAGCTAAAATCTAATGAGGGAACATTAGATAAACCCTCAGCTATTTGGTCATAAAGATTGCACTGATAAACAATGGGGAATAGTAGCCTGCTTGACCTTCTGCAGCTTGCCTGCCAGTGCATGCTTGTCCAAACCCACGTTTTGACAACTGAATGGGAACTTGCCTGTCTGCCTGCCAGCCCATCTGATAGATGCCAAATACATTTCATTGACAACTAAGGTTGCATTCTTAAATTGCCTCCAGTGTCTCAGAGTGCACTCTGGGTTGTTCGTAAATTCAGAACGTTCAGAGTGTACCCTGCACTATTGACACTGGACGCTTTGGTCGAGGAGTAGGATTATTCCTAGTGTTCTTCACAACGGCATTCAGTCAAGCACCCAAGCTTACTAAATAAAGTTGGCTAATGCTAACTGCATAGCAGTTCAGCAGGTTCAGTATAGCTAGCTAGCAAAGAGATTCACATTTCTTACTATCTAGCCACTTATGACTGACTTGTGATCGACGTTGCCCTTGCCAGATTGATTGTATTGACATTCCCAGCCTTAGTCCACTTTTGTCCCCAAGATATTGTCATTGAAACTGAAACACTGCATACCGAATGGGTGAAAGCAGCAAACAATGTACCAGGCCAGCTGTGATTTACAACCTCAAATAAAGTTGGTTTTGAAGTATAAACTGGGACCGATACTATGATTGTCTGTTTAATATCTGCAAAGTAGTTAAAATGCTGTCAGTTCTACTTTAAAATATCAGCTTGATTATAATTGTCAAACAGTATTTTGTTTGTATTTTCTATTGAGAAGGTTATTCCAGTCCATTCTGCAGTGTTTGCATTCTGGGATATGTAGTTTTTGTTCATATTAAATAATAATAAAAATAGTAAGTGAATTATTCATTATTTTAGACAATCTACAAAATGATCTTATAGACCACTATAATTATTTAGAATAATATGTTTTAAAAATGAAATATTTTAAGAACGTGTTAAACATAGTATTGTTGAGCATACATGATGTCAAAAAATATACATGTGCATTCTGATTTCTGGAATACTTTTTCCATTTGAATTTCAATTAATTTCACTGAATTAAATTATCCTTTCATTCAAATTCAATTCCAATTCTCCTTCCTGTGGGGTGAGGCCAATATGAATTACATTTCAAATTCAAAAATTTAATTAGAATTTAAGACCAATTCACAAGTCAATTCAGAATTAACCCCAACACTGGAACCGATGAAGTAAACCTGAAGAAGATGTTAGCGTTTAAAAAAGTATTTATTTAGCAATTTCAAGCTCTCTCGCACCTGAGACTACTTCTGGGAAGGATGGAAGGAAGGATGCATGGTGAAGTATTAGAAAAGGTCCATAGAGAGAGCAACGTCCTCCTCTGTGTATCTAGGCTCCATACCGGACAGGGCCAGCAGAGGGAAGAGTTCTGCTCAAGATTAACGTGTCTTTCATCTCCCTGTCAATGTAACTTCACTCACACACAGTTACTCCACTCTGTCACTCTCAGCCCAAACTACTCTCAGCCAAACATGCTTCCATTGGTATACATACACTGCTCTTGAGTTAACACACATTTGGTGTGTCTGAACAGGCTCTTGGACTATGAGTATAATGTTATATAATGTTATAGTATTCCTTTCATGTTTATCCCGGCACATTCCTCTGTGTATCATTGGACTTTCCTTCACTTTGAAGGACTATTATTCAGGGGAAGTGTACATCTCTGACACATCTCTGACACATGAGAATGTTATAATTTTTTATTAGTATTTTGATACTTTTGCACAGTACTTTTCAATACTCAATAGAAACATAGCTTTGACCTAGGTGAAAAGCCCATTGCTTACATATTTCCTAGTACCGATTGCTTGAGGAGTGTAATATAGGCTGGCTATATTTTAATGATGTTTGTGACATACAAAATCATGCATGTGACATACAATCAAGATACACGTCACAAACATGAGCTAAGAACAATGTCTTGATATTTTTGCTTTGGTTGAGCAATGATGAAATAAATTAATCCTTTTCAGTTTCTAAGCTGCTCAGAAATTTGGAGGTAACAACAAGTTTCAATATGGAAAATGTTGATAATTCACTGCACCTCCAAATAGGACAAATAATATCAGCAAGGAGTTTCACTTTATTCTGTTGTTTTCTCAGTTTTACAGAGAACGAGAGTAGGCAAACTGTCTTTGCCCAGGCAAAGGTTGTGGGTCCTGCTGGTAGCTGTCTGAGTGGATGAGAGGGCAGTGATCAGCCTCTGTTGTGGACGTCAGAGCCTGTGCTGGGACATAAGCTGGCCTTTGTTTTACGACGCTTTACGATGCAGATACTGCCATGAATTTAGCAGCCCTTGATGAGCCGTTTTACATGCTAATCATTTGACATCCTGCTCCCTAGTAGAATAAATAAATGGAGGGTGATAGGAAGGGAGGGAAGGGTGGATGAAGGAAATATGAGCAGGTGATATTTTTGCTTTGGTTGAGCAATGATGAAATAAATTCATCCTTTTCAGTTTCTAAGCTGCTCAGAAATTTGGAGGTAACAACAAGCATACTGCTAGGAGATTAGCTCTGTAAAAGTGTAACTATATAATTATTTTCTGATCCACAAGCTGTGCCACACACACTCAGTGTATCAATGAATACCATTAGATGAGCCTAAGTTAACTGAGATGTGTGGATCTCCATCACAAACTCTGCTCTATGTAAAAGCACCACGACACTCTCTTCCAAAGTTGTATGTGGGACGGGGCAAAAAAAAAGCTAAATTACAAAACAAATAAAGTAGCCATGTGAAGTACTCCGGAGGACTGGAATTACATCTCCATCCCAATGAATGGCCTGCAGCTCTCCTGCCTCCACTATCATTGTCTCCTCCTCCCCCGACTCTCCGCTGACAAGTTTTTAATTGCCATAAACTCATGCATATTCATGACAGGTGTCAGCCCTATGTTGTTGATAGACTGTGGTAAAAGGCTGTTTTGCATAGCAATGATAACATTTATTTGTTTGGTTATACCTAATCCCTTCCTCCACCTTCCTCCAACGCTGTTGTTGTGCTAGAAGCCCGTCTGTCTATTTAGCAGAAGTATATGATGTTCAGTAGAGGTTGCCTGTGCATATGCTGTATTGCATTCTTATCTCTGTCAAAGAACGACTGTTTATCAAGGTTAAACTCTCATCAGCTGTAATTCAAATAGCATTCAAGTGAAGCTTTATTTACCAGTTAAGGTCAAATAGAAAAGTGTATTCGGCTTCAACTTAACAAACTCAATGACAAACACATTGCATAAGTCGTCATGTGATGTCTTTTATATTCTGCTGTGACCTTTACCACCAACCTGTCAATCCCCCCATGGCCTCTCCAAGCTCAGAGAGAATGGTTCAATACCCAGACCTCCCCAAGCTCAGAGAGAAGGGTTCAATACCCAGACCTCCCCAAGCTCAGAGAGAAGGGTTCAATACCTAGACCTCCCCAAGCTCAGAGAGAAGGGTTCAATACCCAGACCTCCCCAAGCTCAGAGAGAAGGGTTCAATACCCAGACCTCCCCAAGCTCAGAGAGAAGGGTTCAATACCCAGACCTGCAGAGTGCAGCCATTTTCATGCCCCTTTACACCCTCCAGTGTGTGTTGCCCTGTTTACCTTGTCTCACAGGGAGCTTTTGAGATAATATTTAATTTACTGGACCACACACACACACACACACACACACACACTCTGCTGCTCAAGGAGTCCGCTAGACACTGTTTGTTACCTAAATCAGTTGATATTTTCACATTCACAATCAGTGACTTTCCCTCCCAGATCAATTGATGGCATGGCACATTACCTTGAATGGGAATAATGTCCATTCTATAGTTAAGTTGAATGTAATTATTTGTTTTCAAAGCTAGTGTTGGCATTATGTGAGTAGGGCTATGTCTGTCATTCAGAAACCTACATCAATTGAAAATCTATGAGTCTTGAGAATAAAATGTGAATTGAGGAATTTGTGTTTAAAACTGTCAGTTACTCACTTCTTATACAGTTGAAACCCATGAATGTCTGGATGATACATTTCAAAGCTTTGTATGCATGTCATGTTCTTTCGTATCATCAAAAACTCTTTGAAATGTGTTAATTAGTTTCAGTTTGTTAGCCCCCTGTTGCGCTGAACATCATTTCACACTAACAATTCGTGATTTGCTTTACTTAAAAAGCACGGCTTTCAATATCACAATTTCCATGCAGTTTGTCAGACAGCATATTGGCCCTCATGATTGTTTTTATTTGATTATATTTGCGGTTGCTCTGCACCAACGTGTACAACAGTTTAATTAAAGGAGGAGAAGAGCCTGAATGCAAACGTAATTGAAGAGTAAATTGAATTATTGTATTTGCTCAGTCATGTTGCCCTCTGGGTGTACTCTGGATTTCATTTGACACTGTGAAACACCGGAGAGAACAGATTTCAGACATGACAGCATTATATTTACACACACACACACACAGGCATCCACGCACATACAATCACGGACAACATGCACAAATGCACGTACATACACAAGCTTACACAGGCATAAGCACACACACACATGCACACACACACAAACAATATTAATTTCATTGCATCAATGACATGCTTTTATGAAGCCCCCTAGGCATATGATGTAAGCCTTTCATTTATTAATTTGATTCAATGCAGTTTAATAAGTTTACTTTAGCAACTGCGCCATCAAAGAAAATATCAGAAAAAGTCATTGAAATCTAAATTAATTGGCAATTTTGCATGCAGTGTGGATAAGTGTGTTTTCTTTACTTGTTTCTCAGGCCTTGGAAAGTACCCTGTCCCTGGCTGTCACTGTGCTTATTTAGATGTACACTGCTCAAAAAAATAAAGGGAACACTTAAACAACACAATGTAACTCCAAGTCAATCACACTTCTGTGAAATCAAACTGTCCACTTAGGAAGCAACACTGATTGACAATACATTTCACATGCTGTTGTGCAAATGGAATAGACAACAGGTGGAAATTATAGGCAATTAGCAAGACACCCCCAATAAAGGAGTGGTTCTGCAGGTGGGGACCACAGACCACTTCTCAGTTCCTATGCTTCCTGGCTGATGTTTTGGTCACTTTTGAATGCTGGCGGTGCTTTCACTCTAGTGGTAGCATGAGACGGAGTCTACAACCCACACAAGTGGCTCAGGTAGTGCAGCTCATCCAGGATAGCACATCAATGCGAGCTGTGGCAAGAAGGTTTGCTGTGTCTGTCAGCGTAGTGTCCAGAGCATGGAGGCGCTACCAGGAGACAGGCCAGTACATCAGGAGACGTGGAGGAGGGCAACAACCCAGCAGCAGAACCGCTACCCCCGCCTTTGTGCAAGGAGGAGCAGGAGGAGCACTGCCAGAGCCCTGCAAAATGACCTCCAGCAGGCCACAAATGTGCACGTGTCTGCTCAAACTGTCAGAAACAGACTCCATGAGGGTGGTATGAGGGCCCGACGTCCACAGGTGGGGGTTGTGCTTAGAACACCAAGATTGGCAAATTCGCCGCTGGCACCCTGTGCTCTTCACAAATGAAAGCAGGTTCACACTGAGCACATGTGACAGACGTGACAGTCTGGAGACGCCGTGGAGGAGGTTCTGCTGCCTGCAACATCCTCCAGCATGACCGGTTTGGCGGTGGGTCAGTCATGGAGTGGAGTGGCATTTCTTTGGGGGGCCGCACAGCCCTCCATGTGCTCGCCAGAGGTAGCCTGACTGCCATTAGGTACCGAGATGAGATCCTCAGACCCCTTGTGAGACCATATGCTGGTGCGGTTGGCCCTGGGTTCCTCCTAATGCAAGACAATGCTAGACCACATGTGGCTGGAGTGTGTCAGCAGTTCCTGCAAGAAGAAGGCATTGATGCTATTGACTGGCCTGCCCATTCCCCAGACCTGAATACAATTGAGTACATCTGGGACATCATGTCTCGCTCCATCCACCAACGCCACGTTGCACCACAGACTGTCCAGGAGTTGGCGGATGCTTTAGTCCAGGTCTGGGAGGAGATCCCTCAGGAGACCATCCGCCACCTCATCAGGAGCATGCCCAGGCGTTGTAGGGAGGTCATACAGGAACGTGGAGGCCACACACACTACTGAGCCTCATTTTGACTTGTTTTAAGGACATTACATCAAAGTTGGATCAGCCTGTAGTGTGGTTTTCCATTTTAATTTTGAGTGTGACTCCAAAACCAGACCTCCATGGGTTGATACATTTGATTTCCATTGATAATTTTTGTGTGATTTTGTTGTCAGCACATTCAACTATGTAAAGAAAAAAGTATTTAATAAGAATATTTCATTCATTCAGATCTAGGATGTGTAATTTTAGTGTTCCCTTTATTTTTTTGAGCAGTGTATTTTAGTTCCAGGTAGGGTTACTCAATGGCAAACCTTTACCCATGAAAAGAAAATGCAGTGGAGATGATTGGGTTCACATTGAAGCCCGTCAGTTCGAACGCTGGGCAGTTTATCCCATCCACTCTTTCATCCATTGTCAGATCCTCATTGGATACATCCTGCCAGCACTCACAGACACCCTCCCCCCTCTGAGCCTTCACCCCCCAAGAGGTCAGAGTCATTACGCTGCTTTATGCGGTACCATTAAAGCCTGTTTAAATCCTTTCTTTCTTTTCAGCAAGCGATCGTTATATTTCTTCTGTCTCCCAACTCGATGCGACAGGTTTTTTTTCAGAGACTTTGAGTAATTCTCCTCAAACGGCAGGTCTCGTCCTCAAAGGCTTATTACGCACTCTGTCAGAAATAAGAGCTGTGTTTGAATACCCATACTAACATAAACTATACTACATACTATATGCTATTTGTTCATTTTAGTATACTGTAAACAAATGGTATCCTTTCAGTTGAGCGTGCTAGCGCTTTGCCTGTCTCCCGGAAGTTGATGCTGTTGCTACAGTATGCAACCTCTTGCTAGCTTGTTAGCATATCAAATTACTAGCTAGACATCTTACGATTTCGGATTTGTTTGTAAATTGAATCTGGAGTGTCAGAGTGCGCTCGTAAATTCACAGCGTTGTCAGATTGTCTGCTAGTAAATTCAGAGCGTTTCACTCTTGGAGCATACACTGGATGCTCTGGCCAATGAGTAGGGTTAATCTGAGTGTCCTGACCTCACGACGGCAGTCAAGCATGTGTTAGTAGTCAACCAACGTTAGGTAGCTAGCCAACATACCAGACAAAACTGCTGTAATGATATGCTATGCTGTTCGTAAGGATAGCGTAGCTAACAAATTGTCATCCAACATAACGTAACATAGCTTATGTGAAAAGTAAATACTTTATTACATTTTTTAATATTTCTCATAATTAGTTAAAACAGTGAATTTGTATCCTTTCTTGTCGGGCTTCGGCTTCATATTTTCAGAATTTTCTTGAAATCTGAAAATGTTGGGAAGCCATTGCATTATGGAAGTCATTGCATTATGAGCATATACTTCGTATTTTGGTGAATTTAGTACGACATCCGGGGACTTTAGGCATACTAACTATATCTATACTATGGCCAATATGCATAATACATACTCAATTTATGTCACAAATACAGTGCCTTGCAAAGGTATTCATCCCCTTTGGAGTTTTTCCTATTTTGTTGCATTACAACCTGCAATTGAAATACATTTTTATTTGGATTTCATGTAATGTATATACACAAAATAGTCAAAATTGGTGAGGTGAAAAATTACTTGTTTCAAAAAAATAAAAAAACTGAAAAGTGGTGTGTGCATGTAACAGCTCTCGTCGAAAGGAGTGGACCAAAGCACAGCGTGGAAAGTGTTCATGATTTTTTTTTTCTTTAACATTCAAACAAAAATAACAAATGGGAAAACGAAAGCGCACAGTTGTCAGGTACAGACACTAAACAGAAAACAAGATCACACAAAACCCAAATGGAAAATGACAACTTATATATGATCCCCAATCAGAGACAACGATTGACAGCTGCCTCTGATTGGGAACTACACACGGCCAAAAACAAAGAAATAGAAAACATAGACTTTCCCACCCGAGTCACACCCAGACATAACCAAACATAGAGAATAATAAGGATCTCTAAGGTCAGGGCGTGACAGCATATGTATTCAGCCCCTTCGCTATGAAGCCCCTAAATAACATCTGGTGCAGCCAATTAACTTCAGAAGTCACATAATTAGTTAAATAAAGTCCACGTGTGCAATCTGTCCATAGGACCACTTTAAGCCGTGCACTCCGCAGAGCTGGGCTTTACGGAAGAGTGGACAGAAAAAAAACATTGCTTAGGGGGATAGGGGGTAGTGAGTATGACAGAACTCATATGGCAGGCGAAAATCTGAGAGAAATCCAACCAGGAAGTGGGACATCTGAGGTTTGTAGTTTTTCAAAGCTTGGCCTACCGAATACATATTGAGATATGGATAAAGTTGCACTTCCTACGGCTTCTACTAGATGTCAACCGTCTTTTGAAACTTGAATGAGGATTCTACTATAAAGGAGGGGCTCATGAGACCTCTTTGAGTCAGTGGTCTGGCAGAGAGCCTTGGTATCATGACGCACGCTCCCGATAGAGTTACCTCGCATTCCAGTGCTTTTTCTGAAGACAAAGGAATTCTCCGGTTGGAACATTATTGATGTTTTATGTTTAAAACATCCTAACGATTGATTCCATACATCGTTTGACATGTTTCTAAAGGACTGTAACGGAACTTTTCGAGTTTTTGTCTGGATGAAGTGCCTGCACCTCATGAAGATGGATTACTGGGCTGAACACGCTAACAACAAGTGGCTATTTGGACATAAATGATGGAACTTTATGGAACAAATCAGTCATTTATTGTCGAACTGGGATTCCTGGGAGTGCCTTCTGATGAAGATCATCAAAGGTAGGTGAATATTTATGTTGTTGTTTCTAACTTTGTTGATTCCAAAATGGCGGATATTCCTCTGGCTGTTTTGGGTTCTGTGCGCCGTTCTCATATTATGCTTTTTCCGTAAAGTTTTTTTGAAATCTGACACAGCGGTTGCATTAAACCTGTTAGGGAAGTTGCGAATTTTCGCAGCTTTTTGTTAAAAATCGCGCAACATTTCAGCGCCCTGCTATTCATGCCAGGAATATAGTATATGCATATGATTAGTATGTGTGGATAGAAAACACTCAGACGTTTCTAAAACTGGTTAAATCACGGCTGTGACTATAACAGAACGTGCGTTTCATCGAAAAGTGCAGGAAAATCTGATCCCTGAAAATGGAAAAAAATATCCATGCGCCACTTCCAGGAATTGTTATAGGTGAAGCGGATTAAATGAGGTCGAGGTTGCAGTACCTACAGCTTCCACACGATGTCTAGAGTCTTGTCATTAGCTTCGGCTTTGATTCTTGGTCAAACCGACACAAGGGAATCGATTCCCTCCGGTCTCTGACCGGATGTTTTGGTTGAGATTTCTACGGACATTTTTTCTAGACGGACACCTATAGAATTTACATCGCTTCCTGATGAATTTTATCGCTTATTAACGTGTACTAATACCTAAAGTTGCATTACAAAAGTATTTCGAAGTGTTTTGTGAAAGTGTATCGTCGACTTTTTTAATTAAAAAAAAAAAAAAAAAATGTTTTTCCGTTGTTCACACAGTATTCATAGATCGATATCTAGGCTATATATGGACCGATTTAATCGAAAAAAGACCCAAAATGATGTTTATGGGACATCTAGGAGTGCCAAGAAAGAAGCTCGTCAAAGGTAATGAATGTTTTATATTTTATTTCTGCGTTTTGAGTAGCCCCCGGCTATCGCAAAATCTGTCGTTAGGTGACGTTGCTGTATTCTGGGGGATACATGCTATCAGATAATAGCTTCTCATGCTTTTGCCGAAAAGCATTTTACAAATCTGACTTGGTGGATAGATTCACAACGAGTGTAGCTTTAATTCAGTACATTGTATGTCCATTTTAATGAAAGTTTGAGTTTTATCAACCACTATAGGTGGCGCTCTTGAACATTTCCGCTGATTGATGTTCCTACCACGGGACCACGGCCTTAACAAGTTTTAAGGAGAAGTCTATCTTTAATTCTGTGAATAACACTTGTATCTTTTATCAATGTTTATTATGAGTATTTTTGCAAAATCACCAGATGTTTTGGAATCAAAACAGTACTGTATGTAAGGCGCCAATGTAAACTGAGATTTTTGGATATAAATATGCATGACTCCTAGCTTTGGCTGGAAAAATGGCTGTGTGTTTCTTTGACTTGGCGGTGATCTAACATAATCATATGTTGTGCTTTAGCTGTAAAGCATTTTTTTGAAATCGGACACGATGGGTAGATTAACCTCTCTGCGCACGTAACCCGGTAGCGGTCTGAAATTCCACAACATACGGTGATCGCTACAAAAATAGTCATATTAAACATTCATGAAAATACAAGTGTCTCACATGTATCGAAAGCCTAGAATCTTGCTAATCCAACTGCATTGTCAGATTTAAAAAAGGATTTACTGCGAAAGAATACGGTGCGATTATCTGAGGATAGAGCCCCATTAAAAAAAATCTTTTCAACCAGCACAGGCTAACAAAATCACAAACTGCCTTAAAATAAATTGTTTACCTTTGACGATCTTCATCTGTTTGCAATCCCAATGCTCATTGTTACACAATGAATGATCTTTTGTTTGATAAAATCCGTTTTTATAGCCTAACACAAAACATTTTGTGAACTGCTTGTGTCGTGAATTCCGTCTCATTCCATTTTCAACGACACATTCGAGGGTAAGTACCCACACAAAACGTGACTTTTCCAGACATGTTTGGTTTCATTGCAATCAACTGGTTTGTTTGTAACACAACCAAACCTGCTGGGCCATTTTGCGGGAGGTATTGACTGAAAGAAACCGATTTGAAAACAACAAGTAATGACATCATTGTGCACCAATGATATGACCACTGTTTCGTTGATTGACTGTATTTTAACCCATTGACAACCGATCGTCTTGAAATCTAGCTGGGTAGATAGCCAATGAGCTGAGGTAAACGGCAATATGCAATCGTTATGTGTTGGAGGACCAACCCATGTAGTAAACTCCGGCGTAAAGAGAGTCATTCGCTGTTGAAGTTTTATACCGGAAGGAGCTACGCATATTACGCACAGCATTGTTTGGTAAACGCACAGATTCAGCTGTTTATATATCAATCAGTATGGCGACTAAGTCAGGGAAAGCTAAATCGAAGTCTAGATATACAGGTGTACACACAATTTTAGAAGAAATTGATCGGACAAATGAGACAGAGATTGTTGTAGGACGATACATTTAGCGATTCCCAAGTGGAGGAATATTTTTTGAACGGAGAGGACATGTTTTGGACTGGTAACTTCTTCTCATGCTAATGCCCTTGTTTGAAATTAATAATCAAATATATTATTTGTGATTTTATTTTATTTTAGAAGCAATGTATAAAAATGTAATGTAAATTAAATGTGAGATGCGTGTGTCTGCCGCCCCACCCCAACCCACATGAAATAGCCTATTTGAGGCTGTTGAGGGGAGGGCAGGCCCACAACAATGGCCAAAGTGAAATGGAGACAGTAGATAAAGCTGGTCTGTTGTAATATAATAAAGACAGTAGATCTAGCTGGTCTGTCATAATATAATAGAGACAATTGATCTAGCTGAAATGTCATAATATAAAAGAGACAGTAGATCTAGCAGGTCTATAATCATATATTCAACCTTATGTTCCCTGTACTCTATATATATATCTGTTTATTATACCTGTTGATACTCACTTTACAGCAGAAAGAGACTGCTATGGCACCTGGCATCAGCAGCACAATATTGTGTAGAGCTTTGGCAAAGTGGGTGGGGTTATATCCTTCCTGTTTGGCCCTGTCCGGGGGTCTCATCGGATGGGGCCACAGTGTCTCCTGACCCCTCCTGTCAGCCTCCAGTATTTATGCTGCAGTAGTTTATGTGTCGGGAGGTTAGGGTCAGTTATATCTGGAGTACTTCTTCTGTCTTATCCGGTGTCCTGTGTGGATTTAAGTAAGTATGCTCTCTCTAATTCTCACTTTCTCTCTCTTGGAGGACCTGAGCCCTAGGACCATGCGTCAGGACTACCTGGCATGATGACTCCTTGCTGTCCCCAGTCCACCTGGCCTTGCTGCTGTTCCAGTTTCAACTGTTCTGCCTGCGGCTATGGAACCCTAAACTGTTCATATTTACTCTTGAGGTGCTGTCCTGTTGCATCCTCTACAACTACTGTGATTATTATTATTTGACCCTGCTGGTCATCTATGAACGTTTGAAAATCTCAGCCATGTTCTGTTATAATCTCCACCCGGCACAACCAGAAGAGGACTGGCCACCCCTCATAGCCTGGTTCCTCTCTAGGTTTCTTCCTAAGTTTTGGGCTTTCTAGGGAGTTTTTCCTAGCCACCGTGCTTCTACACCTGCATTGCTTGCTGTTTGGGGTTTTAGGCTGGGTTTCTGTACAGCACTTTGAGATATTAGCTGATGTACGAAGGGCTATATATATATACATTTGATTTGATAGAGGGCTGAGGGTCTTCCAAATATTGAAAGTGTATAAATAGTTACCCATGATATTTTGTAAATGTATATCTTTTTTTCTTCATTTTTTCCCCCATATTTTTTTCTCAATTTTTCTTTTTTTGGGGGGGTGGGGGGTGTTAGAATAACATTTTGGCATTTTGTGTATAGTTATTTGTTTCAAAATGTATACCTTCACCAATTTGTCCACTTGGGTACATTTGGGCTACTTGTGTGGGACACCTGGGTGACTTCATGATAAATGTCATGTAGCACACTCATTTTGGAAGTTATCATTCTGAAACTTTGCACAAGTACTGTTGCCCTCTTGTATTTTTCACTGAGATTGTCCCCATCATCCTATCTGAATGTTTGTTTTATCTTGTTCATTTTAAAGATGATGATACAACAATAAAAAAAGTATGTTTTTTTCATTGTTTTATCTAAACCAGATCTATTGTGTATTATTCTCCTACATTCAATTCACATTTACACAACCCTTCAGAGTGTTTTCTTTCAAATGGTACCAAGAATATGCATATCCTTGGTTCTGTGCCTGAGCTACATTATTTTTATTTATTTTGTCTGTCATCGTTGAAGTGTACCTATGATGAAAATTACAGGCCTCTCTCATCTTTTTAATTGGGAGAACTTGCACAATTGGTGGCTGACTAAATACTTTTTTGCCCCACTGTATGAGGTGACTACGTCAAGCTCTAAACCCTCAGAGGTAGTAATCACACCTGTGGGGAGAGGGGCATTCTTCTCACCAAACCACATGACCTTTGTTTTGGAGGTGTTCAGAACAAGGTTAGGGGCAGAGAATACTTCGGGGAGGGGCAAGCTGAGTATAAGAATGTATCATCTGCATATAAATGGATGAGAGAGCTTCCTACTGCCTGAGCTATGTTGCTGATATAAATTGAGAAGAGCGTGGGCCCTAGGATCGAGCCTTGGGGTACACCCTTGGTGACAGGCAGTTGCTGAGACAGTAGATGTTCTGACTTCACACAATGCAGTCTTTGAGAGAGGTAGTTAGCAAACCAGGACAAAGACCCCTCAGAGACACCAATATTCCTTAGCCAGCCCACAAGAATGGAGTGGTCTACCGTATCAAAAGCTTTGGCCAAGTCAATAAAAATAGCAGCACAACATTGCTTAGAATCATGTGTAATGGTGACATGATTGAGGACCTTTAATGTTGCAGTGACACATCCATAACCTGAGTGGAAACCAGATTGCATACCAGAGAGAATACTATAGACATCATGTCACGTTCTGACCTTAGTTCCTTTGTTTTTGTCTTTGTTTTAGTATGGTCAGGGCGTGAGTTGGGGTGGCAGTCTGTTTTTCTATGTTGGTTTTTGAGTTTGGCCTTGTATGGTTCTCAATCAGAGGCAGCTGTCAATTGTTGTCCCTGATTGAGAATCATACTTAGGTAGCCTGGGTTTCACTTTTGGTTTGTGCGTGTTTGTTTCCGTGTGAGTGTTTGGGCCACACGGTACTGTTTCGTTTTGTTCACATTGTCTATTGTTTTGTTTCAGTGTTCCGTTTGTTTATTAAAAAGACATGAACACTTACCACGCTGCACCTTGGTCCTCCTCTCTATCTCCAGACGACATCCGTTACACATCAATAATGTTTTTCCAACACTTTTGATAAACAGGGCAAAATATAAATAGGCCTCTAACAGTTAGGAACAGCTTGATCTCCCCCTATAAATAAAGGACGGACCTTGGTTGCCTTCCAAGCAATGGGAACCTCCCCAGAGAGGAGAGACTGGTTAAAAAGGTCAGAGATAGACTTGACGATTATAGTGGCAGCAACCTTAAAGAAGAAAAGGTCTAAACGATCTGACACAGATGTTTTTGGGGGGTCAAGTTGAACCTTTTACGACTAGGGGGCGGATAAAAAACGTTCCCGTTTTAAACAAGATATTTTGCCACGAAAAGATGCTCGACTATGCATATAATTGACAGCTTTGGATAGAAAACACTCTGACGTTTCTATAACTGCAAAGATATTGTCTGTGAGTGCAACAGAACTGATGTTACAGACGAAACCCAGATAAATATCCAATCAGGAAGTGCCGCATTTTTTGAAACCGCCTCATGCCAATGACTCCTTATATGGCTGTGAATGAGCTACGAATGAGCTTACGTTTTCCACGTATTCCCCAAGGTGTCTACAGCATTGTGACGTCTTTTTACGCATTTCTGTTGAAGAATAGCCGTAAGGGACCACATTTAGCAAGTGGTCACATGATGTCTCCCGCAGAAAATCTTGCGTAAAATACTGAGGTAGCCATTTTTCCAATCGCTTCTTATGAGAAACCAATTGCCTCGATGGATATATTATCGAATAAATATTTTAAAAACACCTTGAGGATTGATTCTAAACAACGTTTGCCATGTTTCTTTCGATATTATGGAGCTAATTTGGAAAACAGTTTGGCGTTGTAGTGATAGCATTTTCCGGTCGATTTCTCAGCCAAGCATGATCAACAAACAGGCGCTATTTCGCCTACAAAAATAATATTTTTGGAAAAAAGGAACATTTGCTATCTAACTGGGAGTCTCCTGAGTGAAAACATCCGAAGTTCTTCAAAGGTAAATGATTTAATTTGATTGCTTTTCTTATTTTCGTGAAAATGTTGCCTGCTGCCAGCAGAGCCTAGCATAGCATTATGCCATGATAAACTTACACAAATGCTTGTCTAGCGTTGGCTGTAACGCATATTTTGAAAATCTGAGATGAGTGTGATTAACAAAAGGCTAAGCTGTGTCTCAATATATTTCATTTGTGATTTTCATGAATAGGAACATTTTCTAGGAGTATTTATGTCCGCTGCGTTATGCTAATTCGTTTGAGGCTATGATTACGCTCCCGGATCCGGGATTGCTAGTCACAATTAAGGAGCTCCTTTAGCACCTCGGACTCGGTGACTGTCTGCAGGGAGAAACTTTGTAGTGGGGCAATGGAAAAAGAGGGAGGAGCATTCGGGCTGGTCACGTTAGGAGGGGTGGGAAGAAGGCATGGCTGAGTCAAATAGGAATCCTGACTTAATGAACTGGTGATTAAAGAGCTCAGCCATGTGCTTCTTGTCAGTAACAACCACATCATCAACTTTACGGTACATGGGAAGCTGTGATGAGGAGGGTTTATTCTCCCGGTCTTTAACCGTTTTCCAGAACTTCTTGAGGTTAGACCCACAGAGAGATAACTGCTTCCTAAAGTAACTAACTTTGTTTGGCCTTCCGAATAGCCTGAGTGCACTTATTTCTCATTTGCCTGAACGAGAGCTAGTCAGCCTGAGTATACGTCTGCCAGGCCTTTCGCCAACTGCAATTCTTGAGGTGGAGTAACTCTGCAAGATCAAGGTCGAACAAGGGGCTGAACCTGTTTTTAATTCTCATTTTCTTTATAGGGGCGTGTTTCTTAACTTAATTAAGCATTTCCCAATTTAGGTCACCAAGCAGGACAAATTCAGACTTAGTGTAAGGGGCCAGGAGAGAGCTAAGGGCAGGTAGGGTCCAGGCCGTTGCTGATGGAGGACGATAACACCCAGCAACAGTCAATGAAGAGCTATTTGAAAGTTTAATGCTTAAAACCAGCAAATCAAATTGTTTAGGGACAGACTTGGTGGAGACAACGGAGCACTGAAGGTGATCCTTGGTAAAGATTGCCACTCCCCCAACTAAGAAAATCTAAATGTCATACTTGGAACTTATCGAGTTCACCCCTTCTGCGAATTCAGAAAGTCATTTAATCCTCACAAATTGTGTTACACCGAGATGGCTTTATGGTTTTACAAAATATAAAGTACTGCATATTATTTCTGTCTGTTGGTGAGTTAGTCAAGAGTTGTTCAAGTTCAGGTCTAGTAACAGTTCTCATACTAGAAATGTGATATTTCAAGTTGGTGCAAATGAAACAGATGTCAGGGTCAATGTCCTGACTTGTCTTTGTTCAGTGGTAGATGAACCACTGCCCTGGAGGATCAACTTACAGAGCCATGTTTCTCAGTCTGTGACCCGTATATAGTGATTTAAAAGTAGCTCCTCAGTTTCACTGTCCTCCATACTGCAGCCTGCAGGGAAACACTCTGCAGCACGCTTCTCTCTTACTGGTCTTAGGAAGTCATCCGCTATGGATTTCCTCAGCAGAGCTACAAAAACAACAAAAACCCACAGAGGAATATTTGCACCAACACACAGTACTCAATGTACATTGGAATAATGTCCTAAGTAACTAAAATATCAATGTCTAATGTAGTATCGGATGACAATTGTGATAATAGTGATAGAACCAAGTCAAATAATATCAAATCAAAAATGAGTCTATTTTTACTCCATACATTATATTTTGTGAACTTCCGGCGCCGACTGAGATGGCTGCCTCGCTTCGCGTTCCTAGGAAACTATGCAGTTTTTTGTTTTTTTACGTGTTATTTCTTACATTAGTACCCCAGGTCATCTTAGGTTTCATTACATACAGTCGAGAAGAACTACTGAATATAAGATCAGCGCCAACTCACCATCAGTACGACCAAGAATATGTTTTCCGCGACGCGGATCCGGTGTTCTGCCTTACAAACAGGACAACGGAATGGATCGCATGCAGCGACCCAAGGAAACGACTCCGAAAAAGAGGGAAACGAGGCGGTGTTCTGGTCAGACTCCGAAAAAGGGCACATCGCGCACCACTCCCCAGCATTCTTCTTGCCAATGTCCAGTCTCTTGACAACAAGGTTGACGAAATCCGAGCAAGGGTAGCATTCCAGAGGGACATCAGAGACTGCAACGTTCTCTGCTTCACAGAAACATGGCTTACTGGGAAGACGCTATCCGAGGCGGTGCAGCCAACGGGTTTCTCCACGCATCGCGCCGACAGAAACAAACATCTTTCTGGTAAGAAGAGTGGCGGGGGCGTATGCCTCATGACTAACGAGACATGGTGTGATGAAGGAAACATACAGGAACTCAAATCCTTCTGTTCACGTGATTTAGAATTCCTCACAATCAAATGTAGACCGCATTATCTTCCAAGAGAATTCTCCTCGATTATAATCACAGCCGTATATATCCCCCCCCCAAGCAGACACATCATGGCTCTGAACGAACTTTATTTAACTCTTTGCAAACTGGAAACCATTTATCCGGAGGCTGCATTCATTGTAGCTGGGGATTTTAACAAAGCTAATCTGAAAACAAGACTCCCTAAATTTTACCAGCATATCGATTGCGCAACCAGGGGTGGTAAAACCTTGGATCATTGTTACTCTAACTTCCGCGACGCATATAAGGCCCTGCCCCGCCCCCCTTTCGGAAAAGCTGACCACGACTCCATTTTGCTGATCCCTGCCTACAGGCAGAAACTTAAACAAGAGGCTCCCACGCTGAGGTCTGTCCAACGCTGGTCAGACCAAGCTGACTCCACACTCCAAGACTGCTTCCATCACGTGGACTGGGACATGTTTCGTATTGCGTCAGATGGAAATATTGACGAATACGCTGATTCGGTGTGCGAGTTCATTAGAACGTGCGTCGAAGATGTCGTTCCCATAGCAACGATAAAAACATTCCCAAACCAGAAACCGTGGATTGATGGCAGCATTCGCGTGAAAGTGAAAGCGCGAACCACTGCTTTTAATCAGGGCAAGGTGTCTGGTAATATGTCCGAATATAAACAATGCAGCTATTCCCTCCGCAAGGCTATTAAACAAGCTAAGCGTCAGTACAGAGACAAAGTGGAATCTCAATTCAATGGCTCAGACACAAGAGGCATGTGGCAGGGTCTACAGTCAATCACGGACTACAAGAAGAAACCCAGCCCAGTCACGGACCAGGATGTCTTGCTCCCAGGCAGACTAAATCACTTTTTTGCCCGCTTTGAGGACAATACAGTGCCACTGACACGGCCTGCAACGAAAACATGCGGTCTCTCCTTCACTGCAGCCGAGGTGAGTAAGACATTTAAACGTGTTAACCCTCGCAAGGCTGCAGGCCCAGACGGCATCCCCAGCCGCGCCCTCAGAGCATGCGCAGACCAGCTGGCCGGTGTGTTTACGGACATATTCAATCAATCCCTATACCAGTCTGCTGTTCCCACATGCTTCAAGAGGGCCACCATTGTTCCTGTTCCCAAGAAAGCTAAGGTAACTGAGCTAAACGACTACCGCCCCGTAGCACTCACTTCCGTCATCATGAAGTGCTTTGAGAGACTAGTCAAGGACCATATCACCTCCACCCTACCTGACACCCTAGACCCACTCCAATTTGCTTACCGCCCAAATAGGTCCACAGACGATGCAATCTCAACCACACTGCACACTGCCCTAACCCACCTGGACAAGAGGAATACCTATGTGAGAATGCTGTTCATCGACTACAGCTCGGCATTCAATACCATAGTACCCTCCAAGCTCGTCATCAAGCTCGAGACCCTGGGTCTCGACCCCGCCCTGTGCAACTGGGTACTGGACTTCCTGACGGGCCGCCCACAGGTGGTGAGGGTAGGCAACAACATCTCCTCCCCGCTGATCCTCAACACGGGGGCCCCACAAGGGTGCGTTCTGAGCCCTCTCCTGTACTCCCTGTTCACCCACGACTGCGTGGCCATGCACGCCTCCAACTCAATCATCAAGTTTGCGGACGACACAACAGTGGTAGGCTTGATTACCAACAACGACGAGACGGCCTACAGGGAGGAGGTGAGGGCCCTCGGAGTGTGGTGTCAGGAAAATAACTTCACACTCAACGTCAACAAAACTAAGGAGATGATTGTGGACTTCAGGAAACAGCAGAGGGAACACCCCCATATCCACATCGATGGATCAGTAGTGGAGAGAGTAGCAAGTTTTAAGTTCCTCGGCATACACATCACAGACAAACTGAATTGGTCCACTCACACTGACAGCGTCGTGAAGAAGGCGCAGCAGCGCCTCTTCAACCTCAGGAGGCTGAAGAAATTCGGCTTGTCACCAAAAGCACTCACAAACTTCTACAGATGCACAATCGAGAGCATCCTGGCGGGCTGTATCACCGCCTGGTACGGCAACTGCTCCGCCCTCAACCGTAAGGCTCTCCAGAGGTAGTGAGGTCTGCACAACGCATCACCGGGGCAAACTACCTGCCCTCCAGGACACCTACACCACCCGATGTTACAGGAAGGCCATAAAGATCATCAAGGACATCAACCACCCGAACCACTGCCTGTTCACCCCGCTATCATCCAGAAGGCGAGGTCAGTACAGGTGCATCAAAGCTGGGACCGAGAGACTGAAAAACAGCTTCTATCTCAAGGCCATCAGACTGTTAAACAGCAATCACTAACATTGAGTGGCTGCTGCCAACACACTGTCATTGACACTGACCCAACTCCAGCCACTTTAATAATGGGAATTGATGGGAAATGATGTAAATATATCACTAGCCACTTTAAACAATGCTACCTTATATAATGTTACTTACCCTACATTATTCATCTCATATGCATATGTATATACTGTACTCTAGATCATCGACTGCATTCTTATGTCACTAGCCACTTTAACTATGCCACTTTGTTTACTTCGTCTACATACTCATCTCATATGTATATACTGTACTCGATACCATCTACTGTATGCTGCTCTGTACCATCACTCATTCATATATCCTTATGTACATATTCCTTATCCCCTTACACTGTGTATAAGACAGTAGTTTTGGAATTGTTAGTTAGATTACTTGTTGGTTATCACTGCATTGTCGGAACTAGAAGCACAAGCATTTCGCTACACTCGCATTAACATCTGCTAACCATGTGTATGTGACAAATAAAATTTGATTTGATTTGATTTGATATTTGTTTTTTTCTTTTGTCCTTGCAACACCATCACTTTGATATGGATCACCAGCTCTGAGTCTTACAGAGAGACGGATGTTACAATAACTTACATGTATAGCCATTATATGGTGCTTTGAAACCCTCATGTGGCAATTGAATTACAAATTCCATTACTTGTTTCTATTCAGTACTACCTGAGTGTTCTTGAAACACCTGTAACTGAGCTGTTTCCAGTTTAAGAGTTTAAAGAAACTTATAATACAGATAATATATGGACTCTTACCTGCTTCACAGATGTAGATCATGTGCACCATAGCCAGCAGTGGCACATCAATATCCATACGCAGCCTCATTGCCTCTAAAAGCCCTAGCTCTTTGTATGTTACCTGAGAAAACACCACAACACCCCAGCGTTGTTCATTGTGTGTGTGTGTGTGTGTGGATGTGCCATGAGCAGCTTAGTTTCAGATCAAATTAGCTTGTTTAATAAGGAAAACAATATAAACAATCACACATCGCTGCACTAATCAAACTAAAGAGCAGATATAAATGTAACATGGTGTGTATCCATGTCAATCCCCATCGCCACAACAGTTATGACACAGACTAGTTGTAAGTAACATATTTCTGTCTTTGCATTTAAAAAGTAGAAATTGCTTATCTGGCTGAACTTATCGGTAGTTATCGGTTTCTATAGTATAATCTAAAATAGGATACTTCCACTGCTGTATTTAGTCACTTTGTTAAGAATAGCAAATTCTATTACTCAGCTCTTACTCAGGAGTCAGGACTGAATGTGGGCACTTTCATTATAGGTGTTCTGTTCGCTGTACCCTTTAGTTCAGGTTCACCAAGGCAACATTGAAACAATTTGGCTCTTGTGTAGCGGAGCACTACAAATCAGATCCTGAAGATTCTTGAGGATTAAGCACATAGGAGGGTGATAGTGGTTTGAGGACAAAGAGTCTTCTTGTGATGCAGAGTGTCACATTACTCTACCCCCATAACTATGGGGCCAAAGAATTTAGTGAGGGCACAGGGGACTATGTCTAATGGTGTCTCGCAGTTCTTCTGTATCCAGGTTGGGGATGATTAAAAGTTTCACATGTTGGATATCCTCTCTGACTGAATTCCCAATAGAAATGAAACATTACTTTGCAAGCCAGCATAATGTGACTTGCAGGCGTATGTGTTTAGGAAGAACCCTTCAAAGATAAAAAGCTTCTTGTTAAAACTATTTCAAATCAAATGTTATTTGTCACATACACATGGTTAGCAGATGTTAATGCGAGTGTAGTGAAATGCTTGTGCTTCTAGTTCCAACAATGCAGTAATAACCAACGAGTAATCTAGCTAACAATTCCAAAACTACTACCTTATACACACACGTGTAAAGGGATAAAGAATATGTACATAAAGATATATGAATGAGTGATGGTACAGAGCGGCATGGGCAAGATGCAGTAGATGGTATCGAGTACAGTATATACGTATACATATGAGATAAATAATGTAGGGTATGTAAACATTATATTAAGTAGCATTGTTTAAAGTGGCTAGTGATATAGTTTACATCAATTCCCATCAATTCCCATTATTAAAGTGGCTGGAGTTGAGTCAGTGTGTTAGCAGCAGCCACTCAATATTAGTGGTGGCTGTTTAATAGTCTGATGGCCTTGAGATAGAAGCTGTTTTTCAGTCTCTCGGTCCCAGCTTTGATGCACCTGTACTGACCTCGCCTTCTGGATGATAGCGGGGTGAACAGACAGTGGCTCGGGTGGTTGTTGTCCTTGATGATCTTTATGGCCTTCCTGTGACATCGGGTGGTGTAGGTGTCCTGGAGGGCAGGTAGTTTGCCCCCGGTGATTCGTTGTGCAGACCTCACTACCCTCTGGAGAGCCTTACGGTTGTGGGCGGAGCAGTTGCCGTACCAGGCGGTGATACAGCCCGACAGGATGCTCTCGATTGTGCATCTGTAGAAGTTTGTGAATGCTTTTGGTGACAAGCCTCCTGAGGTTGAAGAGGCGCTGCTGCGCCTTCTTCACGATGCTGTCTATGTGGGTGGACCAATTCAGTTTGTCTGTGATGTGTACGCCGAGGAACTTAAAACTTACCGAGGAACTTAAAACATCCGCAAACTTGATGATTGAGTTGGAGGCTTGCGTGGCCACGCAGTCGTGGGTGAACAGGCAGTACAGGAGAGGGCTCAGAATGCACCCTTGTGGGGCCCCAGTGTTGAGGATCAGCGGGGTGGAGATGTTGTTACCTACCCTCACCACCTGGGGGTGGCCCGTCAGGAAGTCCAGTACCCAGTTGCACAGGGCAGGGTCGAGACCCAGGGTCTCGAGCTTGATGACGAGTTTGGAGGGTACTATGGTGTTAAATGCTGAGCTGTAGTCGATGAACAGCATTCTCACATAGGTATTCCTCTTGTCCAGGTGGGTTAGGGCAGTGTGCAGTGTGGTTGAGATTGCATCGTCTGTTGACCTATTTGGGCGGTAAGCAAATTGGAGTGGGTCTAGGGTGTCAGGTAGGGTGGAGGTGATATGGTCCTTGACTAGTCTCTCAAAGCACTTCATGATGACGGAGGGTTCTATGAAGTACCAAAAAGGGTTATCCTATGGAGACTAACCAATGAACCTATAGTTCTACTTAGCACCTTTTTTTCTGAGAGTATATTATCTGGATTAGAGTCAGATACTGTATAGCAGTTGCAGAACCAATGGGGGTTCATTTGAATGGGTTTACTTCTGACAAAATCACAGAAAAATATTATTATCGATTAGAATGAATGTTGAAAATATTGAAATTTTTCTGCATACCCAGAAAAGATTACTTGATATAGATTGCAACTATCATCATATCCCAGTTTTTAAAAGTTCAACTGCATGAATGAAAAAAGTTTGATGCTAGGATCTCACATCACATTTAGCTATTCCATCAAGATTAGTTTGAGCCCTCATCATATAAGCTTCAGTAATTAGTGCTCCTCCAACCAAGACAAGTTTAGCATCTATCCAAATAAGGAGTGTAGCGTAGGGCTTAAAGTAATTGCTCTACTCTATAAATATCAATTTCTCTCACATTTCACGCAGAGCATTGAGTTAAATAAGGAAATTAACATTCATATATTGCACACATATTTCGTCTCCATCCTAATCCCTGGGCATCATGCTACACAATATAGAAATGATACAGACTCTTATCGTTGGCCACAACAGAGGCAAAGCCACGGCAGGGCCAGGCCGGACGTAGGCCCTGCCAGATTGAAAACTGGCCCACACAATCAAAATGGCTTAATATACAATACATTCAGAAAGTATTCAGCCCCGTTGACCTTTTCCACAATTTGTTACATCCTTATTCTAAAATGGATTCAATATTTTTTCCCCTAATCAATCTACACACTATACCACATCAAGACAAAGCAAAAACAAGAATTCTTTAGAGGACAACATAAATTGTATCTTGGAAAGTCTAGTTATCAGATTCACATGGCATTGTTGTGCAATTTAAATGTTTAAATATTAAACTATTAGTGAGAAGATGAAATGTGATTTTAGCTTCTAAATGAGAATTGTTTTCATAAGTAAACTTATGCTCACTCAGTGGCCACGCCCAAGTGAACAGACATTGTTTGAGAACTATGAAACACACCCTTCTCTCACCCCAGTACAAAAGCCCATTGACGGAAGTCAACCTCAGTTCCCGATGATGTGAGTACTGGTGTCGATACATTTAAAAAGGGAGGATTTCAACGTGGAGGTGACGATCACCATGCTGGAATGATGAATTTCGACTAGACCACCCAGAATACAGTATGAGCTGATTATGGCAACTTGGTATGAACTTTGAACTATTATTCACTAAAGAAGAAGTGATACATCCCAGATGTTCTGACCTGTGTTATCAGCTGCAGCTGTAAATATACGTGGCCAAGGAAAGGACAGACACTCTCCTAAGAACTACAGGGTACTATAATGATCTTCTTCTGAGGAGTAGGAAAGATCGGACCAATGCGCAGCGTGGTAAGTGTCCATATTTGAATGAAATAACCGAACACCGAATACAAAAGAACAAGAGAAATAAATGAAAACCGAAACAGTTCTGTATAGTAGAAAACAACTACCCACAAATCATAGTGGGAAAACAGGCTGCCTAAGTATGGTTCTCAATCAGAGACAACGATCGACAGCTGCCTCTGATTGGGAACCATACCAGGCCAAACACAGAAATACACAACATAGAATGCCCACCCCAACTCACGCCCTGAACAAACTAAAACAGAGACATAAAAAAAGGAACTAAGGTCAGAACGTGACAGGTACTTCAATGTATCCGCTCTACAACACTACGACCAGAAAGATTCTTCAAAGGACAATGGCAATCTCTGCTGGGCAAACCAGTCTTCCATCTTCGACCCATTTATCGAAGTGCAGCTCAGAGTAAATATATACAGTATCTTGCATCAGATTCTGTATTTACGGTAGCATAGCTTCTCAAGGTTCGATAGATACCCAATCCCTTTGCCCCTTTGTCTGTCCACTCTTTCATTTGAACCCAACCCCCTTCCTTTTTTTAACAAGCAGTCATATCGGGATAGCCCACTAGGGGTTTTTCAAGACATGATTAGAAATCGATGTATGACCTATCCTGTGTATATATATGAAATTCTGTGTGATTATTTAGGCATTTAGTAAATAAATAATTAAGCCAATTTGTGTATTGCTGATATAACTTGTTAGCTAGGGTTCGTGCAGATAACCAAGTACTTACGACAATCAGAATGAGACTGATCGAGGTGACGATTAATAATTGACTGCTATTAATATAAAAGATCTTCAGATCTTTAAGAGAGTGGATTCGGGGGATAACCGCTCTATATAAGTTATTGCTTCCATGGTGCCCCAGGTTATTAATGGTTTAATTGTTGCATGGTTTAATTCAATCACGTAATCAATTAAACATTAGTTAATTGATTTGATAAAATAGCATGTCATATAATTGAATCTGTCACGAATATTACCGAAGGTGGCTCGCCTTCTTGTTCGGGTGGCGCTCGGCGGGCGTCGTCGCCGGTCTACTAGCTGCCACCGATCCTTTGTTCTGTGTTCGTTTGGTTTTGTCTAATTGGTTTCACCTGTTCAGTGTTTGGTTGTTAGGGTGGGATAATTTAAGTTTGTTTAGCCCGCTTCTGTTTGTGCGGGCTTGTTCTTCTGTATTTGTGAGAGTGATTAGTGTTTTGTTGGGTTTTCTCGCTGTCCTCGTATTTCAAATAAGGGTACTATTTTGTTTGATAGTTACACCTGTGTAGGGTATACTATTTTGTTCCTGTGATTTTTTGGACATTAAAGCGTGTTTTTTCCCCACATCCTTTGCTCTCTGCGCCTGACTCCACACCCATTCACTCATTGAGCGTTACAGAATCATAGTCAGAGACAACATAATTGACGCCCCGTGTGAGGAATCTAAAATAATGACTTTTTTATGTTGATTCAGCCTATATAATATGAAAAGCAGATCACATAATACACCCAGGTTATTATATACATTATTGGAGTTGAAGACAGGAATTGGTGAGTCATGTGTGCGTTCTGGAGGCTGCCTCCGTGTTGTTCTCTGATGTAGCCAGTGGGTAGCGTTAGCTATAGATTTCTAGCACTAGGGTTGATCCTACTATTTATAGAAATTGGAGGAATAGACAGTTTAGGCAAACGTAGTGCTATTTCTGCCTCCCACGTTTCAGAAGCGGGTAGGCTCGGTCATTATTAATTTCTCGAGCGAGGACACAGGGCCAGCAGGCTGAAATTTGAGTAGATATTAGCTTGACTAGAGATAATTATCTCTCGTGTTTCCACGCGAGTAGACCAAGTGTTTACCATGCGTCCCGGTAAAACATCGCAAAAATAAAGCAGAAAAATGGTTTGAACATAATACGTTATTAGTAAAACCGTACCCATTGCTGAAGGGGATCCTATTTTGTGCTGGGAAGTGAGATTACTGTACAAATCGAATTAGCTTAGCACTAGATGCTACAGCTAACAAAGGAACAGTAGCCATTTTGTTTTCTTGTGTCACACTGAATTTCCTTCTGCTTAGGCGACGGAAGTCCTTCTGTACTTTCATTCGAGTTCAGCTTTGTGTGATCAGTGACCTCTAGTGGTGAAGAACTGCAAGTAAAATATATATATATTTTTTTAAATAAAAAAAACAACATGTTATTATTTTTTATTATTCTATTTGTAAACAAAACGTGTTCTCATTTGGTGTAACTACGGGTAAACCTATGATAATCCTGCCAATCTCAATTGACTGGATAATTGCCTCATCCAATTTAATAAGCTAAATATACCTTTTCAGGTTCTTCCAATTAAATTAGATTTTTTTAAACTTTTCCATATTTACCTAGATGAAGCAGCGCTCTCAGGTTAATTAAAGTTTAATTCCGAAATATCATTAAAATTGATTAAATCAGTAATATTTGCTTTCGCAAAGCTCATTCAGGACTACTCAATACTGAATGAAGTCCCACCTCCAGCGGGAATCCCATGTGGCTTCGGCCATAGGTACATGTGAATCTGGTGATGAATGTACCACTTACATTTAAACTACTGTTCACACTTCCATATTAACCCAGTTGAACCAAACCTCTCAGGTTATTTAAAGTTTAATTCCCAGATAGCCTATCCAGGTATGATTAATCATTATCATTGATTAATAAATTTGCTTTTGCAAAATTCATTCACGTCCATCTCCCACATTACTGATACAGTACTGATGGTTTATTAATGTCTATAAATAGATTATAATCATCATTGCAGCTTCCAATGAATTCCAAACCCAAACTTTGAAAAAAATAAATAAAATAGGATTTTTTTCCTCTACATTTTTCAAATAATGTGCAAGCTATCAGAGGTGGTCACTCTGTTAATTAGTGAACCTCCACCCATTAAGCGATTGATCTCTGACCTCAGCAGCGATAACAACCCTAACTATGCCATTAGCGGAAAAACTGCAGAAATTCTGAACAACGTTCTCCAAAATCAACCATCGAACGTAGGCTTTGTAATGGTTCTCTCCACTTTAGCCCTTATGTATCCCCATCAAAGGTTGGTATCGGTCCAATACAGCTGAAGCACATGCAAGACATGGCTGACATGAAGGAACAGGTGGAGAGAACCGAGCAACTATTGACAAAAGCAGGAAATGAAAACATTCTGCTAGCCGAGGAACTGCGTTTGAAATCTGAACAATTAAAAGTCATTTCAAATACGTATGACGATGAACAAGCAGAAACTCTTCAACAAAATCTTTGTCTCCAGGAACAACTCGATTTATCCAAAACTAAATACGATGTAGTTCACTCCAAACTAGATAAATCTGTTGAGTTATCTACAAACAGGAGCGCGCAATTTGATAACATGCAGGCAGTTTTGTTGAACGTTACTCAAAGAAACAATGTTCTACTCCAAATGCTGCAGACCAAAGACGATCAGTTAACGAACACAATGACTAAGTTGCATGACAAATCAGCAGAACTCATTGAAGTCGCTGACCAAATGAATGATGAGGGAACCCAGGTGATGAAGATGGAAATATTGATTTCTAAGCAAGCGGAGGAAATCTCATCACTGAATATCTCACTCTGTACTCAAGACCTCTATCTGCAAACAATGACAGATAAGTTTGAGACGAAAGGAGCAATTGTGACACTCACGTGTCCAAACTCAGTACTTTAAGCGCTCAAGTGGACTCTGCAATGCAGCAGAATACCACCCTTAGGTACAATCTGGTGGAATTCCAGAATGGTCACATGCTACAGCGACTACCCAACCATGCAACTGGAGAGTGGTACTCAAAGGAGTGAAGACAATAGAAGGTTTCAGACTTTGCCTCCCTCTTGTGTCCCTCAGTCTTCTCCTCTTGGCCGTTCAGTACTGAGTATGGCTCCTTTTCGCCAACAAAGCCAAAGCTTGGTTTCTCCTCTTGGCCTTTCGGCCCCAATTTCCCCACAGGATGAAGCCAACCATCTCCCCCCGCTTGGTGCGGAACGCTTTGACAAATTCGCTAAGAATTTCCCCACCTTTGACCCCGTTCCAGGTAGGCCAAACGATACTGAGACGTTCCTAGCTGACATAGAGGACGCATTGGATGGCTACCCGAATGCTACGGGTTCTGACAGGGTTTACCTGTTGAAGCGAATATACACGTGAGAAGGTTAATTTGTCTACAACAGCAACACGTGCTAAATGACTACACTAAACTTGCCACCACTTCGAAATTAGAATTCAGTGGTTCCTCGACTCGCAAACATGATAGCTCACTGGCTAACACTGTCAAACAAGCTCGGAATGAACACCCACAAGCTTACTATCATAGGCTTCGTTCAGGTTACTTTGGCCTACTCACTGAAACAGGAATGGAAAAGTTGTTAGCATTCAAACAAATGTTTCTGTCGAACATATATATGCCACCTTCATTACCTACTTGGGCCCTAAAACCCACGATGGCTTGCCAATCTTACAAATCAGAGAGCTTGCAAGCACAGCTTTTGAGGCATCAAAGCTTGCAACGCTAAGTTGACCAGGAGCACTCACTCCAGTTAGAGGGTGCATTATCAGGTATTGGAGCATTGAAAGATGATGCACAATAACGGTTTCTACCACGAAACCAGGAATACAATAACCACCATGGTCAAAATAACTGTAAAGTACGTCGCCATCTATTTAAACTTCTAGGGCCCGCCTGCTTTTGTGCGGGCTTATCCTTACTGTCTGTGGTGAAGTTGTTTTTCACCTGCGTATTTTGCTGTATGTTCTTTTCATGGGTTTTGGGAACATACTTAATTTATGGTCATTGCCTGATTGTTGGCCAGACCAAGCACAATAAATGCATTCATTTGGAAGTATTGCTCTCTGCGCCTGACTCTACACACACCACTCCTAGGAATCCGTGACAAAAAGATAAGTCACAAGTCCTAGACGGGGAATTACTGGACACCAGGTCCGCAGGAATTAACACCATTATCAAGGATGTTAAAAAACAAATTTCTCCCGCTCCGCTGTTATTAATGGTTTAATTGTCGCATGGTTTAATTCAATCACATAATTCAATCACATAATCAATTCAGGGTTAGGTAAACGATTTGATAAAATAGCATGTCATGTAATTTAATCATAGTCAGAGACACAACACCTCTGTGATCTTGGGGACCTTCAATGCTGCAGAAATATTTTGGTACCCTTCCCCAGATCTGTGCCATGACACAGTCCTGTCTCAGAGCTCTATGGACAATTTCTTTGTCCTCATGATTTGGTTTTTGCTTTGACATTCACTGTCAACTGTGGGACCTTATATAGACAGGTGTCTGCCTTTCCAAATCATGTCCAATCAATTGAATGTACTACAGGTAGACTCCAATCAAGTTGTAGAAACATCTCAAGGATGATCAATGGAAACAGGATGCACGTGAGCTCAGGTTTGAGTTTAATAGCAAAGGGTCTGAATACTTATGTAAATAAGATTTTCAAAATGTTAATAGATTTTCAAAAATTCTAAAAACCTGTTTTCGCTTCATCATTATGGGGTATTGTGTGTAGATTTTTTTATTTAATCAGTTTTAGAATATAAAATATTTTAGAAGACTTTGGGAATTGTTTAAGGGTGCCAATATATTTTCCCGGAATTGTATGAGAAATTAATTTCAGCATTTATATTCCAAGAGAATCTTGGCATGAACACATCATTTTCAAAATATCATCAATTGCTTCAATAAAACTGAAGAATACAAAATGTAATGAATGCACAAGCTTCTGAACCTAAGATATGACATGTAAATTGCCAACACATCCACAACCGTTATGGATGTTTACTGACATTATCATGCTGAAAAGGATATTGACAATGAAAAGAGAGAAACCAATTATAGAACATAACATATTGATTAGTTAGCTTTACAGAGACATTTTCAAGATGATTTCATGTAATGTACATGTTTTTCAAAATGTTTCCTAAAAGAAACTATGGATGTTACATTGCCTGTCCCAGTCACCCACTATCTTTTCAAGACTGTAGAACATGCAAAAAACAAAACTCAATACACTTCAATTTGGTCTGTATTGCTTCACTAACATCTCATCTTCAGAACTAATATTGGGGGACAGCTCTGAGGGGAAAAACAAGCTCTGTGACGTTTTATAAAAGCCATGAAATATGATCGACTGAATACTTTGAGACTTGGCCACCTACACTCTTATAAAAAAAAATGCTATCTAGAACCTTAAGGTTCTTCGGCTGTCCCCATAGAAGAACCCTTTGAATAACCATTTTGGGTTGCAGGTACAACCCATATGGTTCCAGATAGAACCCTTTTAGGTTCCATGTAAAATCCATTCTACCGAGGCTTCAATGTGGAACATAAAAGGGGTCTCCTATGAGGACCTTTTGGAACACTTTTTTCAAAGAGTGAACTCTGTAATAGTCAAAATTGATGTAATTTCAAATAAAGTCTGATCTCCAACAAACTGCATAGACCTTAAGGATAATTATGAAAGTTGTTATTTTTTAAATGACTAACATTATCTGTGCACACTCAGGTTGACATTTACAAAACATCGCCCCTTATAGTCTAAACACCATGCCAAATTGTATTTACTGTAGATAAAATAGTTAGAGCATGGCCCAGCAGGCACTAGTGGTCCAGTTGGTATGAGCTAATGTTTTGGGTTCTGACTCATTTTGCCTTCCCATCATACCCTTGGTTTTCGTTGCCTTGGGATTATGGGGTTTGTAATCCAGCCATAGATTAATGACATAGATTAATGACACTAATTTCTCTTTTCCTCAGGACCTGCATTGCCCTATTTGGTATAATGTAATACATTTGTACCTCTATGTTGCATAACAATTGTCTGTGAATAATAAAGGACAACCCGATTTAGGTTCCTGACAAAAACAATAGTATCTCAGCATAGACAGCGACAAAGCTGGGGTTTGTAGGCCTCATTGCTCGCACATGCTTTTTCAGTTCTGCCCACAAATATTTTATAGGGTGGAGGTCAGGGCTTTGTGATGGCAACTACAATACATTGTCTTTGTTGTCGTTAGGCCATTTTGCAACAACTTTGGAAGTATGCTTGGGGTCATTGTCCATTTGGAAGACCCATTTGCGACCAAGCTTTAACTTCCTGGCTGATGTCTTGAGATGTTGCTTCAATATATCCACATAATTGTACCGCCTCATGATGCCATCTATTTTGTGAAGTGCACCAGTCCCTCCTGCAGCAAAGCACCCCACAACATGATGCTGCCACTCCCGTGCTTCACGGTTGGGATGGTGTTCTTCAGCTTGCAAGCCTCCCCCTTTGTCCTCCAAACATAACGATGGTCGTTATGGCCAAACAGTTCTATTTTTGTTTCATCAGACCAGAGGACATTTCTCCAAAAAGTACGATCTTTGTCTCAATGTGCAGTTGCAAACCGTAGTCTGGCTTTTTTATGGCGGTTTCGGAGCAGTGGCTTCTTCCTTTCTGAGCGACCTTTCAGGTTATGTCAATATAGGACTGGTTTTACTGTGGGAAGGATACTTTTGTACCTGTTTCCTCCAACATCTTCACAAGGTTCTTTGCTGTTGTTCTGGGATTGATTTGCACTTTTAAGTATGAGACAGAACGCGTCTCCTTCATGAGCGGTATGGCGGCTGAGTGGTCCCATGGTGTTTATACTTGTGTACTATTGTTTGTATAGATGAATGTGGTACCTTCAGGAATTTGGAAATTGGTCCTAAGGATGAACCAGACTTGTGGAGGTCTACAATTTGTTTTCGGAGGTCTTGGGTGATTTCTTTTGATTTTCCCATGATTTCAAGCAAAGAGGCACTGAGTTTGAAGGTAGGCCTTAAAATACATCCACAGGTACACCTCCAATTGACTCAAATTATGTCAATTAGCCTATCAGAAGCTTCTAAAGCCATGACATAATTTTCTGGAATTTTCCAAGCAGTTTAAAGGCACAGTCAACTTAGTGTACGTACACTTCTGACCCACTGGAATTGTGATACAGTGAATTATATGTGAAATAATCTGTCTGTAAACAGTTGTTGAAAAAGTGACTTGTGTCATGCACAAAGTAGCACTTGCCAAACTATAGTTTGTTAACAAGAAATTTGTGGAGTGAAAAGCCTAGTTTTAATGATTCCAACCAAAGTTTATGTAAACGTCCTAATTCAACTTTACCATGGTTTAAGAATGTCCTTGAATGCTAGTGTTAAAGCTAGCTGTTGCTATTTGGCAAGGTATTTGTGCAGTTATATTGGAGCCTGCATCCTGTATGCACTGTTATCATTTTACTCAAACTATTTACAGTGTTGAAATAATACAAATCTAGCTATAAATTATTGCAGATGAATTGTAAAACTACTATTGTATTTTCTGAAAAACATTAACTTTTTCCTTCATTCAATTTAGCAAAAATATCTTTACACTAACCAAAGGTATTTTAATCAGCTTAAGTCTACTGACAGTTGACGGTGACTTGATATTCAGTGAGAGAGTGTATTTGTGTAACACTTTCTTCCTGTGCTGCCGCCAATTACACGCCAGCTTTATTTTGTTCTGTTGCATTCTGAATAGAGCGTCTCTGGCTCCCCCGGGCTGCAAGATTGCTTGGTTATCACTGGGAGGAGAATATTTCCGTCTCACATTCAATGTGCTGTGGCAGCTATCCAGTGGGAGGCTCACATGGCCATTGTCTAAGGGCCTGAAGAGGAGAACGCTCCAAAAAACTGGCCTCTGTATTTCAAGATGGACGCCAGCGCCCAGGGTTTTTAATCGTTTTATGTCGCATCACTTTGTACACTCCATACTGAAAAGAGGTGTGTTATTCATTTGTTACTTGTAGACAGGGATGGGTCCTAATTCTATGTAGTGCAGCTCAGAGTCCTAATGCTGGCGAAGGACAGACTGAGGTAATGGAGTCATGTCTATTGGAATAAACATGCTGCTATTGCTCTGTGCAATGTGCACTCACAAACCAAGGGCAATCTGACCACAGCCTTGACCAGGTGAGTTTGTTTAAGCAATAAGGCATGAGATCCTGGGAATTGTCATGTGCATAACTCCCAATTTAGGGCTGTTCTTAGGCCCGGAGGCGATGCCAACAGCAGGGGTGCCCTTAGGGGGTGTTATTCTCAATCATTTCTGGGTTTGAGGGCCTTCTTGCTTTCATTAAAAACATTATTATATTGAGTAAATTAAAACTTCCACCGTACAAAATAGTCCGGGCAAAAGCCAGTCGTTAGTTCTGAGATTCTGAAGTTGCAAGCAAAATTGTCTGGTTGTTCATTCTATCCATTTTATTTGCAATGGCAAATCTTAGTCATGTAACTGTGCAGGGTAGCTACTTCTACTTTGCTAGCTAAGCGACTAAAGCTAACACAATCACATCAAGCAGTTTTACCTTTGTTTCTATTGCCATTTTTTTATATAAATTACACTGATCCTAATAAATGAATTCACCTGGCTCAGATAAGCTGTCAGTCTCGTCACATTCATATGCATGTCATGGAGGAGAATACCCCCCCCCCCAAAAAAAAATAGCACATTTTTTTCACAGGTCGGAGAGGCAGACAGTAAACTTTAGACAAATCCTTACTGTTGTAAACCCAAAGCTAGCTTAGTAGCATGGAGGAAAATTGTGTAGAGCTTTTATTCAGGGAGATTAAGTTTAAAAATTGACTGGCTGGGCTATGAGAGAGTGGATTGATATATCTAATGAAACTGTTAACAGGTATTACCCGGTGAATTCGGGATTGTGGTGTTATAAGTCCCTGCTATCAACCAGTTAGCATCCAGGATCCAAACAACACGTTTGAAAATGTCCTATAATCACATTAATTCAGTTATTTATCTTGCCTCTGGTTCAGACTTCATGCCGTGTAAGCCTATTCAAAATAATCTTTAATTGTTTTGGACTGAAGTTTTCTGATGAGATTCTACCCTTTGCAAGTACTAATACATATCTGAAGTTAGGAATGCCCAAACACAGTTTAAGTTTTTTATGTCAGTGTCTCAATCATTGGACATGTGTTTTGTTTATGTAATGGACACAATATTACTCATATTTAGGCAAATTTCATGCTACAGTAGAATCAAGGGGGAAATCAACCAAAGTGAACCAATCAAGTTTTAGTACACTGCAGTCTAACCTAGAGGAAGGAGTGTGAGATGTATTAGCTCATAATATTAGCTCCACTGACACATGCCATTTCAATTCTGGGCTTAGTGACAATTATCATAGCCAGTGATCAAGAGTTACCGTCATGGTTGTACATGCCCTGAAATGCTGACATCATGGACATTGATATTCATGAGGCAAGTGGGTTCTCATTCAATGTGCCGGCAAACCTTATTCAAAATGGTGTCTCTCCTTGTGTCTCCAATACTTTGGACTTTTATTTGCGCCATAAATCCAAGATTCAAGTTTGTTGGGTTTTAAAAAGGCCCTATTATTCATGTCAGGGCTGAGGGAGGGATGTAAATATGAGAGAACAAAGTGGTGTGTGAGGTGATAACAAGCCTAATTTATGCTGATGTTGCGCTATAAACTATTTACGGAGACTGTTAGCCGATCGCCAGATTTATATTGATGTCCCAGGAGCCATAAACAATCTAATAAACATTTAAGGTGAACGTCAAAAACAAACAGGCAGAAGCAACAAGCTGCCCAAGGTTATGGAGCTTGTTTACCCTGGTTGGTTTTTAAGACCACCTTTTCTGCCCTTCACCTCCATCTTGTAATCTCAAGTTTTATGATAAGACCTTGATGTCGAGATGGCCAGTTGTTTGAGCAATCCCAGAAGAACGGTTTGTTCAACCAACTTCAGCATGATCAAATGGCCCATTCAAAGAACACAGGAAGAGGTTTCTCAAATGTTGTCATGTTCAAAGAATGTCTGTAAACCTTGTCCCTTCCTTTGGCTATTATCCATATTTATTGCGAACCCTTCAACGTTTCATATTGGTATCTGAAGAGGACTTTCAACATACAATGTACATGTTCAATATACGCTGTGTAACACTGTGTTGTTATTAGAATGAGATCCAAGTGACTTTGGCAAACATGTGGTCGCTAATGCAAATCATCAGTATTCGTCAGTAGCACAAGTTGGCTGGCTTGATTTCTAGTCAGATTTCACAGGTTGTAGGTTAGAGCTGAGGATCCTTAGAGGCTTGTCAAAGGTCTGTGGATGAGGGGATTGACTTTGAAGTGAGGCTTTAGCTGGCAGTGAGCTCAGCTGGATCCATACCCTTCCAACATGTCCATCACTAACCCCTCACCGCCCCAAGCTCAAACACTCCCTCCACTAGCGAGGCCAAAGAGGGCTAAACTATGGAAACTGTTGGCCAAACACATTTCATTGTTTCTCTGCCCTCCTTTCTCAATCTTGGCAAACTACTGGAATTACACAATCTTCCCTCTGAGACATGCTCCATATCTCCATTTGTATTGAACAAGTTAAGCAGCATCTGACTCTGTTTCAATGGATGGAGTAGGTTACTTTGTAAATGTAATCTGTTACAGTTACTAGTTACATGTCCAAAATTGTAATCAGTAATGTAACTTTTGGATTACCCAAACCCAGTAATGTAACGTAATCGGATTACTTTCCCCTTAAGATGCATTAGAAGAAGACAAACATTTATTTTACCAATTGAACAACATATTGCAGGATGAGTTTAGATAGCTGGCCATAAATGGATGTTGCATTTTATTTTATGGATTTTATGCATTTTATTTTATGGATTGATTATGTAGGCTTCTTCTAACCCATTGATTCAACTACATATAATTATATGATTAGGCCATATAGTCTGTCAGATTTCCAGTCATTCCAAACTATTGAATGCCCCTTTGTCTTCAACAATAGGACTTGGAAATATGGAATTATATACTCAGTGGCCAGTATATAATGTACACCACCCCCTTCACGAAAATGGTCGATGGAGAATGGGAAAAATTGTGCAAGCTAACAGGCGGGCCACAAACAGGCAAATAATGGCGCAGTACAACAGTGAAGTTATCAGCTAGAAACAAGAAGAAGCGGTTGTCACGGGATCACCAACACTTAACAATTGAGGAGTGGAAAACATAACAAATCCCGATTGCTGTTGCGTCCTGCTGATGGCAGAGTCAGGATTTGTCGTAAGCAGCGTGAGTCCATGGGCCCATCCTGCCTGGTTGTCAACAGTACAGGCTGGTGGAGGTGGTTTATTGGTGTAGGGAATGTTTTCCTGGCACCGTTAGGTCCCTTGATACCAAATGAGAAATGTTTCCATGCCCCAGAGAATTCAGGCTGTTCTGGAGGCAATGGGGGGTCCAATCCGGTACTAGATGGGTGTACCTTAGTGTAAATCAGCAACAACAACAAAAATAACTGAGCATACCCTACAAAAGAAGAACGTATCAGCCTACTCTGTTGTTTATGATTTTGTTGTCATGGAGGACTGATTGGGCTCATTGCTTAGAGTTGAAAAATAAATACTGTTCTCATGGAATGGCATGCTTTGAGTACTACTGAAAAGCGCTACAGTTGAGGTCGGAAGTTTACCTACACTTATGTAGGGGAAATTAAAACTCATTTTTCAACCACTTCACAAATGTCTTGTTAACAAACTATAGTTTTGGCAAGTTGGTTCGAACATCTACTTTGTGCATGACACAAGTCATTTTTCCAACAATTGTTTACAAACAGATTATTTAACTGTATCACAATTCCAGTGGGTCAGAAGTTTAAATACACTAAGTTGACTGCGCCTTTAAACAGCTTGGAAAATTCCAGAAAATAATGACATGGCTTTAGAAGTTTCTAATAGGCTAATTGACATAATTTAAGTCAATTGGAGGTGTACCTGTGGATGTATTTCAAGGCCTACCTTCAAACTCAGTGCCTCTTTTCTTGACATCATGGGAAAATCAAAAGAAATCAGCCAAGAAAACAGAAAATACATTTTAGACCTCCACAAGTCAGGTTCATCCTTGGGAGCAATTTACAAACACCTGAAGGTACCACGTTCACCTGTACAAACAATAGTAAGCAAGTATAAACACCATGGGACCATGCAGCCGTCATACCGCTCAGGAAGGAGACACGTTCTGTCTCCTAGAGATGAACGTACTTTGGTGCGAAAAGTGCAAATCAATCCAAGAACAACCGCAAAGGACCTTGTGAAGATGCTGGAGGAAACAGGTACAAAAGTATCTATATCCACAGTAAAAACGAGTCCTATATTGACATAACCTGAAAGGCCGCTCAGAAAGGTAGAAGCCAATACTCAAAAACCGCCAGGGACTGGTGCACTTCACAAAATAGATGACATCATGAAGAAGTAGAATTATGTGGATTTATTGAAGCAAAATCACGACATCAGTCAGGAAGTTAAAGCTTGTTCGCAAATGAGCTTCCAAATGGACAATGACCCCAAGCATTTTTCCATGTGGCAAATTGGCTGAAGGACAACAAAGTCAAGGTATATGAGTGGCCATCACAAAGCCCTTGACCTCAATTCTATAGAACATTTGTGGGCAGAACTGAAAAAGTGTGTGTGAGCAAGGAGGCCTACAAACCTGACTCAGTTACACTAGCTCTGTCAGGAGGAATGGGCCAAAATTCACTCAACTTATTGTGGGAAGCTTGTAGAAGGCTACCTGAAACATTTGACCCAAGTTAATCAATTTAATGGCAATGCTACCAAATACTAATTGAGTGTATGCAAACTTCTGATCCACCGGGAATGAGATTAAATAAATAAAAAATGAAATTATTCATTCTCTGTACTATTCTGACATTTCACATTCTTAAAATAAAGTGGTGATCCTAACTGACCTAAGACAGGGATTTTTTTACTAGGATTAAATGTCAGGAATTTTGAAAACCTGAATTTAAATGTATTTGGCGAAGGTGCATGTAAACTTCCGACTTCAACTGTATCTCCTTCACACATTTTTTGGACAGAGAACACAACTAATAAAATGCAAGCATGAAACAGCCAACTTGTTTTAGTCGTTGATTTCACCCCAACCATCTTTATTTTATTTATTTTATTTTATTTCACCTTTATTTAACCAGGTAGGCTAGTTGAGAACAAGTTCTCATTTGCAACTGCGACCTGGCCAAGATAAAGCATAGCAGTGTGAACAGACAACACAGAGTTACACATGGAGTAAACAATTAACAAGTCAATAACACAGTAGAAAAAAAGAGTCTATATACATTGTGTGCAAAAGGCATGAGGAGGTAGGCGAATAATTAAAATTTTGCAGATTAACACTCGAGTGATAAATGATCAGATGGTCATGTAGAGGTAGAGATATTGGTGTGCAAAAGAGCAGAAAAGTAAATAAATATAACCAGTATGGGAATGAGGTAGGTAAAATTGGGTGGGCTATTTACCGATAGACTATGTACAGCTGCAGCGATCGGTTAGCTGCTCAGATAGCTGATGTTTGAAGTTGGTGAGGGAGATAAAAGTCTCCAACTTCAGCGATTTTTGCAATTCGTTCCAGTCACAGGCAGCAGAGAACTGGAACGAAAGGCGGCCAAATGAGGTGTTGGCTTTAGGGATGATCAGTGAGATACACCTGCTGGAGCGCGTGCTACGGGTGGGTGTTGCCATCGTGACCAGTGAACTGAGATAAGGCGGAGCTTTACCTAGCATGGACTTGTAGATGACCTGGAGCCAGTGGGTCTGGCGACGAATATGTAGCGAGGGCCAACCGACTAGAGCATACAGGTCACAGTGGTGGGTGGTATAAGGTGCTTTAGTAACAAAACGGATGGCACTGTGATAAACTGCATCCAGTTTGCTGAGTAGAGTATTGGAAGCTATTTTGTAGATGACATCGCCGAAGTCGACGATCAGTAGGATAGTCAGTTTTACTAGGGTTTTACTACGGAGACATTGATTTGTATTTATATTAAATTCTGATGAAGTTTGTCTGAGTACTGCTGGGACTGGGGTTTATTATTCTGTCTGCCTAAATAAACACAAGTATCTGTAACCCATGTTTTGCACTTGATAAAAAATCAAATAAGTATACCTACTTATTACTTCAAGTGTGTCTGTGCATGATCTCTAAAACTTAAGGCAGTTTCACACTGCTGGGAGGACTAGGGTATGGAGAAAACCACATGAGTACATGCATCCATCCATCATTGCAGGCTGGTGGTGGTGATGTGATTGTGTGGGGTGTGTTTTCTTGGCACACATTGGGCCCCTTGATAAAAGTGGAGCAACTTTTGAATGTCACAGGATATCTCAACATCATTGCCAATCAGGTGCTTCCCTACATGGCTGCAGTGTATCTATCTGCAAATAGATTTTTTTCAGCAGGATAATGTCCCATGCCAGAAGGCTAGGATTGCCCAGGAATGGTTTCACGAACATGACAGTGAATTCAGCTTACTGCAGTGGCCTGCCCAGTCACCAGATATCAATCCAATTGAGCATCTGTAGGATGAGATGGAATGAGCTATTCGGGGTAGAGATCCACTACTAGCCAACTTGGCACAACTGTGGGAAGCATTGGGGTCAACATTCGCTTTGCCACCTTGTAGACTCCATGCCCCAATCAATGGAGGCTGTTCTGAGGGCAAAGGGGGGTGCAACTCAATATTAGGAAGGTTTTCCTAATGGTCTGTACACTCGGTCTACAGTCGTGGCCAAACGTTTTGAGAATGACACAAATATTAATTTTCACAAGGTTTGCTGCTTCAGTGTCTTTAGATATTTTTGTCAGATGTTACTATGTAATACTGAAGTATAATTACAAGCATTTCATAAGTGTCAAAGGCTTTTATTGACAATTACACGAAGTTGACGCAAAATTTGTAGTGTTTTGACCCTTCTTTTTCAAGATCTCTGCAATCTGCCCTGGCATGCTGTCAATTAACTTCTGGGCCACATCCTGACTGATGGCAGCCCATTCTTGCATAATCAATGCTTGGAGTTTATTAGAATTTGTGGGGTTTTGTTGGCCACCTGCCTCTTGAGGATTGACCTCAATGGGATTAAGGTCTGGGGAATTTCCTGGCCATGGACCCACAATATCAATGTTTTGTTCTCAGAGCCACTTAGTTATCACTTTTGCCTTATGACAAGGTGATCCAGCATGCTGGAAAAGGCATTGCTCGTCACCAACTGTTTCTGGATGGTTGGGAGAAGTTGCTCTTGGAGGATGTGTTGGTACCATTCTTTATTCATGGTTGTGTTCTTAGGCAAAATTGTGAGTGAGCCCACTCCCTTGGCTGAGAAGCAACTCCACACATGAATGGTCTCAGGATGCTTTACTGTTGGCATGACACAAGACTGATGGTAGAGCTCACCTTGACTTCTCCCTACAAGCTTTTTCCTGGATGCCCCAAACAATCAGAAAGGGGATTCATCAGAGAAAATGACTTTACCCCAGTCCTCAGCAGTCCAATCCCTGTACCTTTTGCAGAATATCAGTCTGTCCCTGATGTTTTTCCTGGAGAGAAGTGGCTTCTTTGCTGCCCTTCTTGACACCAGGCCATCTTCCAAAAACCTTCGCCTCACTGTGCGTGCAGATGCACTCACACTTGCCTGCTGCCAGTCCTGAGCAAGCTCTGTACTGGTGGTGCCCCGATCCTGCAGCTGAATAAACTTTAGGAGACAGTCCTGGCCCTTGCTGGACTTTCTTGGGTGCCCTGAAGCCTTCTTCACAACAATTGAACCCCTCTCCTTGAAGTTCTTGATAATCCGATAAATGGTTGATTTAGGTGCAATCTTACTGGCAGCAATATCCTTGCCTGTGAAGACATTTTTGTGCAAAGCAATGACGGCACGTGTTTCCTTGCAGGTAACCATGATTGACAGAGGAAGAACAATGATTCCAAGCACCATCCTCCTTTTGAAGCTTCCAGTCTGTTATTCGAACTCAATCAGCATGACAGAGTGATCTTCAGCCTTGTCCCCATCGACACTCATACCTGTGTTAAATCACTGACATGATGTCAGCTGATCCTTTTGTGTCAGGGCTGAAATGCAGTGGAAATGTTTTTGGGGGATTCAGTTAATTTGCATGGCAAAGAGGGACTTTGCAATTAATTGCAATTCATCTGATTACTCTTCATAACATTCTGGAATATATGCAAATTTCCATCATACAAACTGAGGCAGCAGACATTGTGAAAAGTAATATTTGTGTCATTCTCAAAACTTTTGGCCAAGACTGTATATCTCAAGGTCAGTTGCATTGCATAAACTGAGGTCAATAACAAAAGATTCATGCTCAAAGCAAATTTCCACAAAGTGTGTGGATGTCAAGCTATCAAATGCCAGTACACAATGTGGGTGTTTGTCCAATCAATGTGTATATAGAAATAATAAGGACGAAACACATTTGTTTGTTTCAATTTACCTTTATGAAAAGTGAAAATAGACCACATGTCATTGGGGAGTAACGAATTACATGTAATCCGTCAAATAAAACGGTTTACAAGAAATCTGTAACTGACAAAAAAATGAAGTAATCAGATTACAGACAATTCTGAGAAACTACAGTAGATGATTACTTTTAAATTCAGAAAGGATGTTTGAGAGAAATTTCTTTGACAACATTCTGTTCTATCAATGAAATTCAAATCAGCCTTGAATAAAATATACACGTTTAATTTGTTCCGGCTGAGTGAGTCAAATCAAATCAAATCAAATCAAATTGTATTTGTCACATACACATGGTTAGCAGATGTTAATGCGAGTGTAGCGAAATGCTTGTGCTTCTAGTTCCGACAATGCAGTGATAACCAACAAGTAATCTAACTAACAATTCCAAAACTACTGTCTTATACACAGTGTAAGGGGATAAAGAATATGTACATAAGGATATATGAATGAGTGATGGTACAGAGCAGCATACAGTAGATGGTATCGAGTACAGTATATACATATGAGATGAGTATGTAGACAAAGTAAACAAAGTGGCATAGTTAAAGTGGCTAGTGATACATGTATTACATAAGGATGCAGTCGATGATGTAGAGTACAGTATATACGTATGCATATGAGATGAATAATGTAGGGTAAGTAACATTATATAAGGTAGCATTGTTTAAAGTGGCTAGTGATATATTTACATAATTTCCCATCAATTCCCATTATTAAAGTGGCTGGAGTTGGGTCAGTGTCAATGACAGTGTGTTGGCAGCAGCCACTCAATGTTAGTGGTGGCTGTTTAACAGTCTGATGGCCTTGAGATAGAAGCTGTTTTTCAGTCTCTCGGTCCCAGCTTTGATGCACCTGTACTGACCTCGCCTTCTGGATGATAGCGGGGTGAACAGGCAGTGGTTCAGGTGGTTGATGTCCTTGATGATCTTTATGGCCTTCCTGTAACATTGGGTGGTGTATGTGTCCTGGAGGGCAGGTAGTTTGCCCCCGGTGATGCATTGTGCAGACCTCACTACCCTCTGGAGAGCCTTACGGTTGAGGGCGGAGCAGTTGCCGTACCAGGCGGTGATACAGCCCGCCAGGATGCTCTCGATTGTGCATCTGTAGAAGTTTGTGAGTGCTTTTGGTGACAAGCCGAATTTCTTCAGCCTCCTGAGGTTGAAGAGGCGCTGCTGCGCCTTCTTCACGACGCTGTCAGTGTGATTGGACCAATTCAGTTTGTCTGTGATGTGTATGCCGAGGAACTTAAAACTTGCTACCCTCTCCACTACTGTTCCATCGATGTGGATAGGGGGGTGTTCCCTCTGCTGTTTCCTGAAGTCCACAATCATCTCCTTAGTTTTGTTGACGTTCAGTGTGAGGTTATTTTCCTGACACCACACTCCGAGGGCCCTCACCTCCTCCCTGTAGCCCGTCTCGTCGTTGTTGGTAATCAAGCCTACCACTGTTGTGTCGTCCGCAAACTTGATGATTGAGTTGGAGGCGTGCGTGGCCACGCAGTCGTGGGTGAACAGGGAGTACAGGAGAGGGCTCAGAACGCACCCTTGTGGGGCCCCCGTGTTGAGGATCAGCGGGGAGGAGATGTTGTTGCCTACCCTCACCACCTGGGGCGGCCCGTCAGGAAGTCCAGTACCCAGTTGCACAGGGGCGGGGTCGAGACCCAGGGTCTCGAGCTTGATGACGAGCTTGGAGGGTACTATGGTGTTGAATGCCGAGCTGTAGTCGATGAACAGCATTCTCACATAGGTATTCCTCTTGTCCAGGTGGGTTAAGGCAGTGTGCAGTGTGGTTGAGATTGCATCGTCTGTGGACCTATTTGGGCGGTAAGCAAATTAGAGTGGGTCTAGGGTGTCAGGTAGGGTGGAGGTGATATGGTCCTTGACTAGTCTCTCAAAGCACTTCATGATGACGGAAGTGAGTGCTACGGGGCGGTAGTCGTTTAGCTCAGTTACCTTAGCTTTCTTGGGAACAGGAACAATGGTGGCCCTCTTGAAGCATGTGGGAACAGCAGACTGGTATAGGGATTGATTGAATATGTCTGTAAACACACCGGCCAGCTGGTCTGCGCATGCTCTGAGGGCGCGGCTGGGGATGCCGTCTGGGCCTGCAGCCTTGCGAGGGTTAACACGTTTAAATGTCTTACTCACCTCGGCTGCAGTGAAGGAGAGACCGCATGTTTTCGTTGCAGGCCGTGTCAGTGGCACTGTATTGTCCTCAAAGCGGGCAAACAAGTTATTTAGTCTGCCTGGGAGCAAGACATCCTGGTCCGTGACTGGGCTGGGTTTCTTCTTGTAGTCCGTGATTGACTGTAGACCCTGCCACATGCCTCTTGTGTCTGAGCCGTTGAATTGAGATTCTACTTTGTCTCTGTACTGACGCTTAGCTTGTTTAATAGCCTTGCGGAGGGAATAGCTGCACTGTTTGTATTCGGTCATGTTGCCAGACATCTTGCCCTGATTAAAAGCAGTGGTTCGCGCTTTCAGTTTCACGCGAATGCTGCCATCAATCCACGGTTTCTGGTTAGGGAATGTTTTTATCGTTGCTATGGGAACGACATCTTCAACGCACGTTCTAATGAACTCGCACACCGAATCAGCGTATTCGTCAATATTTTTATCTGACGCAATACGAAACATGTCCCAGTCCACGTGATGGAAGCAGTCTTGGAGTGTGGAGTCAGCTTGGTCTGACCAGCGTTGGACAGACCTCAGCGTGGGAGCCTCTTGTTTAAGTTTCTGCCTGTAGGCAGGGATCAACAAAATGGAGTCGTGGTCAGCTTTTCCGAAAGGGGGGCGGGGCAGGGCCTTATATGCGTCGCGGAAGTTAGAGTAACAATGATCCAAGGTTTTACCACCCCTGGTTGCGCAATCGATATGCTGATAAAATTTTCAGATTAGCTTTGTTAAAATCCCCAGCTACAATGAATGCAGCCTCCGGATAAATGGTTTCCAGTTTGCAAAGAGTTAAATAAAGTTCGTTCAGAGCCATCGATGTGTCTGCTTGGGGGGGATATATATGGATATATGGCTGTGATTGTAATCGAAGAGAATTCTCTTGGAAGATAATGCGGTCTACATTTGATTGTGAGGAATTCTAAATCAGGTGAACAGAAGGATTTGAGTTCCTGTATGTTTCCTTCATCACACCATGTCTCGTTAGTCATGAGGCATACGCCCCCGCCACTCTTCTTACCAGAAAGATGTTTGTTTCTGTCGGCGCGATGCGTGGAGAAACCCGTTGGCTGCACCGCATCGGATAGCGTCTTCCCAGTAAGCCATGTTTCCGTGAAGCAGAGAACGTTGCAGTCTCTGATGTCCCTCTGGAATGCTACCCTTGCTCGGATTTCATCAACCTTGTTGTCAAGAGACTGGACATTGGCAAGAAGAATGCTGGGGAGTGGTGTGCGATGTGCCCTTGTCTGGAGTCTGAACAGAAGACCGCTACGTTTCCCTCTTTTTCGGAGTCGTTTTCTTGGGTCGCTGCATGCGATCCATTCCGTTGTCCTGTTTGTAAGGCAGAACACAGGATCCGCGTCGCGGAAAACATATTCTTGGTCGTACTGATGGTGAGTTGACGCTGATCTTATATTCAGTAGTTCTTCTCGACTGTATGTTATGAAACCTAAGATGACCTGGGGTACTAATGTAAGAAATAACACGTAAAAAAACAAAAAACTGCATAGTTTCCTAGGAACGCGAAGCGAGGCGGCCATCTCTGTCGGCGCCATTCAGCGAGTGAGTCTGACCACAAGTCAGAGACGAATATGATGACACACAAAATACGTTCGATGGATCGCGGAAAAGAGCAGGAATAGGCCATTGTAGGCTACAGACCAAGCTACAGAATGTCTTTCAATGGTGTGACTCCTGTCAAAGATTGAATAAACGATTGGAGGGTAACGATGACAGCAGTGGTATAGCATACATCACTTATTATTGATATCTATATAGGGCTGTAACCACACTGCTTTTCTCTTATTAGCTATTTGCAGCTTACGGATTGTGCTTATTCACAAATGTATGTGCTTATTCAAAAATGTATATGTTTATTCTAACTCAATAATGGTTAAATTGAAGAATTTTAAGATGCCTATCAATGTTTGTTTTTGCGACAAGTGGACCGCAAGTGAAAAATGCACTTGTGCAACAGCTGCATATTGCAGATCCCAGCCTATGGAATAAAAGTTTGAGGGAGTTTCTACCTGTGGTATAGTGCTCCATTCTGTCAATGTAATTTGTGCTGAACAAAAAAACTTTGATAGGACTAAGGGATACGTGCATACTTTTTATTGGAAATTATAGACATATCAAAGTGTCACCAACAAAAATGTAAACAATAGGTTTTATCAAATGTAGCATTTGGCATATGTTTTTATATGCAAATACAGTTGGTGTCGGAAGTTTACATGCACCTTCGCCAAATACATTTAAATTTAGGTTTTCACAATTCCTGACATTTAATCCTAGTAAAAATGTCCCTGTCTTAGGTCCGTTAGGATCACCACTTTATTTTAAGAATGTGAAATATCAGAATAATAGTACAGAGAGTGATTAATTTCAGCTTTTGTTTATTTCATTTCACTCCCGGTGGATCAGAAGTTTACATACACTCAATTAGTATTTGGTAGCATTGCCTTTAAATTGATTAACTTGGGTCAAATGTTTTGGGTAGCCTTCTACAAGCTTCCCACAATAAGTTGGGTGAATCTTGGCCCATTCCTCCTGACAGAGCTGGTGTAAATGAGTCAGGTTTGTAGGCCTCCTTGTTCACACACACACTTTTTCAGTTCTGCCCACAAATGTTCTATAGGGTTGAGGTCAGGGCTTTGTGATGGCCACTCCAATACTTTGGAAGTATGCTTGGGGTCATTGTCCATTTGGAAGACCCATTTGCGACCAAACATTAACTTCCTGACTGATGTCTTAAGATGTTGCTTCAATATATACACAATTTTCCTCCCTCATGAAGCCATCTATTTTGTGAAGTGCACTAGTCCCTCCTGCAGCAAAGCACCCCCACAACATGATGCTGCCACCCCCGTGCTTCACGGTTGGGATGGTGTTCTTCGGCTTGCAAGTATCCCCCTTTTTCCTCCAAACATAACGATGGTCCTTAAGGTCAAACAGTTCTATTTTTGTTTCATCAGACCAGAGGACATTTCTCCAAAAAGTACGATCTTTGTCTCCATGTGCAGTTGCAAACTGTAGTCCGGCTTTTTTATGGTGGTTTTGGAGCAGTGGCTTCTTCCTTTCTGAGCGGCCTTTCGGGACTCGTTTTACTGTGGATACAGTAGATACATTTGTACCTGTTTCCTCCAGCATCTTCAAAAGATCCTTTGCTGTTGTTCTGGGATTGATTTGCACTTTTCACACCAAATTACGTTCATCCCTAGGAGACAGAACGCGTCTTCTTCCTGAGCGGAATGACGGCTGCGTGGTCCCATACTGTTTATACTTGCATACTGTTGTTTGTACAGATAAACATGGTACCTTCAGGTGTTTGTAAATTGCTCCGACGGATGAACCAGACTTTTCCTGAGGTCTTGGCTGATTACTTTTGATTTTTCCATGATGTCAAGCTAAGAGGCACTGAGTTTGAAGGTAGGCCTTGAAATAGATCCACAGTTACACCTCCAATTGACTCAAATTATGTCAATTAGCCTATCAGAAGCTTTTACAGGAACAGTCAATTTAGTGTATGTAAACTTCTGACCCACTGGAATTGTGATACAGTGAATTCTGTAAACAATTGTTGGAAAAATGACTTGTGTCATGCACAAAGTAGATGTCCTAACCGACTTGCCAAAGCTATAGTTTGTTAACAAGAAATTTGTGGAGTGTTTGAAAAACAAGTTAATGACTCCAACCTGTGTATGTAAACTTCAGACTTCAACTGTATATACTGTATATAACAGCCATTTACCATTATTCATGAGTTACCCCTGTATCACTCTGTCGCATTGTTGTCATTGTTATCAATGTTCTACAGATGCCGCAGCATATTAATGTCTGTGTGATGGTTAGAATCCCTAAAGTCGATCTCTGTGCCCCCATGGAAATCTAATTAGCATAATTTATGGTTATATATATGGAGACTGTTTAGTCCCAAAAATAAGGTGTTAAATACTGTACATGTCAAAAAAATATAAATGTTTCCTGATAACTTTCAGAAATAGGACAGACACTTCAGAACAAAATTCCTTTGTTTTTTGGGGGGACTATCTGTTGTTACATGTTGTTAATCTGTTATTTAATGCATTTCTGTGAGCTAACAGCAGAAAGGCCAAATCATTTTTATATATATATATTTTAACTTCAAGGTGTCTTAGAATTCAAAATCAAATAGTAAAATTATCCTTGGTATGACCTTCTTAGATAGGGCTTTGTCACAATCGGTGGAATGAATGGACCAAGGCACAGTGTACTTAGAGTTCCACATGTTTAATAAATATGCAACTCACCAAAAATAATACAGAAGGAAACGAAATGTGACGTTTTGGGCTGCTCTCAGGCAGCTACACAAAAACAAGATCCCACAAACAACGGGTGGGAAAACGCTGCCTAAATATGATCCCCAATCAGAGACAAGGATAGACAGCTGCCTCTGATTGGGAACCATACCAGGCCAACAAAGAAATAGAAAACATAGATTGCCCACCCTAGTCACACCCTAACCTAACCAAATAGAGAATTAAAAGGATCTCTAAGGTCAGGGCGTGACAGTACCCCCCCCCCCCCCGAAGGTGCGGACTCCGGCCGCAAACCTGAACCTATAGGGGAGCGTCCGGGTGGGCATATACCCTCGGTGGCGGCTCCGGTGCGGGACGCAGACCCCACTCCGCTCGTGGCTCCGCCAACTTCGGTGGCGCCTCTGATGCGGGGATCGTCGCCGGAGGCTCCGGACGGTGAATCATCGTCGCCGGAGGCTCCGGACCGGGACCCCGTCGCCAGAGGCTCCGGACGTGGAATCATCACTGGAGACTCCGGGCCACGGATCATCACTGGAGGCTTCGGACTGCAAACCGTTACCAGGCCAACAAACCATAACAGGGCAACAAAGAAATAGAAAACATAGGATTGCCCACCTTAGTCACACCCTGACCTAACCAAATAGAGAATGAAAAGGATCTCTAAGGTCAGGGCGTGACAGGGCTTAGGCTGTAATGGGTTTATGCCAAGTCTTTCTGAACAGGGGCTGATGACTGTTTCGTCAAATTTACACTACAGTGACCTGGAAATATGATGACATTGCTAAAGTTGACAAATAATTAGTAGGAAACAACTTAGCCATCATTATGATTTTGTAAAGTTTACTTTAGAGTGATGACAATGTTACCATGAGCTATCAAAGTTCGTCAGAAATAGCTACTAATGCTAACGTTATCTAGCTAACATTGAGGTACTCTCCCCTCAATTTTAGCTACCTAAAGTTATGCTGCATCTATAGTCAATCTGGAGCCCTCACAATGATGACAAAAGCTCGTCCTACTAATTATTTGCCTCCCTTTGAAATGTCATAGGGTTTCTAAGCCACAGTATTGCACTTTAGACAAAATCTTCATCAGTACCGTATTGAGCAACATGCCGGATAATAAGTTAGGTACCTGTATAGCTTTTTAAAGGAGAATGCTCAGTAGAATGCTCAGCTGTCCATCAGTCCAATCAGATATTCAAAACAATATTGTGAGGAAACATGCAACCTATAAATAGGAAAACATTGTGGATTTCTTGTTCACCAAAAACTGCATCAATTAACAAGTCTATGACTTTCTCTTTTTGGATGTCAATTACTTCTATAGAATGTGTCATAGCACCATTTTAATTTACCATTCACACCCTATTAGTTTGTATTTTGTTCAAATTATAATAAATTATGCTCACTGTTTGGTGCAAATTAAGATATTTAAATAGGCATACATTAGTGTTGTGTGTTATATGGAATGCTTACCTTTTTTTGAATGAATTGTGAATAGGAATTGGAGTGAATTGGAGCTATGAGCTTCTCTTTACCTATGCAGTAGATCTCCCATTAATATCACCAATCTTTGTTATTCTCACAATGTTCTCATTTAGATTGCACACTTTGAGGTTGAGGTTGGTCTTCAGTGTGGAATTCATTTAAATACATTACTAATTCAATTTCCTTCTTAAGGGCTTTTCATTAGATTTTGTGAAATATTTCATTAATGGCTCTTATGATAAGTTACAGTATTTACTGTTGTGAAAGAGAGATGTGATGTTGAAAGAGAGTTGGGAGAAAAGGAGAGAGCGCGAGAGAGATAGTATTTTCGGTGCTGAATCAATGTAATTTAGAGGTGCTAAGTGTGTCTTGAGACCCAATGGTAGTACAGGCCCCTTTCACATAACACAATGCATTCAGCAGCAGTTTAAGACTGGTGTGGTACAGTAGTGGAGCCATCCTTAACTCTGCTCTCCCTCTCTCACTGTTCAATAGCCTCCTCCCTGGGAGACGAGCTGCTCCTCTCATTAGTTGAACTGTTAGTGACCCTGGTGCCTCAGGGTGCCTCCCAAGTTTGGTCCCAATTCTTGTTTCCATCATAATTGCTTAGTCAATTTCATCTTGAGTTCACAGTGCACCCTCTCCTTCTCCCTTGCCGGGAAAGACAACCGCTGAGATTCTGCAGTCGTTAAGGTGTGTACTTTTTTTAATTGGCTGCTGCGCCAAGGTGCAGCTGTGTTCCTGGAACAACCTCCCCTTGTCTCCCATGCCCATGCTGTCACACTCTCCTTTAAAAAGCTATACAGGTACCTAACTTATTATCCGGCATGTTGCTCATCATTAGCGGAACATTCCACCCAAGGAATGTTTAAGACATTTTATCCTTTTACCACAAGCTGAATATTGTGCGACTGAATGGACAAAGATTTTTAGAATGTTAGAGAAAACTTGTGTTTTACTAAACCTACTGCCTGAAGCATTCCAGTAATGTATCCCATCAGCATTTTGTTCCCTAAAACTACCGATTTAATTTGGTTGATGCACAGAAATTATATTTCAATGATACTGTGTTTGAAAAAGCCTAAAAGTTTTAATTTTCACTGTTATTGTAATTACAGAAATGTGATATCTTTCTCGCCCACTATTCCAGCAATCATTGATGCACAATTAGTCTAATTAGAGGCTGGCTACCTAAGCACATTCATTATCTCTGAGGGAAGTTTTTAATAATGTGCTTTGATGTAGATACAATGTTTAACACTAATGTAATCCTGTAATGGCTTCTATGTATCGGCCTGGTTTGGGTGAAAACAGTGGTGTAGGGTATGTAGCTTGTTTTGCTCTAAGATGCTCACAAGTTACGCAAGAGTCTTTAGAATGTAAGGGGTTCGTCTACATACAGCGCCTTGCAAAAAGATTCATCCCCCTTGGCGTTTTTCCTATTTTGTTGTATTACTACCTGTAATTTAAATGGATTTTTATTTAGATTTCATGTAATTGACATAGACAAAATAGTCCAAATTGGTGAAGTGAAATTAAAAAAATTACTGTGTCATTTGGTTTGAAATGTGTTGGAGAGATGTCTACAAGGTATGTATACATCCGGGTGTCTTTGAGGACATTGTAATTAAATTACATTTGCTGGTCTGTACATTGCATTAGGATTTATGAGCCACATTCATCAGGATTTTGGCAGAGTCAGATGAACTCGTGGATACAATTTTTATGTCTCTGTGGGCTGTTTGAAGGAAGTTTCTAACTAGCGTAGATTTCATAGACTTTCAGTCATTGCGCTAATTCTAATTAGCATTGTGCTTGCAAAACTACCTCTAACTTCCTTGATACGGGATGCAGAGACATACAAAGGCATCCCATCTGACTGGGGAAGAACAGAAAGTGCTTCATTGTCAAAATCCAGAAATATCGCTTTAAGCTTGCTGTGGCGACTGCTCCCAGTGCCATAAGAGCTCTACTCTTTGGTAAGTATGTATGTACTATATTAAACATTTTTCATAGGATGATGCTTATTCAAGACTGAAAGACATGTAAGATATGGAATAGACAACGGAGGTTATCTTAGGATAATAGGTTTTTAAGAAACCTGCTTTGGTCCAGATGTCCCAATTTGGGTAAGCAAGTTTCAAGACTGGATGATAGAATTTTTGAAAATAGTTGAATTCTGTATTTATTAAAGATAGAGAGCAATAGTGAAAGCTCTGGGTGGCATCCTTACCTTTTTTAATAAAAGCTAAATTAGTGCCGCATTTCAAATCAAGTCAAAAATCGAATAAAATGTTATTTTCTGTCTATTACATATCTTACATGCTTCATCAGAAAACAAAGCTCCAAATATTTTGATAGACTAGAATGATCATACACTATCTTTGATTGGTTTTAGAACATATGGGACTTGGCCACAATTATATCAATATGATTTAAATACTATATTCCAATCCCTCGCTATAGTAGTAACAGGCAATACCTGCTCTGTTCAGAAAAACTGGAAGTAGTGTGGATGTTAACTTTTTATTTTACCTTTATTTAACTAGGCAACTAGGCAACTATACATTTGTTACCTTGTCAGCACAGGGATTCGATCTAGCAACCTTTTGATTACTGGCCCAAAGCTCTAACCACTAGACTACCTGCCACCACTGTGGTGTAGTGAAATACTTGTGTTCCTAGCTCTAATCTAAAAGTAAAAGAACGGAATTAAGAAATATATAAATATTAGATCGAGCAATGTCAGAGTGGCCATGACTAAAATACAGTAGAATAGAATAAAGTATATACACTGCCGGTCAAACGTTTTAGAACACCTACTCATTCTAGGGTTTTCTTTATGTTTGACTTTTTTCTACATTGTAGAATAATAGTGAATCAAATCAAATTGTATTTGTCACATGCACTGACTACAACAGGTGTTGATGGTATAGCGGTATATAGACAGCTACGAAATGTATAGATGTAAACTCTTGATAAATAGTGTGTTCTACAGCTTATCATGAGATACTCTACCTTAGGCAAGCAAAACCTCGAGACTTCCTTAGATTGTGTGCACCAGTTGCTGTTTAAAATATACAAATGCCGCCACCCCTCGTCTTACCAGTGCCCACTATTCTATCCTGCCGAAAAAGCTTGAAATCCGACTCTGTGAAACATAAGATAATCCAGTTGTTAATGTCCCGTTGGTAGGATATACGTGCTCGTAGTTAGTCTATTTTTACTATCGATTGATTGTACGTTGGCTAATAGGACCGATGGTAAAAGGAGATTACCACGATCAGCTCCTTTGTTTTGTTGACGTTGAGTGAGATATTATTTTCCTGGCACCACTCTCCCAGGGTCCTCACTTCCACCCTGTAAGCTGTCTCATCATTGTTTGTAATCAGGCCTACTACTGTTGTGTCGTCTGCAAACTTGATGATTGACTTTGAAGCGTGCGTGGCCACGCAGTCATGGGTGAACAGGGAGTTCAGGAAGGGGCTGATAATGCACCCTTGTGGGACCCGTGTTGAGAACCAGCGAAGTGGAGGTGTTGTTTCCTACCTTTTCCAACTGGGGGCGGCCCATCAGGAAGCCCAGGAGCCAGTTGCACAGGAAGGTGTTCAGACCCAGTGCCCCGAGCTTAATGATGAGCTTGGAGGGTACAATGGTGTTGAATGTTAAGCTATAGTCAATGAACAGCATTCTTCCATAGGTATTCCTCTTGTCTAGATGGGATAGGGCAGTGTGCATTGCCATGGCGATTGCATCGTACGTGGATCTATTGGGGTGGTAAGCAAACTGAAGTGGGTCTAGGGTGTCAGGTAAGGTAGATGGTATATGATCCTTAACTAGCCTCTCAAAGCACTTTATGATGACAGAAGTGATTGCTACGGGGCAATAGTCATTTAGTTCAGTTGCCTTTGCGTTCTTGGGTACAGGAACAATGGTGGACATATTGAAGCAAGTGGGAACAGCGGACTGGGATAGGAAGAGATTGAATATGTCTGTAAACACCCCAGCCAGCTGGTTTGCGCATGCTCTGAGGACGTGGCTAGGGATGCCGTCTGGGCCTGCAGCCTTGCGAGGGTTAACATGCTTAAATGTCTTACTCACGTTGGCCACGGACAATGAGAGCCCACAGTCCCTGGTAGCCTGCCGTGTCAGTGGCACTGTGTTATCCTCAAAGCGGGCGAAGAAGGTGTTTATCTTGTATGGAAGCAAGATGTCAGTGTCCGCAACGTGTCTGGTTTCCCCTTTGTAGTTCACTTTGATTGTCTGTAGACCCTGCCACATTCAGTGCCTTGCAAAAGTATTTGGCCCCCTTGAACTTTGCGACCTTTTGCCACATTTCAGGCTTCAAACATAAAGATATAAAACTGTATTTTTTTGTGAAGAATCAACAACAAGTGGATTTTTCAAACTTTTTTAACAAATCAAAAACTGAAAAATTGGGCGTGCAAAATTATTCAGCCCCTTTACTTTCAGTGCAGCAAACTCTCTCCAGAAGTTCAGTGAGGATCTCTGAATGATCCAATGTTGACCTAAATGACTAATGATGATAAATACAATCCACCTGTGTGTAATCAAGTCTCCGTATAAATGCACCTGCACTGTGATAGTCTCAGAGGTCCGTTAAAAGCGCAGAGAGCATCATGAAGAACAAGGAACACACCAGGCAGGTCCGAGATACTGTTGTGAAGAAGTTTAAAGCCGGATTTGGATACAAAAATATTTCCTAAGCTTTAAACATCCCAAGGAGCACTGTGCAAGGGCTTATATTGAAATGGAAGGAGTATCAGACCACTGCAAATCTACAAAGACCTGGCCGTCCCTCTAAACTTTCAGCTCATACAAGGAGAAGACTGATCAGAGATGCAGCCAAGAGGCCCATGATCACTCTGGATGAACTGCAGAGATCTACAGCTGAGGTGGGAGACTCTGTCCATAGGACAACAATCTGTCGTATATTGCACAAATCTGGCCTTTATGGAAGAGTGGCAAGAAGAAAGCCATTTCTTAAAGATATCCATAAAAAGTGTAGTTTAAAGTTTGCCACAAGCCACCTGGGAGACACACCAAACATGTGAAAGAAGGTGCTCTGGTCAGATGAAACCAAAATTGAACTTTTTGGCAACAATGCAAAACGTTATGTTTGGCGTAAAAGCAACACAGCTCATCACCCTGAACACACTATCCCCACTGTCAAAAATGGTGGTGGCAGCATCATGGTTTGGGCCTGCTTTTCTTCAGCAGGGACAGGGAAGATGGTTAAAATTGATGGGAAGATGGATGGAGCCAAATACAGGACCATTCTGGAAGAAAACCTGATGGAGTCTGCAAAAGACCTGAGACTGGGATGGAGATTTGTCTTCCAACAAGACAATGATCCAAAACATAAAGCAAAATCTACAATGGAATGGTTCAAAAATGAACATATCCAGGTGTTAGAATGGCCAAGTCAAAGTCCAGACCTGAATCCAATTGAGAATCTGTGGAAAGAACTGAAAACTGCTGTTCACAAATGCTCTCCATCCAACCTCACTGAGCTCGAGCTGTTTTGCAAGGAGGAATGGGAAAAAATGTCAGTCTCTCGATGTGCAAAACTGATAGACATACCCCAAGCGACTTTACAGCTGCAATCGCAGCAAAAGGTGGCGCTACAAAGTATTAACTTAAGGGGGCTGAATAATTTTGCACGCCCAATTTTTCAGTTTTTGATTTGTTAAAAAAGTTTGAAATATCCAATAAATGTCGTTCCACTTGTTGTTGATTCTTCACAAACAAATACAGTTTTATATCTTTATGTTTGAAGCCTGAAATGTGGCAAAAGGTCGCAAAGTTCAAGGGGGCCGAATACTTTCGCAAGGCATTGTATGTTTCGTGAATTGCGACTCCACTTAATACAGAGAGACGTTTTTCCTGTTTGATTGCCTTACTGAGGAAATAACTACGCTGTTTGTATTCGGCCATATTCCCCATCTCCTTGCCATGGCTAATGTGGTGGTTCGTACAATCAATTTTGCGTGAATGCTGCCATCAATCCACGGTTTCTGGTTTGGGTAGGTTTTAGTCACAGTGGGTACAACATTTCCTATACACTTCCTGATGAACTCAGTCACTGTATCTGTGTATTCGTTGATGATATTCCTAGAGGCAATCCGGAACATATCCCATGATCAAAACAATCTTGAAGCATGGATTCCGATTGGTCAGACCAGCATTGAAAAGACCTAGCAACGGTACTTCCTGTTTGAGTTTCTGCCTGTAGGAAGGGAGGAGCAAAATTTAGTCATAATCAGATTTGGAGGGCAGGTAGGGCCTTTTAGGCATTTCGAAAAGTTGAATAGCAGTGGTCCAATGTTTTCCCAGCTTGAGTACTAAAGTCAATGTGTTAGTAGAACTTCGGTAAAGATTTCAGATTTGCTTTTTTTAAATCACCCAGCTACAATAAATGCGGCTTAAGGATATGTGGTTTCCAGTTTGCATAAAGTCCAGTGTAGTTATTTGAGGGCTATCGTGGTAACGGCTTGAGGGGGAATGTACACGGCAGTGACAATAACTGAAGAGAATTCTCTTGGGAGGTAATACGGTCTGAATTTTATTGTGAGGTATTTTAGGTTGGGCAAACAAAAAGACTTGAGTTTCTTTGTTATCACAATTACACCATGAGTAGTTCATCATGAAACAAACACCCCTGCCTTTCTTCTTCCCGGGGAGTATTCTTTAATCCTGTCTGTGCGATGTACTGAGAACCCAGCTGGCTGTATTATTATTTACATCCCTTCAAAATGAACTTCTGTAAACTTCTGTTCATGAAAAGAGATTTGGGCTCCAAACAAGCCGGCTTACTCAGTTATTAAGGAAAGGAGTTCGTATATATTTTAAAATCACAGGTTGTTGAGACACAGCGGTCCTAAATGAGAGCCTGGTCTCAAGCATATTTGTCAATGAACAGGATTGTGATTTGGAGTGGGTCAATACATACAGCCATACAAAGCCATTAGATTAGTGATCCATTGCGCATGTCTCGTTTCCTACTTGAGCCCCTATTGTATTGCCATGTACAGTTGAAGTTGAAAGTTTACATACACTTAGGTTGGAGTGATTAAAACTTGTTTTTCAACCACTCCACAAATTTCTTGTTAACAAACTATAGTTTTGGCAAGTCGGTTAGGACATCTACTTTGTGCATGACACAAGTCATTTTTCCAACAACTATTTGCAGACATATTATTTCACTTGTAATTCACTGTATCACAATTCCAGTGGGTCAAAAGTTTACATACACTAAGTTGACTGCCTTTAAACAGCTTGGAAAATTCCGAAAATGTCATGTCTTTAGAAGCTTCTGATAGGCTAATTGACTTTTGAGTCAATTGAAGGTGTACCTGTGGATGTATTTCAAGGCCTAACTTCAAACTCAGTGCCTCTTTGCTTGACATCATGGGAAAATCAAAAAAATCAGCCAAGACCTCAGGAAAAGTCTGGTTCATCCTTGGGAGCAATTTCAAAACTCCTGAAGGTACCATTTTCATCTTCTCCTTCCGCTCAGGACGCTTTCTGTCTCCTAGAGATTAACGTACTTTGGTGTGAAGTGCGAATAAATCACAAAACGACATCAAAGGACCTTGTGAAGATGCTGGAGGAAACAGGTACAAAAGTATCTATATCCACAGTAAAACGAGTCCTATATCAACATAACCTGAAAGTCCGCCCAGCAAGGAAGAAGCCACTGCTCCGAAACCGCCATAAAAAAGCCAGACTGCAGTTTGCAACTGCACATGGGGACAAATATTGTACTTTTTGGAGAAATGTCCTCTGGCCCGATGAAACAAAAATAGAACTGTTTGGCCATAATGACCATCGATATGTTTGGAGATAAAAGGGGGATGCTTGCAAGCCGAAGAACACCATCCCAACCGTGAAGTACGGGGTGGCAGAATTATGTTGTGGGGGTGCTTTGCTGCAGGAGGGACTAGTGCACTTCACAAAATAGATGGCTTCATGAGGGAGGAACATTATGTGGATATATTGAAGCAACATCTCAAGACATCAGTCAGGAAGTTAAATCTTGGTCGTAAATGGGTCTTCCAAATGGACAATGACCCCAAGCATACTTCCAAAGTTGTGTTAAAATGGCTGAAGGACAAAGTCAAGGTATTGGAGTGGCCATCACGAAGCCATGACCTCAGAACTGAAAAGGTGTGTGCGAGCAAGGAGAACTACAAACCTGACTCAGTTTCACCAGCTCTGTCAGGAGGAATGGGCCAAAATTCACCCATCTTATTTTGGGAAGCTTGTGGAAGGCTACCCAAAACATTTGACCCAGGTTAAACAATTTAAAAGCAATGCTACCAGATATTAATTGAGTGTATGTAATCTTCTGACCCACTACTATTATTCTGACATTTCACATTCTTAAAATAAAGTTGTGATCCTAACTGACCTAAGACGGGGAATGTTTACTAGGATTATACACTGCTCAAAAAAATAAAGGGAACACTAAAATAACACATCCTAGATCTGAATGAATTAAATATTTTTATTAAATACTTTTTTCTTTACATAGTTGAATGTGCTGACAACAAAGTCACACAAAAATTATCAATGGAAATCAAATTTATCAACCCATGGAGGTCTGGATTTGGAGTCACACTCAAAATTAAAGTGGAAAACCACACTACAGGCTGATCCAACTTTGATGTAATGTCCTTAAAACAAGTCAAAATGAGGCTCAGTAGTGTGTGTGGCCTCCACGTGCCTGTATGACCCCCCTACAACACCTGGGCATGCTACTGATGAGGTGGCGGATGGTCTCCTGAGCGATCTCCTCCCAGACCTGGACTAAAGCATCCGCCAACTCATGGACAGTGTGGTGCAAGGTGGCGTTGGTGGATGGAGCGAGACATGATGTCCCAGATGTGTTCCATTGGATTCAGGTCTGGGGAACGGGCGGGCCAGTCCATAGCATCGATGCCTTCCTCTTGCAGGAACTGCTGACACACTCCAGCCACATGAGGTCTAGCATTGTCTTGCATTAGGAGGAACCCAGTGCCAACCGCACCAGCATATGGTCTCCCAAGGGGTCTGAGGATCTCATCTCGGTACCTAATGGCAGTCAGGCTACCTCTGGCGAGCACATGGAGGGCTGTGCGGCCCCCCAAAGAAATGCCACCCCACACCATGACTGACCCACCGCCAAACCGGTCATGCTGGAGGATGTTGCAGGCAGCAGAACGTTCTCCACGGCGTCTCCAGACTGTCACGTCTGTCACGTGCTCAGTGTGAACCTGCTTTCATCTGTGAAGAGCACAGGGCGCCAGTAGCGAATTTGCCAATCTTGGTGTTCTCTGGCAAATGCCAAACGTCCTGCACGGTGTTGGGCTGTAAGCACAACCCCCACCTGTGGACGTCGGGCCCTCATACCACCATCATGGAGTCTGTTTCTGACCGTTTGAGGAGACACATGCACATTTGTGGCCTGCTGGAGGTCATTTTGCAGGGCTCTGGCAGTGCTCCTCCTGCTCCTCCTTGCACAAAGGCGGCGGTAGCAGTCTTGCTGCTGGGTTTTTGCCCTCCTGCGGCGTCCTCCACGTCTCCTGATGTACTGGCCTGTCACCTGGTAGCGCCTACATGCTCTGGACACTACGCTGACAGACACAGCAAACCTTCTTGCCACAACTCGCATTGTTGTGTCATCCTGGATGAGCTGCACTACCTGAGCCACTTGTGTGGGTTGTAGACTCCGTCTTATGCTACCACTAGAGTGAAAGCACCGCCAGCATTCAAAAGTGACCAAAACATCAGCCAGGAAGCATAGGAACTAAGAAGTGGTCTGTGGTCACCACCTGCAGAACCACTCCTTTATTGGGGGTGTCTTGCTAATTGCCTATAATTTCCACCTGTTGTCTATTCCATTTGCACAGCAGCATGTGAAATTTATAGTCAATCAGTGTTGCTTCCTAAGTGGACAGTTTGATTTCACAGAAGTGTGATTGACTTGGAGTTACATTGTGTTGTTTAAGTTTTCCCTTTATTTTTTTGAGCAGTGTATATCAGGAATTGTGAAAAACTGAGTTTAAATGTATTTGGCTAAGGTGTATGTAAACTTCCGACTTCAACTGTATCTACTAAGGATATTATACCATTCTAACTCCTGCTTGGCTTTGAACTAGGAATGATTTTCAGATGGATGTATGAACATGCTTTATTTTCCAATGTCAAGGGTTAATAATACTTTTATGCAGTTGTGTAATGTAATTATATCCTGTCTTACATGACAGGCCTATTAAGGCTAAGAACAAATATCTTAGGGTTTGTTCATTTGAATGTTTGCCAATGACAGACTAAATGTTGCTGTAAATATTAGTTGTTGTTTTTTGTTTCAAGCTCAGGTAATGGTATACCACTGAGTTTGTATTTACTGATTTTAGTGTTGTACAACTTTTTAACATTGTACAATAGCAATCTTATCAAGGCTTTTTAGTTCTAGCTTGTAAGAGTGGCACTGGATGGATTGAATACTCTATTCACTTCCCTCATGAAAAATCACATTGTAAGTAAAATCGATAATACCATTTATTATTATTTTTAATTTAACCTTTATTTAACCAGGTAGGCCAGTTGAGAACATTTATAACTGCGACCCGGCCAAGATAAAGCAAAGCAGTGTAACACAAAGAGAGTTACACATGGGATAATTAAACGTACAGTCAATAACACAGTAGAAAGATCTATATACAGTGTGTGCAAATGTAGTAAGATTAGGGAGGTAAGGGAATAAATAGGCCATAATGGCAAAAATAATTACAATTTAGCAATAACATTGGAGTGGTAGATGTGCAAGTAGAGATACTGGGGTACAAAAGAGAAAAACAATAAAAACAATATGGGGATGAGGTAGTTTGGTGGGCTATTTACAGATGGGCTGTGTACAGGTGCAATGATCGGTAAGCTGATCTGACAGCTGATGCTTAAAGCTAGTGAGGGAGATATAAGACTCCAACTTCAGTGATTTTTGCAATTCGTTCCAGTCATTGGCAGCAGATAACTGGTGGGTGGCAGTTATGGTGACCAGTGAGCTGAGATAAGGCGGGGCTTTACTTAGAAAATACTTATAGATGACCCGGAGCCAATGGGTTTGGCAACGAACATGACACGAGGACAAACTAACAAGAGCATACAGGTCGCAGTGGTGGGTAGTATATGGGGCTTTGTTGACAAAACAGATGGCACTGTGATAGACTGCATCCAATTTGCTGAGTACAGTGTTGGAGGCTATTTTGTAAATGACATCGCCGAAGTCAAGGATCGGTAGGATAGTCAGTTTTACGAGGCTATGTTTGGCAGCATAATTGAAGGAGGCTTTGCTGCGAAATAGGAAGCGAGTCTGGAAGGAGAGTTTAGGTATTTGTAGTTGTCCACATATTGGTACCGTCCAGAGTAGTGATGGGAGGGCGGGAGCAGGCAGCGATCGATTGAAGAGAATGCATTTAGTTTTACTAGCATTTAAGAGCAGTTGGAGGCTACGGAAGAGTGTTGTATGGTATTGAAGCTCGTCTGGATGTTTGATAACCTTTCTAGCACAGGCTCGATAACATTCCGCTGAAAAGGCAGGGCGAAATATTTTACGAAATATGTAACTTTCACACATTAACAAGTCCAATACAGCAAATGAAAGAAAGACATCTTGTTAATCTACCCATCGTGTCCGATTTAAAAAATATTTACAGATAAAGCACAACATATGTTAGATAACCGCCAAGTCGAAAAAAATACAGCCTTTTTTCCAGCCAAAGATAGGCGTCACAAAAAGCAGAAATATAGATAAAATTATTCACTAACCTTTGATGATCTTCATCAGATGACACTCATAGGACATCATGTTACACAATACATGTGTTTTGTTCGATAATGTGCAGATTTATATCCCAAAATCTCAGTTTACATTGGCAGCTTACGTGCAGTAATGTTTTGATTCCAAAACATCCAGTGATTTTGCAGAAATACTCATAATAAACATTGATAAAAGATTGATAGTGTTATTCACAGAATTAAAGATTGCATTTTCACTTTTGGATAAATAGCGTGCCCAAACTAAACTGCCTCCTACTGTCCCAGATCCTAAAATTTGCATATTATTATTAGTATTGGATGATAGAAAACTCTGAAGTTTCTAAAACTGTTTGAATCATGTCTGTCAGTATAACAAAACTTATTTAGCAGGTGATACCCCGAGGACAAACCATTCAGATTTTTTCTTTGAATATATGGTTTCAATATGGTTCATGGGAAGTCCAGAATTCTAATCGACTTTCCTGCAGTTCCTACCACTTCCACTGGATGTCACCAGTTTGTAGAAAATGGTTGAGATTTTCTTTGTGTAATGAAGAAGTACCATAGCTCACTTCATAGTCACTTCATGTGTACCTTTGGATTTTTAAAGAATTTTTAAAGAAATGTTTGAATTTGGCGCACTGCATTTTCCCTGGCTATTGGCCATGTGGGACTCTCATCAGAATGCAGTGCAAGGAGTCCTAGGTCCACAATAAATTGTTGTTTTGTTCCATAATGTCCATTACTAGTGTCCAATTAGCTGCTTTTGCTAGCACGGTTAGTTCACATGTCTAAAAGCTGGCGCTGGTACAGGCAAACTCGGACGAAAACTTCAAAAAGTTATATTCCAGGACGAATAAACTGGTCAAACGAAGTAGAGAATCAATTTTCTGGATGTTATTTTCATATATATCCAATAACGTTCCAACTGCAGCATTCATTTTTGTCTACAGAGTCATGGAACGCAGGCGATATCAACAGTAATGTGCACAACCAGGAACTGGCATTCTGACAGACCACTGACTCAATCCCCTCCCATCCGGTCATACATCACACTAGAGGCTTAATTCCATGTTCTACTGACTGTTGACATCTAGTGGAAGGCGTAGGAAGTGCGTACATATCCATATCTTGTTTGGCTGTGAATAGGCGATGACTTGAAATTCGACCAGCCCCAGAATTTCCACTTCCTGTTTGGAAATTTGCCTGCCCTATGAGTTCTGTTATACTCAGACATCATTCAAACAGTTTTAGAAACTTCAGGATGTTTTCTATCCAATACTAATAATAATATGCATATATTAGCATCTGGGACAGAGTAGGAGGCAGTTCACTCTGGGCACGCTATTCATCCAAAAGTGAAAATGCTGCCCCCTATCCCAAAAAGTTTAACCGTGTCCAAAGAAGGGCCAGAAGTATATAGAATTATGTTGTCTGCATAGAAGTGGATCAGAGAATCACCAGCAGCAAGAGCGACATCATTTATGTATATAGAGTCGGCCCAAGACTTGAACCATGTGGCACCCCCATAGACTTGCCAGAGGTCCAGACAACAGGCCCTCCGATTTGACACACTGAACTCTGAGAAGTAGTTGGTGAACTAGGCGAGGCAGTCATTTGAGAAACCAAGGCTGTTGAGTCTGCCGATAATGCGGTGATTGACAGAGTTGTAAGTCTTGGCCAGGTCGATGAAGACAGCTGCACAGTACTGTCTTTTTTTGATGGCGATTATGATATTGTTTAGGACCTTGAGCGTGGCTGAGGTGCACCCATGACCAGCTCGGAAACCAATGCATAGCGGAGAAGGTACGGTGGGATTCGAAATGGTCGGTGATCTGTTTGTTAACTTGGCTTTCGAAGACTTTAGAAAGGCAGGGCAGGATAGATATAGGCCTGTAACAGTTTGGGTCTAGAGTGTCTCCCCCTTTGAAGAGGGGGATGACTGTGGCAGCTTTCCAATCTTTTGGGATCTCAGACAATATGAAAGAAAGGTTGAACAGGCTAGTAATAGGGGTTGCAACAATTGCGGTGGATACTTTTAGAAAGAGAGGGTCCACATTGTCTAGCCCAGCTGATTTGTAGGGGTCCAGATTTTGCCATTTATTTCAGAACATCAACTATCTGGATTTGGGTGAAGGAGAAATGAGGAGGCTTCGGTGAGTTTCTGTCATTGAAATTTCATAATTCCTATGTGTACATTAATTAAATCTCTGTCTATTTTATAAGAATTTGTAAGATTCCTATTTGCATAAAATAGACAGAGACCAGTCTTATCAAGATTAGATAATAGTATTTATTCTCAGAGCTCGCTACCATGAAACCAGCGAACAGTTTATATACAAAATATGACGTCATAGGTTATAAAATGTCCTTCCTCCTATCGACAAGGACAAAACAGGTAAAAGTTTATTCCAACCCCTCAGACACACACTTATCAAGATTCACTTCTGGAATCTTCACCTTCACCCATCACTATTTAGAAGACAGTTCCAGATAATGGAAAACCCAGGAAAACACTTGCTGCCTTATCCAAACATCCCAGAGCTAAGTTGAGTTGGTTCAACCATCGGTTAACGATCCTTTCTGCTTACTTAAAACCCACAATCCATTCCTTATGAATTAACATTATTAATCAGATATTGTAAAACAGGGTAGAGTTCAATTAATTATAGTTCTATTTAAATGTAGATATTGTTTAGTCATTATACATAAAATTCCTAACAGTTTCTGTGGGCTGAGGGGGGTCTGTAACAGGCTGCAACAGTGAGAGAGGGCCTGGGTTAACCTCTACATCACTAGAGGAACAGAGGAGGAGTAGGATAAGGGTATGGCTAAACGCTATAAGAACTGGTCGTCTAGTGCGTTGGGGACTAGAGAATAAAGGAGCACATTTCTTGGCGTGGTAGAATAGATTCAGGGCATAATGTACAGACAATGGTATGGTAGGATGTGAGTAAAGTGGAGGTAAACCTAGGCATTGAGTTACGATGAGAGCGGTTTCATCTCTGGAGGCACCAGTTAAGCCAGGTGAGGTCTCCGCATGTGTGTGGGGTGGGACAAAATAGCTATCTAAGGCATTTTGAGCGAGACTGAGGGCTCTACGGTGAAATAAAACAGTAAGAACTAGGCAAGACAGCAGTAGACAATGCAAATTGACGTTAGAGAGAGGCATAAAGTAAACAGAGATGTTGATCAGGAGAGCTAAGACTACAACGGGTAAATGGCGATGAATGGGCAGAGCGGGGTAGGTTGGTACATACAGGACCTGAGTTCGAGGCTGGGGCCGACAGATAAAAAAAAAGATTAAAGTGTATGTCCATGTGTTGTGGACATATACTTCACTGAAAATAACTAAGTTCCATGTTAATCCATTTTTTTGATGGACGAGTCCCAGTGTTGCTGCTGTTCTGGATCTGTAGCTCCATAACAGATGGCTCTCTGGTCTAATGTAAGCGCAGTATTTTTCATTGGATATGAAAATACTATATAGAGCAGCCACAAGTCTCCATTATAGCAAAGGTCAGAATGACACAGTAATCAATGCTGCTGCTGGAAGGAGGCTTGGAGCCCTGAAACGACTGCTCTGGCCCTGGCCTTAATCTTCTCCCTGCTCATTTAGTTGCCCTTTCTCTTCAGACGCTGTGCCCACCTAATCTCATTTCCGCAGCTAATGCCTGTTCCGGGAGATGGTGTGCTGACAAGGCGCATCATGATAATGATTCATGTACACAACCAAATTGGATCTCACAAACACCTCTGGCTTATTAAAGGCAAAATCCACTCAAACTACATTTGTGTTTTTTAATTAGTCCACTGTTAATACAGACCCTTTTTAGCTAAAGAATGATTTTTGCGCATTTTAATGGAAATCTATTACAGTAAGATACTTAATTGTAACCAGAAATGATATGATATTGATAATAAAAAAAGTGGAGTCCTAGCTAGACACGGGAGTGGTATAGTCTTTTGACCATACAGACAGGTCATAGTAAGTAATCTATGCATTAATTTGATAATACGTTTTTGGTTAGATATAAGAATAATTAAAAAAAATGTTGCACCAATTGGTGCATTGATCTCATGGAATGTTTTGGTCATTTTGGAAACTTTGAATGTGGACTGTATGCTTACGAAACAACCCCACGTTCAGGCTAGGGCAGTGGCTGAGGTCAAGAGGAAAGGAATCCACTACAATCAAATCAAAAGACTCAGTGAAGGATTACCATCAGAAGGAAAGCTCCGGTTCGGACACACGCTGGATATTGTTCTATTTGTCATTGCATTCGGACCACAAGGACAGCTCTCTTGGAAGGACTTGAACTCCTAGAATTTGCCAGCTGTGAGTAACCACTGTGAATGAATGAGCTGCCCTGTTCAATGCTATCGTTTGATCATGCATATTATGGAAGCGCCAATGTGCTTATAATTGGAATGTTTGATAAACTTGGGAATGGAATTCAAAACAATTTTGAACCTGTGAAAACAATTAAGAAGTTTGTGTTTGGGAAACACTGAGATCATATGCACAATGTAGCCTCATCATATGCCTAATATTTGGCCTAACGTTGAAATGCAATGCATCAACGGAACGCAACTAAAGGATCTAAAGATACTGCGTGTTTAAACTTCATTAAAGAGGACAAAACATATAATGGGATGAAATGTTTAAAACGCGTCTAAAATGCCGAACTTGTACATGTTCAATTCAAAATGGGTCAATATGCTGAAATGGATGACTGTGTTTTAAAGCATTAAAGGAGGTCTAAAGGGGCATTGCATTAAGCAATCAAACCAACAACTCTGTCATTATAAATTGAGTGAACTAAAGTGAATGATGGCGGATGAAATCCCAAATAAGACCCCACTGGAGAGGGCAGAGGATCATTTAAATTCACTCTATGCAGCCCGGCGAGGCAAACTTGAAATAAAAGTCCTTGTTGATGGAGGAAACGTTGAAACTGTGAATGAGGGTCTTGAAGCATTTGATGTTGTTCTCAATGACTTTAAGAATGCTCATGAATCTGTGCTAGAGCTGGTCACAGAAGAGGAACAGGAAAATGAGAACATTAACCTGTTATCGCTGCAAACCCGATATCGGGATCGATATGACAACTACCAGTTAAAATAGAGGGCGCCAAATTCAAACCAAAGATATCTCATAATTACAATTCCTAAAACATACATGTGTTTTATATATTTTAAAGCTATTCTCGTTGTTAATCCCACCAAAGTGTCCGATTTCAAGTAGGCTTTTCAGCGAAAGCACTACAAACGATTATGTTAGGTCTCCACCAAACGACAATAAGCACAGCCATTTTCCAGCAGAATATAGCATTCACAAAAAGCATTAAGATAAAATTAATCACTAACCTTGAATTATCTTCATCACATGCATGTTTTGTTTGATAAAGTTCATATTTATATAAAAATATCTGAGTTTAACTTGGCTATTTAGATTCACTAGTTCCAAAAACGTCAAGTGATTTTGCATAGCCACATCGTTTCAAAAGAAATACTCATCATAAATGTAGATGATAATACAAGTTATACACATGGAATTATAGATATACCTCTCTTTAATGCAACCGCTGTGTCAGATTTCAAAACAAAAAAAGTTTACGGAAAAAGCAACCCATGCAATAACCTGAGACGGCACTCAGAACAGTAGCCAAATTAGCCTCCTTGTTGGAGTCAACAGAAACCAGAAAATACATAAATGTTTCCTTACCTTTGATGAACTTCATCAGAATGCAGTCCTAGAAATTGCAGGTCCACAATAAATGCTTGATTTGTTCGAAAATGTCCGTTATTCATGTCCAATTAATTACTTTGGTTAGCGCGTTTGGTAAACAATTCCAAAGTAACAAAGCCACTATAACGTGACGAAATGTCCAAAAGTTCCGTAAAAGTCAGTAGAAACATGTCAAAGGATGTACTGAATCAATCTTTAGATTGTTGTTTACATATATCTTGAATAACGTTCCAACCGGAGAATTAGAATTACTTCAGATGAGCGGTGGAACGCAAGTCATTCCCCTGTGAACGCGCCTGGTGAAAGCATGGTCCACTCATGGCTGTGGTGACTATTTCCTGTGTCAATCGACCCCCCTTCACATTAGAGTCATCAGACAAAGTTCTATTGACTGCTGCCATCTAGTGGAAGGCGTAGGAAGTGAAAACTCATCCATATCTCGCTGTAATTTCAATGAGACCTTGGTTGAAAATCTGCCACCTCCAGAAAAAAACACAGGAAGTGGAATTTCTCTGGTTTTTGCCTGCTATATGAGTTCTGTTATACTCACAGACATAATTCAAACAGTTTTAGTAACTTCAGAGTGTTTTCTATCCAATACTAATAATACTATGCAAATATTAGCAACTATGACTGAGGAGCAGGTCGTTTGATATGGGCACCTTTCATCCAAGCTACTCAATACTGCCCCTGCAGCCATAAAAGTAAACTATTATCAGAGAGAATAAAGTAGACGACGCGCGTCAAACGTTTGATTTATGACCCTATGTCCGGATGACATGTGCATACCCATATATGGGCATCCGGTCAGGACATCCTGGCGGGAAGGTATCACGTGGTTATGCCCACAGAAGGGCCTCTTATTCCTGTTGTCAGGTGTTAGAGTGTGTGTTAATTTATGTCTATATGCATCTATTCCTTTGAAGTTGTCATGATGATTGATGTGTAGGGACCTCGTTGAACTGGCGGGTGGGTTTGTGTTTGAACATTTCAAAGATGATGGCCCCACACCCCCTATTTTATTGCCCTTAGGGCTGTTGTCTATGAAGCAGGAATGTCCGGGGGGGATTGTGTTGGTGGCAGACGCATTATAAATAAGACCCAGAACAAAAGAACACTAAACAAGATTTAAAAAATAAACCCAAAACATTAAACAGAAAAATATGTCTCCTAGGCTAATTTTCGGGGTGCTATGCTCCTCTTGTCACGAACCCAATGATAAAAGCATCGAGGACGTTTTGTATGAGGCCCCTGAATGTTTTATAAACCTTTTGGGATAGGGGGCAGCATTTTCACTTTTGGATGAATAGCGTGCCCAGACTGAACGGCCTCCTACTCTGTCCCAGATGCTAATATAAGCATACTATTATGGATAGAAAACACTCTGAAATTTATAAAACTGATTGAATTATGTCTGTGAGTATAACATAACTCATATGGCAGGCAAAAACCTGAGAAAGAATCCAAACTGGAAGTGAGAAATTGATTTTCAAAACAGTGCCTATTGAAATTCCAGTGAGATATGAATGAGGATGCACTTCCTAGGGCTTCCACTAGATGTCACTGTCTTTAGAAACTGGTTTGAGGATTCTACTATAAAGGAGGGGCTCATAATAGCTCATTGAGTGAGTGGTCTGTCAGAGAGCCTCGGTCTCATGACACTCGCGACAAAGTTTGCTCTCGTTCCAATGCTTTTCTTCAGACAATGAAATTCTCCGGTTGGAACCTTGACGACCTTGAAAAACATCCTGAAGATTGATTGCATAAATCATTTGACTTGTTTCTACGGACTGTAATTGAACTTTGAGTTTGTCTGGAGGAAGTGCTCGCACCTCATGAAGATGGATTACTGGGCTGAACACGCTAACAACAAGTGGCTAAATGATGGACTTTATGGAACAAATCAGTCATTTATTGTCAGACTGGGATTCCTGGGAGTGCCTTCTGTTGAAGATCAAAGGTAAGTGAATATTTATAGTGTATTTACTAGCTTCTGTTGACGACAAAATGGAGGATATTCCTCTGGCTGTTTTGAGTTCTGAGCGCCGTTCTCAGATTATGCTTTTGCCGTAAAGTTTTTGTGAAATCTGACACAGCGGTTGAACAGAGGATAAGTCTATCTTTAGTTCTGTGAATAACACTTGCATCTTTTATCAAAGTTTATTATGTGTATTTCTGCAAAATCACCGGATGTTTTGGAATCAAAACATTACTGCACGTAACCCGCCATGGTAAACTGAGATTTTTGGATATAAATATGCACATTATCGAACAAAACATACATGTATTGTGTAACATGATGTCCTATGAGTGTCATCTGATGAAGATCAAAGGTTAGTGATTAATTTTATCTATATTTCTGCTTTTTGTGACTCCTATCTTTGGCTTGAAAATGGCTGTGTGTGTTTGTGACTTGACTCTGACCTAACATAATCATATTTTGTGCTTTAGCTGTAAAGCATTTTTTTAATTGGACACGATGGGTAGATTAACCTCTTGAAACTAAGGGGGACTATTTTCATTTTTGGAAAAATAACATTCCCAAAGTTAAACGGGCTATTTTTCAGGACCAGATAATAGAATATGCATATAATTGATAGAATAGAAAACACTAAAGTTTCCAAAACTGTACAAATATTGTCTGTGAGTATAACAGAACTCATATTGCAGGCGAAAGCCTGAGAAAATCCAATCAGGAAGTGACTCCTATTTAGAAAGCTCTGAGTTCCTATGCGTCCCTATTGAGCAGTGAAAGGGATATCAACCAGATTCCTTTTTCTATGGCTTCCCTAATGTGTCTAGTTTCACAAGACAGTTTCAGGCTTTTCTTTTGAAAAATAAGCGTGAGCGACAACATTGCATCAGTGGTCAGCTGGTGGCTCTGAGTGATTTGTGCGTAATAGTAATAGATAATTGTGCGTAATAGACAAATGCGGCCATTGTTTCTCTCGCTCCTACTAAGAAGCCAACTGACCCGGGTTGATATATTATCGAATAGATATTTGAAAAACACCTTGAGGATTGATTATAAAAAACGTTTGCCATGTTTCTGTCGATATTATGGATCTAATTTGGATTTGTCTAATTCGGCGTTGTCGTGACCGCAGTTTCCGGTGGATTTCTCAACCAAACGTGAAGAACAAACGGAGGTATTTCGGCTATAAAAATTATCTTTATGGAACAAAATGAACATTTGCTGTCTAACTGGGAGTCTCATCATTGAAAACATCCGAAGATCAAAGGTAAACGGTTAATTTGATTGCTTTTCTGATTTGTGACAAAGCTTCCTGCTGCTAGCTGGACATAATGCTATGCTAGGTTATCGATAAACTTACACAAATGCTTGTCTTGCTTTAGCTGCAAAGCATAATATCAAAATCTGAGATGACAGGGTGATTAACAAACGCTAAGCTGTGTTTCACTATATTTCACTTGTGATTTCATGAATATCAATATTTTCTAGTAATATTTTTTGTCCGTTGCGTTATGCTAATTAGTGTCAGTTGATGACAATTCTCCCGGATCCGGGATGGGTAGTTCCAAGAGTTAACAAGATGTTTATCTTTCATTTGCTGTATTGCACTTGTTAATTAAGTACAATTTCGACACATTTCTTTTGGTTTTGGTCTCTATTCTGTCAGGGTCAAGAAGTATGCCTTCTCTGTCGTGATAGTCTTGAAGGTACTTGTCTTTGCTCTCTTGATCTGTGATTGATGCAGGATAGCCTGAAGCCATTTGCTTGCATCTCAAGAAGGTCTTGATGTACTCTTTAAAAAGAGTGTCTGATTTCCTGGAAAAGGTCCACACTTTAAAGATTTTGGCCACATGATACCCCATCTCTAGAGCCTTAGAGAATTCAACTGTGACCCATACACCTGTCAGGGCTCTTTCTTGATCTGAGTGATCACAAGGCTTTTTCCTGGTTGTTGTTTTCACTGCAGGTGCGACAAAGGGGAAAGAAAAGTTCTCCTTGAGGTCCCTTGTTAGGCAACACTGGTATAAACAAACCCCTAGGAAGGTAGACAGTTGCTTTGATCAGACCAAAATTATTTGGGGGTAAGTCAAAGTCGTGGTGAATAATTTCAGGATGCCCCATAGGATAGCATGAGGAACTCATTACATGAGGATAAAGGGATGTCAAATCTATGTTTCCTATTGTCTCATCGGGTTGCGCTACATACCACAATGTCAAAGCATTGGTACGGCATCCATACAAGGCCTGTCGTGGTTCCAAGGGTTCTGGTGTGTCAAAGCTGGACAGGGAGTATCGAACATGAGGATCAGACTTTTTGAGTGCGGTCCACTCATGCTCCCACATCACATTCACTTTCAACCCGTAAGTAGCCTGTAAAGATTCCAATCTGTCTTGAAACTCTTGGTACATTTCCCCAAAAGTCTTTTGGGTTAGGACACACATGGCCTGGGGCACAAAGCAAGATTTACAACCGTGGAAGAAACAACCGTTGTTTATGCTAATTAGTGTCAGTTGATGATTACGCTCCCGGACCCGGGATGGGTAGTATCAAGAGGTTAAACTCTCGTTGGGGGAAGCTTTCGCAGAGATGCAATATGCAAACAACGGTAATTTGGGAATTTGTTTTTTCGAACCAATACGGAATTTCACATTTTTTATTTTTGAGTCAAGACATTACCCTGGTGCAATGGAGACATAACAAGAAGTGGGTTCTACCCCCGGGTAATGTAAATGTGTTTCTTGCAGCATTTACCATGGCCTATGGCCGACTTGAACAGTAAGCCCTCATGGAGCAGCTTCAGAGGCGGGTTCTTTACCACGACACAGACTCTGTGGTCTATGTAAGCAAACAGGGTGATTGGAACCCCCCACTTAGCAACTATCAGGGTGGTTTAACGAGTGAACTCGAAGATGGTGACCATATCACAGAATGGTCCTCCTGTGGTCCCAAAAGATATGCTTTTAGGACTAAAGACAATCACATGGTGTTGAAAGCCAAAGGCGTGACTCAAAACTATGAAAATGCCCAGCGTGTAAACTTGGAATCAATCACACGCTTGGTCGAGGGGTTCATAAACGAGCGGAATAGTGACTTGGAGATTTTGAGCTCCTACAAAAAAATTGTTAGGGATAAAAAGGGCTTCCATCTAAGGAATGCCCCACTTACTAAAAGATTCAGGGTAGTCTATGACAAGAGCCTGCTTTTGCCTGACGGGACCACATTGCCCTTTGGCTACTGACTTATGTTATAAGCCCCAGTGTTTCTTAAAGCTTAAGATATAATGACTGCTGTAGAATGTTTTGACCCCCGGTTGCAACTACCATTATCGGCCTTAATCGCAGGCCCCTCCAATAGTGGTAAAACTTGTTTTGTAAAACGTATTTGAGAATTCTGAACATGTGTTATCTCAGAAGCCTGACAATATTGTGTGGTGTTATTCATGTTATCAACCTTTGTATGATGAACAGTTGAAGAAAATAAAAATCAAGTTTGTTGAAGGAATACCTGAATCCCTATCTGATGATGAAATTTTACCTCCTCATAAAAACATTCTGCTGGTTCTGGACGATATGCTATTTGCAGGTAGCGAACATCCTGAAATTGCACAAGCTTTTACCCAATATACTCATCATAGAAACCTGTCCGTGCTTTACTTGGTGCAGAATGTGTTTCACCAAGGTGTTAAAAAACCCTAGAGACAAACTACAAATTAACACTCTAGCTCAGCAGATGTAACCGGGAAGGAAATCCTACTTTATGGAGAGCTATGAGGATGCTACCAAAGCGCCATTTTCTTATTTAATCGTGGATTTAAAAGCAAATTCTCCAGAACACCTGAGTCTCCGAACCGGCCTGTTCCCGTGGGAGTGGCCGGCTGCTTACATTCCTAAAAAGTAACCGCTATGTCTCTGCGTTTAAAAATAAACCTGTCCCTCTTGAGAAGCCCAGTTGAAAGAACGGAAGGCCATCTTGGGTCACTGTTCTTCAGATCTCATATTATCCCTATGTGAGATTGCTTTGAATCTTCTCAAAGGACACATTCCACTCACCCTGACCCAATTAAAAAAAAATGAGACCAAAGACCGCAATCAAACTCTTTGCCAATAAAAGGGCCAGTCTTCAAAAGAAAATACATATCATACAACAGTCTGGGGGTTTTCCTCTACCTTTGCTAACTATAGCTGTGCCGTTCATCACCAGCTTTATTACTGCCCGACGTGGGGGTTTAACACAGAGGGTGATGGCAAATAAAATGTACTTGGTGCCTCAACAAGAGTTGGATAGACTTAAAAACAAATGCAGGGTCCTGAAAATATCAGACAAACAGCGGAAGATGATTTGGATACGGCCATGAAGGATATTTTGAACCGAAAAGGATTGAACCCCTATGATAAGGTCCAAAAATACACAAACCGCTTGCAAAGGCATTTGGCCTTGGTAAAACAAGGTGAGAGAGACCAACTATTTAATGCTTTCCCTACCGGACTCTTTAAAAGATGACGCTCCTAGCGAGAGCCAAGCCCCTGTAATGCCTGTACCTGCGATCTTACTGGCTGAAGATAAAGATAGGCATGACATGTTGACATATGTTCCGGCACGTAACAGGAAAAATGTTAGATACATTATGAACAAGATAAAAGACTCAAAGGGGACCTCTACTTAGAATGACAAAGGAGAGTTTATCCTTCAGGGTGCTGTTGTCAAGGGTTCACATATGCTTGACTTGCTTAAAAGTACCACGGCAGCCCACAAGGTTGCTGATGACAGAAGACCTCCCGGGTTACGTTTTTGGACGTCAAACACTTGACATTTTTGGAAGTTGAACACTTGAGCACTTCAACTCAGATTGAGATCTATGGACTCTTCTCCTATATTTCCTTGTATATTTGTACGTATATAGCTATGAACTGTAATAGTGCTCTGGTATAGAATGTTTTGGCTCTACGTTTGAATATTAAGTAATTGTTGTGCATTCAGTGCAGTTAACAATTAGGGGCCGGTATGTTAGAGCCGATTTGGACATATTTGTATAAAAGACAGAACATACAGAGCTCCATGTGTGTTTGTGTAAATATATATGATAAAATATTAGGTACGTACCTTTATGATTTATATTTACCTGATTGAGATATATTCCTTTGTTATTCGTGTAACTTAGTTTTTGGCCCCGTCTCTTGCCCATTCATTGTACTGTTGGTAAGTGTGTTAGGATAAAGGCAGGAAGTTGGGCCTTCGGGGGTAGGGGGGAGGAGGAGTCCTAGCTAGACGCGGGAGCGATATAGTCTTTTGACCATACAGACATACAAACAGGTGATATTGTGTATTTTTCACGTCAAGTAATCTATGCTTTAAGTTGATTGGAGAATCATTTTTTTGTTAGATATAAGAATAAACATTTTTGTTGCATCATATCCCTGGATCTCATTGAATGTTTTGGCCGTTTGGAGACTCTGAATGTGGACTGCATGGGTAACGAAACAACCCCACTTTCAGGCTAGGGCAGTGGCTATGGTCAAGAGGAAAGGAGGCCACTACATTTGGATATGTAATTTTAGGTGAAAATTGAAAAACAGGGTTTGATCCTTCAGAGGTTAATACACAATGTACCAGTGTCAATGGATGCAGTGTTGTACTCCTTTCAGAAACTGTAAGTTGTAATGTACCATGTAAAAACACTGTTTATATACTTCTGGTCTTCATCAAAGAGGACATTATCACCAACAGGCACGAGCACAAATAGGGCTCTTCCTGTGCAGAGCACATGCCCCTTTGCCCTTCCAGTCTCCAAAGTGTTATACCCCCCCCCAAAATGTTTTTGTTCAGGACCCACTTGAGGGCGAAAGTCATCATGATGTCACCCACCACCCTGTCCATTGGTTGCACCTGTTGATCTGGGCTGTAAGGAGCTCGTGCGCCCGGTTGTGCCTGTTTCTCGGTCAGGTCATGGCTAGAATTATACATCTTTTGTCAAGTGAACGTGAAAAAGTCGATATTTTTGCGTTTTAGCTAACCCTAATCTTAACCTAATTCTCCTGACCTGCTACGTTAATTCTCCTAACCTGCTGCGTAAATTCTCCTAACCTGCTACGAAAAGTCAAATCTGACAAAAGCTGTATACAATCTAGTCAAAACCCTGTCTGCCTTGCATGGCTTGATAGATGCAGTCACCGGTTGAATGTGTGTAGCTAACTACCTAGTTCAAATGTCAACAGTACTGCCACAGCAGCATAACATTTGATTAACACTTGATTTAGCCTACATCATCATCAATATTCGGTCTGGTTGGATGAGAGAGGCAGAAAGACAGAGAGGAGCAGATGCATCAATGACCCAGTGACACATCTCCATCCCATTTTCAGTCGGGTGTTGAACATATGTGTCAGGGCAGCAGGAACATACTGTAGGTAGTTTACACTTTACCTAACCACCATATACTAAAATACCCACACAAGCCACTAGCCAGCCAGCTAGCCATATACCATTAAATTAGAAGATTATGAATATTATATTATATTATGAAATTATTATTTGATACAATAATTTAAGATAAATAACAATTAGTAAAATAAATTGAGCTAGTAGATGAATAGTTTACATGAATCAGAAACATCAATGATCAGCTGACCCTCATTTCCTGATGTTAATCATGTGTTTAGGAGGCAGTGTAACTAGCTTGCTTACAATTTGCGATGATGAGTAAAAAAAGAAATTCTCACTGCAGAGGCATTTGGTAGCGAGGGAGCGAGATAAATACTGTAGTAAAGAGAATAAATGTATAAAAGATCAAACATTTTTTTTTTACCTTTACTCAACTAGGCAAGTCAGTTAAGAACACATTCTTATTTTCAATGACAGCCTAGGAACAGTGGGTTAACTGCCTGTTCTGGGGCAGAATGACAGGTTTGTACCTTGTCAGCTCAGGGATTTGAACTTGCAACCTTTCGGTTACTAGTCCAATGCTCTAACCACTAGGCCACCCTGCCGCCCCAAAATGATCGAACCTCATATTTTAACTTTACTTCCCATATATTGATTGGGCTCTATGTTACTTTAACATGCGGGTTGGGTTTAAGTTAAAGATGACTGAGATGCAATACAGTGAGGTACGTACACTACAGTCTTAGCATCTGTGGTTCTACAAAGGCATGCTAAGTAGCAGCTAACGAGGATGCATGGCACACAAGTACATATGATTTACACTCTGCATGCAGGCACATATGCTGAAGGCCAGAAAATTATTGTTTGAATCTCAGCTTTTGAGTTGAGACCCAAACATTTATATTAATATGAATAATGCCAATCACCACATTCCCATATGTTTAGAATGCATCCGGAAAGTATTCAGACCCCTTAACTATTTCCAAATTTTGTAAGTTACATTTAAAAAAATATTTTTTCCTCATCAATCTACACACAATTGCCCATAATGACAAAGCGAAACAGGATTTTAAAATGTTTGCAAATGTATTAAAATAAATATATATATATCTTATTTACAAATGTATTCAGACCCTTTGCTATGAAACCGAAATTGAGCTCAGGTGCATCCTGTTTCTATTGATCATCCTTGATGTTTATACAACTTTATTCAAGTCCATCTGTGGCAAATTCAATTGATTGGACATGATTTGGAAAGGCACACGCCTGTCTATATAAGGTTACACAGTTGACAGTGCATGTCAGAGCAAAAACCAAGCCATGAGGTTGAAGGAATTGTCCGTAGAAATCCAAGACAGGATTGTGTCTAGGCACAGATCTGGAGACCTAGACATTTCTGCAGCATTGAAGGTCCCCAAGAGCACAGTGGCCTCCATCATTCTTAAATGGAAGAAGTTTGGAACCACCAAGACTCTTTTAAGAGCAGGCCGCCAGGCAAAACTGAGAAATCAGGGGAGAAGGGCCTTGGTCAGGGAGGTGACCAAGAACCCGATGGTCACTCTGACAGAGCTCCAGAGTTCCTCTGTGGAGATGGGAGAACCTTCCAGAAGGACAACCATCTCTGCAACACTCAACCAATCAGGCCTTTATGGTAGAGTGGCCAGAAGGAAGCCACTCCTCAGTAAAAGGCACATGACAGTCCGCTTGGAGTTTGCCAAAAGGCACCTAAAGGATTCTCAGACCATAAGAAACAAGATTCTCTGGTCTGATGAAACCAAGATTGAACTATTTGGCCTAAATGCTGTGCAGCGACGCTCCCCATCCAACCTGAAAGAACTTGAGAGGATCTGCAGCGAAGAATCTGAGAACCCCCCCAAATACAGCAGTGCCAAGCTTGTAGTGTCATACCTGTGGACGGACCACTAGAGGGCAGGCTGGGCTCATGGATAGTTGCCCAACGGAGCCTGGGAGACAAGGTAACCAGAGTCAATTAAGCACAGCTGACGGTACTAATGAGATACTCTCCTTCCCCTATAAAAGAGAGAATGGAACCAGCAGAGGGGGGGAAACTATCTCTGGAAGATGGCCACCGAGAGAGAGAAGCTGTGCTGAAAGAACCACTAAGACGGTGACAAAACCGTGATTTATGTTTGTTGTAGTTTAACCTGTTGCTTCTACTCGGGACGCTTGCGTCCCAACTAGAGCTCTGAAATGCAAATGCGCTACGCTAAATGCTAATAGTATTAGTTAAAACTCAAAAGTTCATTAAAATACACATGCAGGGTATCGAATTAAAGCTACACTCGTTGTGAATCCAGGCAACAAGTCAGATTTTTAAAATGCTTTTCGGCGAAAGCATGAGAAGCTATTATCTGATAGCATGCAACACCCCAAAAGACCCACAGGGGACGTAAACAAAATAATTAGCATTTCGGCGTTACACAAACCGCACAATAAAATAGAAAACATTCATTACCTTTCACCATCTTCTTTGTTGGCACTCCTAGATGTCCCATAAACACTATTTGGGTCTTTATTTCGATTAAATCGGTCCATATAAAGCCTAGATATTGTTATATGTAGACTGTGTGATAAACGAAAAAAACATAGTTTCAAAACGTAACGTCATTTTTTAAAATTCAAAAAGTCGACGATAAACTTTCACAAAACACTTCAAATACGTTTGTAATGCAACTTTAGGTATTAGTAAACGTTAATAAGCGATAAAATTCATCAGGAGGCGATGTAAAGATCATTAGCTGTCCGTCTGGAAAAATGTCCAGCTAGAAACTCAACGAAAATATCCGGTCCTAGACCGGATTAGATACGGTGTCCTGTATGTGTTTGACCAAGAAAAAACTCGAAGGGAAATGACAAGACTCTAGACACCCTGTGGAAGCTGTAGGTACTGCAACCTCAGTCAATTAATTGTGGTTCACGTTTATCAATGGGTTCAAGTAGCGCATGGATATATTTTCCCCATTTTCAGTGATCAGTTTTTCCTGTGCTTTTCGATGTAAATGCCGTTCTGGTAAAGCCACAGCAGTGATTTAACCTATTTTTTAAACGTCTGAGTGTTTTCTATCCACACAGACTAAGCAAATGCATATACCATATTCCTGGCATGAGTAGCAGGGCGCTGAAATGTTGCGCGATTTTTAACAGAATGTTCAAAAAAGTAGAGGGTCGACTGAAGAGGTTAAAGATTATCCTATTGTGTTCTTGTTTCATCTGGAGAAGAAGATGTGTGTTTTTCCTTGGAAGATTTTTCATTGATTATGTTTGAATGTTTTTGTTGACAAAATACTCTCAATAGAGAACCGTGTTCAATCAGAAAAACCTTTTTCCTGACTCGTTTATTCCACCTTCCTGCTTTAGAGTGACGCCTAATTACTTGGTACGCTCACATACCCAAGAATACTTGAGGCTGTAATCGTTGCCAAAGGTGCTTCAACAAACTATTGAGTAAAGTGTCTGCATACTTATGTAAATGTGATATTTCAGTTGTTGTTTTTTTAAGACATTTGCAAAAATTTCTAAAAAACTGTTTTTGCTATGTCATTATGAGGTATTGGGTGTAGATTGATGAAGAAAAAAACTATTAAATACATTTTAGAATAAGGCTGTAACGTAACAAAAATGTGGAAAAAGTCAAGGGGTCTGAATACTTTCTGAATGCACTGTAAATCATTTCAGTTAATAATTTCAGTTAATAAGGTTTTCACAGATGAATTCCAGAACTCTTTTTTTAGTTGATAACATCCTCAAAATGAATACACAGAGAAGCAAAGGCCCGGCTGTGTTAGAGAAGAGCCTTGTAGTGCCAGGCTCCTTTAACATAATCAGCATGACATGGAATGACTCTTGACAAGTTACTATGTTGTTGAGAGCAGAAGTGCTCTTGGCCTTTTCAGCTCTACATGACCATTACCCCGGCCACTCGACAGTTCCTAACAACTTCTCCTCAACTAATGGAACCTGTTTTATTGCATATATGGATGTATGTAAGCTCTTTTTTGGTCTTCTGTGAAGTGGCTGAGCCCATGTATTATTTATATGTTTGATTGACAGCTTGGGGCCATATGTCTGAGTCTCCGACAGGGTTTGTCTACAGATCAGACTGTGCTGAATCATCGACAGATTGCCAAAGCACTGAATAATACTGATCCAAGTTTCCCCTGAACAGACAAACAGCCTTTTTCCCTGAAACATGTCTCTGGGTGACATTTTTGTCCACTAAACAACCATATTACCATAATACTTTCAGTGGGATGTTATTGAAAACGTCTTGTTTTATGATGCCAATGACAATAGCAGCAATACACTACAGAGAAGAGTGATTATGTGATGCACGCTATGAAATTGTAGGCCTCCAATCTATTTGATGTTATGGATTTTATGATTTTGTCAAGATGTCACCACGTTTTGTATCCTACAGAAGATGTTAAAGCGGACCCAAAACGAATACCTATATGTTTTACAACCTGTCAAATGCAGATGTTCAAATATTCAGAGGGTGTGGGTGTTATAAGAAACAGTTTATTGAGCATGCAAGAAATACTAGGTAGATATTATTTCACAGACCAGACCTTTTAAATAAACACCTTTCCCTGCTCATCAATAACAAGGCATTTTCTGTTTCAACTCATTTCCTTTATCTTCAGACTAAATATTATATTTTTGTTATAGCCACACGTGTTTAGTAGGTCCAACATTACACTTTTCTTTTTATTTATTTCTCTCTATCCTCTGTTAGGTAGCAGGACTAAAGACTCGATAGGAAAGGCTGACAGATTTACTGTTTAGCCACCTCTGATCAGAAAATTACATCTAAATAAGATTTTTCTATGAGAGACGACCACAGTTGTTGATGATATACGTTGGTCAGAAAACCCTGGGAAAGTGTGTTTTTAATTAAATCCACTGCTATTCTTCTCTGTCTCACTTGTTTTACATTCTTAACAGGGTCTTTTGTCAGCTCTTTTGATGTCTCTGTCGTTCAGAAAGAGGGGAATATACTGATAGGACATGTTTAGGCCACGCTAAAGACAATTCCCCCTGAAGGAGTGCAGAAGGGATTTCATCTAGTTTCAATGGTCTGCCTGCCACACCGACCACCACACATGGCAGACAGGTGAAAAAACTTACAGGTTTATTTGCTGCTGTTCACTAATTGATTTTAAATTGACCTTAGGTAACAAGAGTAGATTACACTTATTATAACTGAGTGAGGCCACAGTTTAACAAGCCTTTATTTGATTGAATTGCATTGTTTAATTCCCCTATCAAGTGTGACAAAATAATACTCTGCTGTCACTGAGAAGCTTGGCATGATTACCCTCATACAAATAACTAGAAGATGGGCGAGGGCTAGTCTCACCGATTGGTTGTCAGATCTTGTCATCCATTGCAGTTTAGTATGTGTAATATTCTATCAATTGTTCTATAGCTATGAGGTAATGACTTATTTTCCTCAAATAGCACCTTTAAATCCTAATACAAATGTAGCCTGCTGTATAGGACGCCACGATGTCTTGCCAAGTAGGCTGACATTTACAATGCAGCTGCACCTGGAAGCATTGGATGTCCTTTTGATACTGTATGTTGCTTTTCTACAACGCAGTTCTCTCCTTATCCTAATGGTCTCATATATTTTCTTCCGACTGTCAGAAACCTCATGTTGAGGGGTGGGATACCTTTCACTATTGCTTTATTGTTGTGAGTGGGCTTTGGGGACTGTATCTGCCTCACGCTTTGTGTACGAACAAATTTAATTACAGGGGCTTTTCAATTCCTAACTTAATTCTGAAAGAATTTAAAAATGTACCGTTCCCTTATGGTCTCAGAAGACATGTTTAGCACTTTTGATACATCTGGCACCTTCTGTAGTAAACACAGTGAAGTAGTAGGAGCCAGTATTGTGGCTTAGTATTCTGTTAACATAAACATGTTTCCTGTGTGGATTTAAAGCCGGTGTAAGAGGCTATGAGAAGAGAATAAATCAGGACTGGTATCAGGGCTCAGCGTATAACCTCAACAGCAAAAAAGGATGATGTATGATTGTGATTGTAAGCTCATGGCAATCCATAAAATATCTGGATATAATCATCTTTGTTGTAATGGAACAGGGCTTTGTGGAAGCACTGAGCTGAGTATCACCAGCCGAGCGTTGGAATGGATTCAGCCACATCCCTGGTTTCAGAGTGGGGATTCTGTATTTAAACAACCAGAGCCTATCAGTAGCCCGGAATCACAGAGCAACATGCAACGCTGCAGACATGAGATACAGAACTGAGCTCTCATTTTCACTCCCAGTCCCCTTGTGCATGTGTATGTGACAATTCTGCATTCTTTGTGTGTGTGTGTGTGTGTGTGTGTGTGTGTGTGTGTGTGTGTGTGTGTGTGTGTGTGTGTGTGTGTGTGTGTTTGTGTGTGTGTGTGTGTCGCTGTGTATGTGTGTTAAGTTCATGCTGAGGCATATGTGTTGTGAAAAGCAATTTGAGATTAGAGTGCTGTGGCTACCTTTTAAACTAGCCAGGGTTGTAATTGAAGCTGGCCCTGGGCTTACCATAGGGTAAATCAAAGCAGCTGTGTCTCAAATGCAGTCTCTACTACAGCCTCTGAATCACCAAGCACTGAGACTCACAAGGATCTACATTCTCTTACCTATGTTAAAACAGCCATTTGATGCCGGAGATGTAGTAAGCATCAAGTAGAATACAGATTGATCTGTTTTATTGTGTTGATGGAGGACTATCATTTCTAGTATCACTCAAGAATGGGACAATTTCATTCAGGTTAATGCGTGTGGTTGGATTACCCTCAAAAATATCAATGACTGAAACAGATTGGCTTAACACAGACATACCATTCAATAAGTTGGTCTCTACTCCATGCATTTGCCTTTGTGATGAAGCTGGCGGGCTTTACTATCTCTGTCACATGCGTTATTGAAACTGCTTTAACCTTGGATACCTTCAATCCCAGTGTATCTTTTTGAAGGTTCTGTTCTATTCATTTCATTGCACCACAGGGCTTTGCATTATTTGGCGTTGCTGTTATGAGCACCTGGGTCCAATATGGCCAACCCCGGTGTGATAATCAATAGCCATTTACTGGCCAGTGTGTAAAACGGTGTGTGGCCGTGATTGAGTCGACCTCCTGGCTTAAAGGGAAGATTGCAGAATAAGGTGGCTGTTATACATTCTGATTTGCTTCATCTTCCCATCTTAAAGTCCCACCACGACATGTAACTTTACTTTTGTATTCTGGGAGAAATTTGACATAAGTGATGTCGGACAAGCGTTCGGAAAAGAGGCGTAAAGAGGAGCACTACACGAGCAGGAGTGAAGCCACTGTCCACATTAGATGATAAAGACCCACATCATACAGAGTCCTCCTATTGTTTTTGCTAAAATATTTTGGCACTCAGAATAAAGCCATTTTATCATCTGCCCATATCCTATGATTTCTTTATTCTGTATCAGCAAATAAATATAAATATACAGAGCGCAGGCTTTTAGCATCCCCACTTTGACACCCTTTCTGGCTTACCGCTGCTTGCTAACCACTAGCAGCCTTGAAACACATCACTTATTATTTTATATATTTTTTAACCTTTATTAGGAGATCAGCACATTAGCATTTCTACACAAGATCAAGATAAACCTTTACCATCATAGTAGAAACGTAACGTCTATAACCAAACTGGCTAAAACTCTGTTGTTGGCTGATGGTAGCTATAGCTAGCCACATGCTAATCTGATTGCTACAACTAGCAGCAATAAATCCATGTATAGTTACGAAAACAAACATTGTTTGCCATGATATCCTGAAAGGTATATTGGCCAATAAAGATCTGGCAGTTCAGCAAAAATAAAGATATACCTTGAAATAAACTTGGGGTGACAGGTAGTCTAGTGGTTAGAGTGTTGGGCCAGTAACTGAAAGGTTGCTAGATTGAATCCCCGAGCAGACAAGATAAAAATGTGTTGTTCTTCTCCTGATCAAGGCAGTTAACCCACTGTTCATAGGCCATCATTGTAAATAAGAATTTGTTCTTAACTGACTTGCCTAGCTACTGTAAATAAAAAAAGACAATGACATTAATCTGATTGGTAATGTATTTGACCATTCATTTTTGAAAAATGTGCAGCATTCTGTTGATGGAGTTGTTGTAGCTAGCTAGCTTATTCCATCCCCCAACACCATGCTAGATCCATGTGAGTGGGCTTTTTCATTTTGTATGGCCCGGTGCACATAGATAGCTGGCTATCTTCACTTTTTATAATCTACTGGCAACAACATGACAAAACTCTTTGGGCATTTTAGTACCTACTTTTCCAATTCAACTCCATCACCAAAGCCACCCACTGTAGTGCTGTAACATCGGTAGTGTCACTGGACTTGGAGCCTACTTTGACTGTGGGCACATAACCGTTTTTTCCCCCACAGCTTCATGGTGAATCTACTCTCAAACTGTTGGTAGCTATTGTAATCATTTGGGACAAAGTGAGCCCCAAATATGATTGAAGCTTCAGGGGTTCCCATGACCCAGTCTCCCCGAACATCTTCCCATCTTCTCGCAATTCGACCAAACGTGCAGGCCCGTAAACAGTATATTGCCACCAGCACCAGGCCGTTCATCTCTTGACGTCAAAGCCGCAATGTATTGTTGGTATATGAGTTTTTTTTTTTTTTTTTTTTTTTTTTTCAAACAGAGAGACAGTGAGTACTTAAAGTCAACAATTACCATACATCACCAAACCATGTAGATCAGATTCGAAAACCATCAACCTGCCCCTGCCCCCTTTGGAATCCAGATCAACCCTGTTCGGACATACTAACCTTTTTATTTATTTTTTATTTATTTTTTATTTAACCTTTATTTAACCAGGTAGGCAAGTTGAGAACAAGTTCTCATTTACAATTGCGACCTGGCCAAGAAAAAGCAAAGCAGTTCGACACATACAACAACACAGAGTTACACATGAAGTAAAACAAACATACAGTTAATAATACAATAGAAAAATAAGTCTATATACAATGTGAGCAAATGAGGTGAGGTAAAGGCAAAACAAAGGCCATGGTGGTGAAGTAAATAAAATATAGCAAGTAAAACACTGGAATGGTAGGTTTGCAGTGGAATAATGTGCAAAGTAGAGATAGAAATAATGATGCGCAAAGGCGCTAAATAAATAAATACAGTAGGGGGAGAGGTAGTTGTTTGGGCTAAATTATAGATGGGCTATGTACAGGTGCAGTAATCTGTGAGCTGCTCTGACAGCTGGTGCTTAAAGCTAGTGAGGGAGATAAGTGTTTCCAGTTTCAGAGATTTTTGTAGTTCGTTCCACTCATTGGCAGCAGAGAACTGGAAAGAGAGGCGGCCAAAGGAAGAATTGGTTTTGGGGGTGACCAGAGAGATATACCTGCTGGAGCACGTGCTACAGGCGGGTGCTGCTATGTTGACCAGCAAGCTGAGAAAAGGGGGCACTTTACCTAGCAGGGTCTTGTAGATGATCTGGAGCCAGTGGGTTTGGCGACGAGTATGAAGCGAGGGCCAGCCAACGAGAGCGTACAGGTCGCAGTGGTGGGTAGTATATGGGGCTTAGGTGACAAAACGGATTGCACTGTGATAAACTGCATCCAATTTATTGAGTAGGGTATTGGAGGCTATTTTTTAAATGACATCGCCGAAGTCGAGGATCGGTAGGATGGTCAGTTTTACAAGGGTATGTTTGGCAGCATGAGTGAACGATGCTTTGTTGCGAAATAGGAAGCCAATTCTAGATTTAACTTTGTATTGGAGATGTTTAATGTGAGTCTGGAAGGAGAATTTACAGTCTACCCATACACTTAGGTATTTGTAGTTGTCCACATAAGTCAGAACCGTCCAGAGCAGCGATGTTGGACGGGCGGGCAGGTGCAGGCAGCGATCGGTTGAAGAGCATGCATTTAGTTTTAATTGTATTTAAGAGCAATTGGAGGCCACAGAAGGAGAGTTGTATGGCATAGAAACTCGTACCCTACCCATCAACCTACATATTCCATCCCGCCCCACCCTCCTGTGTCTGTCCTCTTATGCCAGCACCAAGCTGTAATTTACTGTAGGTGGACATTTACTACGAAGTTCTAGGGGGATGTTTCCATTACAAAGAGTATTGCCCCTTTAAAAGAAGCTCAGTCAGCTCTCTCGGTAGTTATTCTAATAAGGGCTCCCAAAGTCTATAAAAGGACCTTTCATTACCTTTGAGAACAGCACTTATTCTTTAATGAGGAAGTACTTTGAACATTTCTCTGTACAACTGTATGGCAGAGGGTGGTTTATCCTTAATCCAGTTGATCGGAACATTAGTTTTTGATAAATGTAATTCAAATTGTGAAAATAGAAGTGTCTATATATATATATATATATATATAAAAAAAATTGATGGATTATTAGCAATCTATGTTGTTATATTTGTGGAAATATATTGTGTAACCTGTCCTTCAGATCACACCCGTGGGATACAAAGATACGCTCTTTTAGATAGGAGCTGATTGGCGGGGAAAAAAGGCTAGTAAAGAAGCGTGCCAATAAAAGTATTGTTGATATGTTGATGTGCCTATTAAGTATCCTGCGAGTGTCCTTAAAAGGGCAATCAGCAGTTGCTACATCCATTTTTGATGTAGAATATATCACTAGCCACTTTAAACAATGCTACTTAATATAATGTTTACATACCCTACATTACTCATCTCATACGTATATGTATATACTGTACTCTATATAATCTACTGCATCTTTATGTAATACATGTATCACTAGCCACTTTAAACTATGCCACTTTGTTTACATACCCTACATTACTCATCTCATATGTATATACTGTACTCGATACCATCTACTGCATCTTGCCTATGCCGTTCTCTACCATCACTCATTCATATATCTTTATGTACATATTCTTTATCCGTTTACACTTGTGTGTATAAGGTAGTAGTTTTGGAATTGTTAGGTTAGATTACTCATTGGTTATTACTGCATTGTTGGAACTAGAAGCACAAGCATTTTGCTACCTCGCATTAACATCTGCTAACCATGTGTATGTGACAAATACATTTGATTTGATTTGATTTTGGGACTTATAAATGAATCATATGTACCTATTGATTCTTGAAGAATATAACTCATGAGCTTAGTAACTGTTGTACCCAATCAGATCCTAAAATATAAGCTTATTGTACTCCAATTTTAGTAAACAAAGTGAATGTAAACAAACACCATTTAGCCTCAAAACGTGCTTAAAACTATAATTTTAATATCATTGACGGGCAGTCCTTGCATCCATAGCGCTGTCTATAAATTTGACAGTGGTTACATTTCTCCAGCCCCATCCTTCATATTTTTACCGAAATGAGCGGGGTTGTCTGTTATTGTTTCTACTGCAGATTGCCGCTTTAAAGGATATTTTTGATATTGAATTAAATTGTGTTGTTGATTGGCTAGTTGAAAGCAAAACTGTCTCCAATGATAATAATGATGAGCACAAATAGAATTGTGAGCAAGATCACTTCAGTGAGTGTTTTTTAAGGGAATATTAATGTTGAATTCTTGCTCTGGAAATGTCCTTTCACAACTTTAATGCAGACGGTCTGCCTGTTCATTTGATGTTCTATTGAAAATGAGTCAATTTACCCCCTGGAGGTGTGTTTGATGCCAGTGTAATATCAGATGCACCCAAAGACTGATGTCTGAGCTGATTTGTCCTGGTAGGGATCCTGTGAAGGGCGTTAGTTCATGTTTTGGTCAGGTCTGTGTGTGGATTATGCTATCTGACAGGGAATGGGAAATCGGGTACTGGCAATGAACTCCTGGATAGCAGAGATTACACAGCGTTCTGACACTGTGTGTTCAAGGTTACAGATAGGGATAAGACATGTGACCCATGTGTGTGATTCTGTGCATAATGTTACACAAACAGTCACTCGTGGCTATAGATTTATCACGACCTGCACGGCACAATTACTGACTCAAGAAAAACAAACAGTAAAGATGTTAGCTCGCATGGCACATTTGCATATGCTAGCACAACACATAACACGCAGTGTTTTCCCTATCTGTCGGCTAAACAAATATAACATACTTAGGATTTAGCAGTTTTAGCCAAAAGGTGCACATGTCCCTGGAATTGAACCCCATACCCTGACATTACAAGTGCTTTACTCTACTACCTGAGCTACAAAGGACCATGTCACTTACCAGTCTTACATTCAAAACATTTCATTATGCATTAATTTTGTTTGTAGACATCCTTCAGCACACAACCATTGATCCAAAATATCAGTTTACTGGGAAATATAATACATTGGTTTAATCACCAAAACACAACATAATAAAATCGTCTCAATGAAGTTGAAGTATGTGAAAATGGTGTGTTTCTATGTTTTGTAGTAAAAAAGATTGAAAAGGATAAGTGCTTCCAATGACATCATCAACCAATTAGTATACAATTAGTAGGCAATGCCTACTCACAATTATTCAAAATATCACAATGCACACTGATGATGTTATTGGAAACACTTATCTTCCTCCTATATCTTTTACTACAAAACATAGAAACACTCAATTTTCAGATATGTTGGTTGTGGTGCTGCAGATCATGCATACGAAGTTTCCTTTTAACGATATTGATAACGGCCTTCTGATTTGGTTAACGTGTCAACTGTTGCTTTCTGTTTAACACCTGCTTCAATTCTTCATGCATACTTGTAGGTCTATTGTAGATAGAAAATGCCTAATAAAAGGGATCTTAAAGCTAGTGGAATTTAGCAGGCGCTTATAGAATTCTTCAAGAAGAAATATGTGGTTCAGTTGCAAAATATATATTTTTTATAAATGACACAATGTACTGCAATTCACGGAGTTATAAACACCTATTGCAAATCAGTAATTGAACTGATGTGGAAAATATTTGCATTTAAAATAAATGCAATCTTAGATGGAAATGTGTAATATAGACATTTTCTTTATGTGATTTAACTTTAGATGATGTTAAGCCTTGGCATTAAGTGTCCACAGCCACAAACATCATTATGGCAATTCATATATCATATAACTTTAATGTCAAGAGAAGACATGTTTAATGTTAAAAAGGTTTAATGTTCTCTTACTTAGAATATAGTCTTGACGTAGGCCTAGACGGTATCCAAAACAATTAACAGTACACGGAATTGATACATTTACAGTTATTTTAATTGTGAAATCATGTATATAAAAACACTAGATATGCACACACACAAACTCAGCAAAAAAAGAAACGTCCCTTTTTCAGGACCCTGTCTTTTCAAAGATAATTCGTAAAAATCCAAATAACTAACAATATCTTCATTATAAAGGGTTTAAACACTGTTTCCCATGCTTGTTCAATGAACCATGAACAATTAATGAACATGCACCTGTGGAATTGTCGTTAAGACACTAACACCTTCAGACAGGCAATTAATAGGCAATTAAGGTCACAGTTATGAAAACTTAGGACACTAAAGAGGCTTTTCTACTGACTCTGAAAAACACCAAAAGAAAGATGCCCAGGGTCCCTGCTCATCTGCGTGAACGTGCCTTAGGCATGCTGCAAGGAGGCATGAGGACTGCAGATGTGGCCAGGGCAATAAATTGCAATGTCCGTACTGTGAGACGCCTAAGACAGCACTACAGGGAGACAGGATGGACAGCTGATCATCCTCGCAGTGGGAGACCATGTGTAACAACACCTGCACAGGATCGATACATCCGAACATCACACCTGCGGGACAGGTACAGGATGGCAACAACAACTGCCCAGGAATGCACAATCCCTCCATCAGCGCTCAGACTGTCCGCAATAGGCTGAGAGAGGCTGGACTGAGGGCTTGTATGCCTGTTGTAAGGCAGGTCCTCACCAGACATCACCGGCAACAACGTCACCTATGGGCACAAACCCACCATCACTGGACCAGACAGGACTGGCAAAAAGTGCTCTTCACTGACAAGTCGCGGTTTTGTCTCACCAGGGGTGATGATCGGATGAACGTTTATCGTCAAAGGAATGAGCATTACACAGAGGCCTGTACTCTGGAGCAGGATCGATTTGGAGGTGGAGGGTCCGTCATGGCCCGGGGCAGTGTGTCACAGCATCATCGGACTGAGCTTGTTGTCATTGCAGGCAATCTCAACGCTGTGCGTTACAGGGAAGACATCCTCTTCCCTCTTGTGGTACCCTTCCTGCAGGCTCATCCTGCCATGACCCTCCAGCATGACAATGCCACCAGCCATACTGCTCGTTCTGTGCTTGATTTCCTGCAAGACAGGAATGTCAGTGTTCTGCCATGGCCTGCGAAGAGCCCGGATCTCAATCCCATTGAGCACATCTGGGACCTGTTGGATCAGAGGGTGGGTGCTAGGGCCATTCCCCCCAAAAATGTCTGGGAACTTGCAGTTGCCTTGATGGAAGAGTGGGGTAACATCTCACAGCAAGAACTGGCAAATCTGGTGCAGTCCATGAGGAGGAGATGAACTGCAGTACTTAATGCAGCTGGTGGCCACACCAGATATTGACTGTTACTTTTGATTTTGACCCGCCCCCCCTTTGTTCAGGGACACATTATTCAATTTCTGTTAGTTCTGTTCTCCGCACTGCTAAAGCTAACTCTCTCTCCTCTGCTCTCATCCTTCTAGACCTATTGGCTGCCTTCGATACTGTGAACCATCAGATCCTCCTCTCCACCCTCTCCGAGTTGGGCATCTCCGGCGCGGCCCACGCTTGGATTGCGTCCTACCTGACAGGTCGCTCCTACCAGGTGGCGTGGCGAGAATCTGTCTCCTCACCACGCGCTCTCACCACTGGCGTCCCCCAGGGCTCTGTTCTAGGCCCTCTCCTATTCTCGCTATACACCAAGTCACTTGGCTCTGTCATAACCTCACATGGTCTCTCCTATCATTGCTATGCAGACGACACACAATTAATCTTCTCCTTTCCCCCTTCTGATGACCAGGTGGCGAATCGCATCTCTGCATGTCTGGCAGACATATCAGTGTGGATGACGGATCACCACCTCAAGCTGAACCTCGGCAAGACGGAGCTGCTCTTCCTCCCGGGGAAGGACTGCCCGTTCCATGATCTCGCCATCACGGTTGACAACTCCATTGTGTCCTCCTCCCAGAGCGCTAAGAACCTTGGCGTGATCCTGGACAACACCCTGTCGTTCTCAACTAACATCAAGGCGGTGGCCCGTTCTTGTAGGTTCATGCTCTACAACATCCGCAGAGTACGACCCTGCCTCACACAGGAAGCAGCGCAGGTCCTAATCCAGGCACTTGTCATCTCCCGTCTGGATTACTGCAACTCGCTGTTGGCTGGGCTCCCTGCCTGTGCCATTAAACCCCTACAACTCATCCAGAACGCCGCAGCACGTCTGGTGTTCAACCTTCCCAAGTTCTCTCACGTCACCCCGCTCCTCCGCTCTCTCCACTGGCTTCCAGTTGAAGCTCGCATCCGCTACAAGACCATGGTGCTTGCCTACGGAGCTGTGAGGGGAACGGCACCTCAGTACCTCCAGGCTCTGATCAGGCCCTACACCCAAACAAGGGCACTGCGTTCATCCACCTCTGGCCTGCTCGCCTCCCTACCACTGAGGAAGTACAGTTCCCGCGCAGCCCAGTCAAAACTGTTCGCTGCTCTGGCCCCCCAATGGTGGAACAAACTCCCTCACGACGCCAGGACAGCGGAGTCAATCACCACCTTCCGGAGACACCTGAAACCCCACCTCTTTCAGGAATACCTAGGATAGGATAAAGTAATCCTTCTCACCCCCCTTAAAAGATTTAGATGCACTATTGTAAAGTGGCTGTTCCACTGGATGTCTTAAGGTGAACGCACCAATTTGTAAGTCGCTCTGGATAAGAGCGTCTGCTAAATGTCTTAAATGTAATGTAAATGTTAGTCACATGTCTGTGGAATTTGTTCAGTTTATGTCTCAGTTATGTTCATACAAATATTTATACATGTTAAGATTGCTGTGTGGAGTTTTGGATACGCATGTTACATCTTTGGCAGTTGTAGGAAAGATGCATCGTTAAAACACTTGTATGCCTATATTCCATCGCTATTGGGAAACCGGGCCTGGTTATCATTTCTTTCTATTTGGCTGGCTACTCCATGTGCTATTGGAAAACCCGGAACACACACACACACACACACACACACACACACACACACACACACACACACACACACACACACAGACACGGTTTCAATGTTTCCATAGCATTTTAAATTAACTGATGAAAATGGTCCATAGTGAACGTTAATTGGGTCATCGCTGTGTGCAATAAACTAATTGCAGCATTCTCCTAATTCTTAATTGTGGAATTGTTGGAGCCCATTTGGAATCTTAGTGCAGGAGACAGCTGGTGGGTGTGTGCGTGAATGCGTCTTCTGGGACCAGGCCCAAATCCCCCCAGTGCTCAGCTTCTGTCTTTCTCTTTCTCCAGATATCTTTCCCTCTCTCGCTCTCTCTCTCTTTTTCTTTCTCATTTTCTCTCTCTCTTTCCCTCCCTCTCTCTCTCTCTCTCGCTCTCGCTCTCGCTCTCTGTCACTCTCTCTTCCTTCTCTCCTCTCAGTGCATGCTCACTGTATCAAAGGTACCATGTTGCAGTGCAGAGAGGGCGGAAACGGAGAGAGTGTGACGGAGACGCTAAGGGAGAAAAATGTAGCGGGATTATCTCCTGGCCTCAGCCTTTCTCCTTAGTCTCCTATCCCATGCAGCCTCTGTTGTGCCGCAGAGCACTCGGAGAGAGGCCTGTGTAATCACTTAGGCCTCATTTAACCCCATTACAATAAGTAATTCACACATTTCAAAAGGGGATCCTTTCACAGTCATTAGGTGTAATTAAATTGAGGGGGAGTGGTCACAGTAGAACGCAAATGTACTGCTTTTTTAGAGAAGGATGCATCACCGTGCATCCGAGAGGATTTTGTGTTTGTTTTATGACTCTGTGTCTTTTACACACTCTGTGCTTTAATGAATTTCATTTCAGTACCAAAGTTGTGCACTTGTGTAGGGCATTAGTGTGGACTATACCACACCACTTCTTTAGCCAGCTCAGTGCCGAGGCTTTTGACCTCCTGGGTCAGGAGTTTTTCTGGACCACCTGAACTAACAAAGAAAACCTTTGAGCCCTAAACCTCTGAGCCCCCCAATGACTAACTAATTGCTAACCAATGTAAGCTTATAAGCACATTGTTGTATTGCAAGGTGGGATTTATTTGCTATTTTTTGTCAACAATCTACACAAAATACTTTATAATGTCAAAGTAGAAGGGAAATTCTAACATTTTGTAAAACAATTATGAAAAATACATATGTATTCAACTTGTTGAGTCAATGCATGTTATAATCACCTTTGGCAGTGATTACAGCTGTGAGTCTTTCTGGCTAAGTCTCTAAGAGCTTTGCACACCTGGATTGTACAATATTTGCACATGATCCTTTTTAAAATTCTTCAAGCTCTGTCAAGTTGGGTTGTTGATGATGACTAGACAGCCATTTTCAAGTCTTGCCATAGATTTTTAAGCCTATTTAAGTCGAAACTGTAACTAGACCACTCAGGAACATTCAGTATTGTCTTGGTAAGCAACTCCAGTGTATATTTGGCCTTGTGTTTTATGGTATTGTCCTACTGAAATGTGAATTTGTCTCAAGGTGGCAGACTGTACTAGGTGTTCCTCTGCCTGTGCTTAGCTCTTTTCTGTTGCTTTTTATCCTTGCCGATCACATGTATACCGATAACATGCTACCATCATTGAAAATATACAGAGTGGTCCTCATTGATGTGTTGTATTGGATTTGCTCCAAACATTTTCATTCAGGACATAAAGTTAATTTCTTTGTCACATTTTTTGCAGTTTTACTTTAGTGCCTTATTGCAAACAGGATGCATGCTTTGGAATATATTTTTTTCTGTACTGGCTTCCTTCTTTTCACTCTGTAACTGGTATTGTGGAGTAACTAAAATGTTGATCCTTCCTCAGTTTTCTCCTATCACAGCCATTACACTCTGTAACTGTTTTAAAGTCACCATTGGCCTCATGGTTAAATCTCTGAGCGGTTTCTTTCTTCTCTGGCAACTGAGTTAGGAAGGACGCTTGTATCTTCCTAACTCTTTGTATTGACTGGGTGTATTGATGCAACATCCAAAGTGTAATTAATAACTGTACCATGCTCAAAGGCATATTCAATTGGTGCCCTTCTTTGCGAGGCATTGGAAAACTTTCCTGGTCTTTGTTGTCTTATCTGTGTTTGAAATTTCCTACTCGACTGATGGACCTTACAGATAATTGTACTGCATGTGTGGGATACAAAGATAAGGTAGTCATTCAAAAATCATGTTAAATAATATTATTGCACACAGAGTGAGTCCATGCAACTTATTATGTGAATTGTTAAGCACATTTTTCTTCCTTAAAATGTAGGTTTGCCATTACAAAGGGTTGAATACTTTATCGACTCAAGACATTTCAGCTTTTCATGTTTAATTCATTTGTAAAAATGTCTAAAAACATATTCCCACTTTGACATTATGGAGAATTGTGTGTAGGCCAGTAACACAAAATCTACATGTAATCCATTTTAAATTCAGGCTGTAACACAACACAATGTGGAAAAAGTCAAGTATATGTGTGTCATGTTGTAGAATGCTGGATTCTTAGATATACAGAAGAAGAAAGAGATCATACGTTTCCTGTAGTTCTTGACCAGGTTTGCACACACTGCAGCAGGGATTTTGGCCAACTCCTCCATACAGAGCTTCTCCAGATCCTTCAGGTTTCGGGGCTGTCGCTGGGCAATACGGATTTTCAGCTCCCTCCAAAGATGTTCTATTGGGTTCAGCTCTGGACACTGGCTAGGCCACTCCAAGACTTTGACATACTTCTTACGGAGCCACTCCTTAGTTGCCCTGGCTGTGTGTTTCGGGTCGTTGTCATGCTGGAAGACCCAGCCACAACCCATCTTCAAAGCTCTTACTGAGGGAAGGAGGTTGTTGGCCAAGATCTCGCGATACATGGCCCCATCCATCCTCCCCTCAATACGGTGCAGTCGCCCTGTCCCCTTTGCAGAAAAGCATCCCCAAAGAATGATGTTTCCACCTCCATGCTTCACGGTTGGGATGGTGATCTTGGGGTTGTACTCATCCTTCTTCCTCCAAACAAGGCGAGTGGAGTTTAGACCAAAAGGCTCTATTTTTGTCTCATCAGACCACATGACCTTCTCCCATTCCTCCTCTGGATCATCCAGATGGTCATTGGCAAACTTCAGACGGGCCTGGACATGCGCTGGCTTGAGCAGGGGGACCTTGCATGTGCTGCAGGATTTTAAATCATGATGGCGTAGTGTGTTACTAATGGTTTTCTTTGAGACTGTGGTCCCAGCTCTCTTCAGGTCATTGACCAGGTCATTCCGTGTAGTTCTGGGCTGATCCCTCACCTTCCTCATGATCATTGTTGCCCTACGAGGTGAGATCTTGCATGGAGTCCCAGACCGAGGGTGATTGACCATCATCTTGAACTTCTTCCATTTTCTAATAATTGCGCCAACAGTTGTTACCTTCTCACCAAGCTGCTTGCCTATTGTCCTGTTGCCCATCCCAGCCTTGTGCAGGTCTACAATTTAACCCTGATGTCCTTACACAGGTCTCTGGTCTTGGCCATTGTGGAGAGGTTGGAGTCTGTTTGATTGAGGGTGTGGACAGGTGTCTTTTATACAAGTAACGAGTTCAAACATGTGCAGTTAATACAGGTAATGAGTGGAGAACAGGAGGGCTTCTTAAAGAAAAACTAACATGTCTGTGAGACCCGGAATTCTTACTGGTTGGTAGGTGATCAAATACTTATGTCATGCAATAAAATGCAAATGAATTACTTAAAAATCATACAATGTGATTTTCTGGATTTTTGTTTTAGATTCCGTCTCTCACAGTTGAAGTCTACCTATGATAAAAAAATTACAGACCTCTACATGCTTTGTAAGTAGGAAAACCTGCAAAATCGGCAGTGTTTCAAATACGTGTTCTCCCCACTGTAAATTAAGTGAGTAAAGAGAATGAGAGATTGAGAGAAACATAGATGGAACTTAAAATATTTTATGATTGCCGCAATATATTTTCCCAGCATGGATTTCTCTGACATCTGATAGAGAGTGCTTGGTCACATCTGTTGTCATCTTGACTGTACTCTGATCTCTGTGACATACTCTGAAGAGAGGACTCATCAATTAACACATTTAATTGAACAGCTGCAGACAGTGACTTTCTGATTCTCTAGACGACCAGTTTTGATAGCATTTAGCCATACCCTCATCCTACTCCTCCTCTGTTCCTCGGGTGATGTGAGGTAAACCCAGGCCCTTCGTGTCCCCAGGCACCCTCATTTGTTGACTTCTGTGATCGAAAAAGCCTTGGTTCCATGCATGTAAACATAAGAAGCCTCCTCCCTAAGTTTGTTTTACGCACTGCTTTAGCACACTCCGCCAACCCTGATGTCCATGCCGTGTCTGAATCCTGGCTTAGGAAGGCCACCAAAAATTTGGAGATTTCCATACCCAACTACAACATTTTCCGTCAAGATAGAACTGCCAAAGGGGGAGGAGTTGCAATCTACTGCAGAGATAGCCTGCAAAGTCCTGTCATACTTTCCAGGTCTATACCCAAACAGTTTGAACTTCTAATTAAAAAAATTTAACTCTCCAGAAATAAGTCTCTTGCTGTTTCCGCCTGTTATCAACCCCCCTCTGCTCCCAGCTGTGCCCTGTACACCATATGTAAATTGATCGCCCCCATCTAGCTTCAGAGTTCGTTCTGTTAGGTGACCTAAACTGGGATATGCTTAAAACCCTGGCAGTCTTACAATATAAGCTAGATGCCCTCAATCTCACACAAATCATCAAGGAACCCACCAGGTACAACCCTAAATCCGTAAACATGGGCAACCTCATAGACATTATCTTGACGAACTTGCCCTCCAAATATACCTCTGCTGTTTACAATCAGGATCTCAGCAATCATTGCCTAATTTGCCTGTATCCGCTATGGTTCCGCAGTTAAATGACCATCCCTCATCACTGTCAAACGCTCCCTAAAACACTTCTGCGAGCAGGCCTTTCTAATTGACCTGGCCCGGGTATCCTGGAAGGATATTGACCTCATCCCGTCAGTCGAGGATGCCTGGTCGTTCTTTAAAAGTAATTTCCTCACCATCTTAGATAAGCATGCCCCTTTCAATAAATGCAGAACTAAGAACAGATATAGCCCTTGGTTTACTCCAGACCTGACTGCCCTTGATCAGCACAAAAACATCCTGTGGCGGACTGCAATAGCATTGAATAGTCTCCGCGATATGCAACTGTTCAGGGAAGTCAGGAACAAATACACATAGTCAGTCAGGAAAGCAAAGGCTAGCTTTTTCAACAGAAATTTGCATCCTGTAGCTCTAACTACAAAAGTTTATGGGACACTGTAAAGTCCATGGAGAACAAGAGCACGTCCTCCCAGCTGCCCACTGCACTGAGGCTAGGTAACACGGTCACCACCGAAAAATCCATGATAATCAAACATTTCAATAAGCATTTTTCTACAGTTGGCCATGCCTTCCTCCTGGCTACTCCAACCCTGGCCAATAGCTCCGCCCCCCCTCCAGCTACTCGCCCGAGCCTTCCCAGCTTTTCCTTCACCCAAATCCAGATAGCAGATGATCTGAAAGAGCTGCAAAACCTGGACCCGTACAAATCAGCTGGGCTAGACAATCTGGACCTTCTCTTTCTAAAACTATCCGCCGCCATTGTTGCAACCCCTATTACAAGCCTGTTCAACCTCTCTTTCCTATCGTCTGAGATCCCTAAAGATTGGAAAGCTGCTGCGGTCATCCCCCTCTTCAAAGGGGGTGACACTCTAGACCCAAACTGCTATAGACCTATATCTATCCTGCCCTGCCTCACTGACCATTTCGAATCCCACCGTACATTCTCCGCTGTGCAATCCGGTTTCCGAGCTGGTCACGGGTGCACCTCAGCCACGCTCAAGGTACTAAACGATATTATAACCGCCATCGATAAAAGACAGTATTGTGCAGCCGTCTTCATCGACCTGGCCAAGGCATTCGACTCTGTCAATCACGTATTCTTATCAGCAGACTCAACAGCCTGGGTTTCTCTAATGACTGCCTCGTCTGGTTCACCAACTACTTTGCAGACAGAGTTCAGTGTGTCAAATCAGAGGGCCTGTTCTCCAGACCTATGGCACTCTCTATGGGGGTACCACAGGGTTCAATTCTCGGGCCGACTCTTTTCTCTGTATATATCAATGATGTCGTTTTTGCTGCGGGTGATTCCCTGATTCACCTCTACGCAGACGACACCATTCTGTATACTTCTGGCCCTTCCTTGGACACTGTGCTAACTAAACTCCAAACAAGCTTCAATGCCATACACCACTCCTTCCGTGGCTTCCAACCGCTCTTAAACGCTAGTAAAACCAAATGCATGCTTTTCAACCGTTCGCTGCCCGCACCCGCCCGCCCAACTAGCATCACCACCCTGGACGGTTCTGACCTAGAATATGTGGACAACTATAAATACCTAGGTGTCTGGCTAGACTGTAAACTCTCCTTCCAGACTCATATTAAACATCTCCAATCCAAAATCAAATTTAGAATCGGCTTTCTATTTCGCAACAAAGCCTCCTTCACTCACGCCGCCAAACTTACCGTAGTAAAACTGACTATCCTACCGATCGTCGACTTCGGCAATGTCATCGACAAAATAGCTCCCAATACTCTACTCAGCAAACTGGATGCAGTTTATCACAGTGCCATCCGTTTTCTTAACAAATCACCTTATACCACCCACCACTGCGACCTGTATGCTCTAGTCAACTGGCCCTCGCTACATATTCATCGCCAGACCCACTGGCTCCAGGTCATCTATAAGTCTATGCTAGGTAAAGCTCTGCCTTATCTCAGTTCACTGGTCACAATAACAACACCCACCCGTGGCACACGTTCCAGCAGGTATATCTCACGGATCATCCCCAAAGCCAACACCTCGTTTGGCCGCCTTTCCTTCCAGTTCTCTGCTGCCAGTGACTGGAACGAATTGCAAAAATCGCTGAAGCTGGAGACTTATATTTCCCTCACCAACTTTAAACATCAGCTATCTGAGCAGCTTATCGATCGCTGCAGCTGTACATAGTCCATCTGTAAATAGCCCACCCAATCTACCTACCTCATCCCCATACTGTACTTTTCTGCTCTTTTGCACACCAGTATATCTACTTGCACATCATCATCTGCTCATTTATCACTCCAGTGTTAATCTGCTAAATTGTAATTCTTCGCTACTATGGCCTATTTATTGCCTACCTCCTCATGCCTTTTGCACACACTGCATATAGACTTTATTTTTTTCTACTGTGTCACTGACTTGTTTATTGTGTTATTAGCTTGTTTATTGTTTATTCCATGTTATTCCATGTGTAACTCTGTGTTGTTGTCTGTGTCACACTGCTTTGCTTTATCTTGGCCATGTCTTAGTTGTAAATGAGAACTTGTTCTCAACTAGCCTACCTGGTTAAATAAAAGTGAAATAAATCAATAAAATAAAATAAAATTCATTTTTGTTTTAACTAGCTTCAAAATGAACTATTGGCTGCAGCGAACCAGGGTTTTCTTTCATTTCTGTTCTGATTGACATGTTTCGATACCAAGAGACCAGTTCGACATTTTTAGATGATAAGAAAAGTGATACTTTGTATTGTCCTTAGATACTTTATCCAGTGTCATTTGCTGAACAACAAGCAAACCCGTACATACTTAGGGCTGCAGTGGTCTTGCCTCAGTTCACCTTTGTTGAAAACTTCTTCCCTTTCAGGCCTGTGGTCATCACCATGTCGGTTACCAGGTCTACATTCTGTTTTGCCCAGCATGTCATTAAGGCCTCTGCAGTGTTTCTGCAGACAGAGTTGTCTTTTACACTGGTCAACAGGAAGCCTGTGGTGCCTGGATGTATTCTTCCATTATGACTTTAACCCTAACAGGGACACCGCTTGTTAGCTGGGGCTGAAATAGAGGAAACGACTGAACCATCCTGAACCTGAAAACAGGTAGGTCACAGCTTACTCTCCGCTTTCTCTCTCTCTCTCTCTCTCTCTCTCTCTCTCTCTCTCTCTCTCTCTCTCTCTCTCTCATCCTCTCTCTCCCTCACCTCCCTAGAACATCCTGTGCTCAAAGGAGCAGTTCTATTGCCACCTCTGGTTGCTGAGCAACAGTTTGTCTCTCTAGTAAGGCGGGTGTGACCTCAACACCAGGCCAAGTAAACAGCTGTTTACCACAAAAACAGAAGGAATAAAAAACTGTCTCCTGCAATATGTGGACAGTGAGGTTGTTTAGCTGGTATACAGTTCAGTTGTTTGTGTCACAACAACAACTTTAAAACAGATGTTTACCTCTTAATGGATATAGGCAGAGCGGATGTAGAAGTGTCATAGATCTTAGTCGACTCTTGTCTTGACTCTCCTCTTTCTTTGGGTGAAAAACGCAATCATTTTGTCTATTAATCATCGTTTTCAACCTGCAAATGCAAACCTTGCATTCATTTGCATGATTTCCGTCACTTATTTGCTTGAATAATGTGCTTTTTCTCTTTCTGGAATGATAATCAGTCCTTGGCTCTGTGCTTGAGTTCCTCAAGTGCTGCTCTGCCTTGCATAACGTCTCTGTGTTTAGATTAACTTTGGACTGGGATGTTTTTTTACAGCATTATAGGGTGTTGATTTATAATCCTTAACTCTGAAGAAAGAGAACAATGTTATCAGGTTCTCAGGCCATCCAGAATACACGAGAATTATTGAATCATACACTTTCCATTCTATATGGAACCTTAAAATAATTCCAGGATGCAAATTAAGTGGACTGTGATTATCACTCCAGTGTAAAAAGGGACTTTTTGTTTCCTGAAGTGTGTGTGCGTGAGTGTTTGGTGCCATACAACTGTGTACATGTGTGAGTTTAACCCATTCTCAGTCTTCTGTTTGCATAGGTGTGTGTGTGTGTGTGTGTGTGTGTGTGTGTGTGTGTGTGTGTGTGTGTGTGTGTGTGTGTGTGTGTGTGTGTGTGTGTGTGTGTGTGTGTGTGTGTGTGTGTGTGTGTGTGTGTGTGTGTGTGTGTGTGAATCTAATCAAACGCGCCGAATACAACATGTATAGATAGACCTTACAGTGAAATGCTTACTTACAAGCCCTTAACCAACAATGCTTTAAGAAGTGTTAAGTAAAAAATAGATGAATGCATTTAAAAATAAATAAAATTAATAAATAATTAAACGACAGCAGTAAAATAACAATAGCGAGGCAAAATACAGAGGGTACAGAGTCAAAGTGTGGCGGCACCGTTTAGTCGAGGTTATTGAGGTGACATGTACATGTAGGTAGAGTTAATTTAAAGTGACTGTGCATAGATAATAACAGAGAGTAGCAGCAGCCTAAAAGAGGGGTCTGGGTAGCCATTTAATTAGTTGTTCAGGAGTCTTAAGGCTTGGGGGTAGAAGCTGTTAAGAAGCCTTTTTGACTTAAACTTGGCGCTCCGGTACCGCTTGTCGTGCGGTAGCAGAGAGAACAGTCTATGACTAGGGTGGCTGGAGTCTTTGATCATTTTTAGGGCCTTCCTCCAACACCGCCTGGTATAGAGGTCCTAGATGGCAAGAAGCTTTGCCCCAGTGATGTACTGTGCCGTATGCACTACCCTCTGTAGAGCCTTGTGGTCGGAGGCCGAGCAGTTGCCATACCAGGCAGTGATGCAACCAGTCAGGATGCTCAGGCCTATCACTGTTGTGTCATCGCAAACTTGATGATGGTGTTGGAGTCGTACCTGGTCATGCAGTCATGAGTGAACAGGGAGTAGAGGGGACTGAGCACGCACCCCTGACCGGCCCCTGTGTTGAGGATCAGCGTGGCGGATATGTTGTTACCTACCCTTTCCACCTGGGGGCGTCCCGTCAGGAAGCCCAGGATCCAGTTGCAGAGGGAGGTGTTTAGTCCAAGGGTCCTTAGCTTATTGATGAGCTTTGAGGGTACTATGGTGTTGAACGCTGAATTGTATTCAATGAGTAGAATTCTCACATAGGTGTTCATTTTGTCCAGGTGGGAAAGGGCAGTGTTGAGTGCAATGAAGATAGCATCATCTGTGGATCTGTTGGGGCGGTATGCAAATTGGATTGGGACTAGGGGTTCTGGGATAATGGTGTTGATGTGAGCCATGTCTAGCCTTTCAATGGACTTCATGGCTACAGACGTGAGTGCTATGGGTTGGTAGTCATTTAGGCAGTTTACCTTAGTTTTCTTTGGCACAGGGACTATGGTGGTCTTCTTGAAATATGTTGGCATTACAGACTCAGTCAGGTTCAGGATGAAAATGTAAGTGAAGACACTTGCCAGTTGGTCAGCGCATGCTCGGACTACCCGTCCTGGCAATCCATCTGGCCCTGCGGCCTTGTGAATGTTGACCTGTTTAAAAGTCTTACTCACATCGGCTACGGAGAGTGTGATCACACAGATGTCCGGAACAGCTGATGCTCTTATGCATGTTTCAGTGTTACTACAGCCACAGTGTGTCCATGTTTTTGAATATGGATGGGCTTAAACTGTAGCTCTACTGGTAGATATATTTTGCTCGCCCTGTCAGGGCTTAGATCAAAGCGCTATTCTCTGTTCTCATATCTGTATATGTTGTGGTAGGGGGAGGTGAACAGTACATAGGGCACTTGGCTGAGATCTGAAACGTTACATTCCTGTCTGTCTGCACTTGGATTTCCCAGGGATATTATTGGATATCTTTCCAGTAATGCTGGAATAGAGGGTGCAACAAGACAATCCCTGATGCTTTACAGGGCATACATTAAAGTCTGTGGGATCCCAACGGACATCTAGAAATTCCCACTCTCTCATTCCTCTTTTCTCTCTCTCTCTCTCAATATGTATCCACACACACACACACACACACACACACAATAGCTGACGTGCTGCACTGCATATGTGTCCTGACATGCAGGTGACACCATGACTTGACTCTGAAAAGAACATCTTGGATTTTTCAATAACGTTGGGTAATGAGAAAACAGGTGTCACTTCCAGTCGATGAGATGGACAGTTTAGTGAAACATTTTAGAAAAGAGAAAATGGGTTTTATGATGCTGTCAGACCTACAGCGTTTCCTTACCTGTCGTGTTTATTGATGGAGCACCCCGACAATGGGTTTTCTTGGTAAATTAACAAGACAGTTAGACGCTGGTTGTTAAAGAGTCAGTCTGGATTGGGACTATTTTATAAGAACATGGTCCAGCTATTGGGTGATAGAAAATCACATTATTTTGCTTAATTAGGTCTGTTACACAAAACTGAACATAGCTAAAGCTGAAGGCAAGCACAGGGATCCTAGATCAAAGATCAGCTATTAGAAGTTTACTTGAAGGCAAATAACCTATTTGCTTTGTGTGTGCCATCCAGGCCTGTGTAATGTGTGCTAAGTTAAACAAGTAGTGTGCCTTTAATGACCCTGTTTCAACAAGGCAGGGCTATGTAAATTTGAATTACTAGAATTTGAATTCTAGTAGAATAACAGTATATAGAATGTATGCTTGACATGAAATACACTTGCATTGCACTGCATATAGTATAGTAGTACAGCATTCGTTAATGATATGACGTTTACACTGTATGTAAAAAATATTTTTTTAAGCGGATATTTTCACTAATTGGTAGAATGTGTCCCCCTATTGAAGGATCATGGTATCCTTTTTGATGTCATGGCAACATGACTCTAATTGGAGTCGTACTACCTTTCAACATCATCATACGGCTCCAATAAGGGATGACACATCATTACCCTTTTAATCAGTGCCATTGATCTACCTCTTTTGATCCAGTAAACCCACACCAGACTTCTTAAGAACAAGTCTCAGTAAGTATGAGTATGAAGGAACATCAAATCCAAACAGATACATATCTATAGTTTGAAGGTTGGCCTTCTCCTGTATGCCATGGATAGGAAAGCCTAATCATGGAGCCTTGCTCTGGCAGAACATGGCTGAAACTCAAGCTTAGAAAGATGGATTATAACTTGTCATATCAGCGTTAAACATTCCCACTGCCATGCCCTTTAGGGCCCCTGCTACAGGTCAAATCCCCCATCACAAGCATGAAAATCTCCCTGACAACACAAATCACACCCTTTGATTAAACATCTTCTTTCTGGATTAATTCATTAGCAAGATACTCAGAATAGTTGATTACATAGATCTAGTTATCTTATTCAAATTCATAATTAGCCACATTTTCCCCCTCTTCCCGTGGTAGGGAGAGAATGAGCTGTGATTAGCACGGCACAATGATCTCGCATTACCGTTCAATCTAGCAACACACATTACCAGACGCACAGGCTGGGATTACCACTTGCATTATGGCTTTGTTCTGGAAATAGCCTCTAGGTAACTGCTTGAGAGCTGTGTTGTCATTGTGGTAAATGTCAGTGGATGACAGATGTGTACTTCACATTGCATTCTCAAGGAGATCAAACAAATGTGACAGACATTGGATGTCGCACCAAGAAGGTCAATGGTTTCTCAGACCTTTTTATGTGAATCCCCTTGAATATTGGTTTTGTGTTTTCTATTGCCAGCCTCTCCAGAATCACTCAGATCAGAGTTTCTTCTTTGACAGTCGCAGACCACTGTGGGTCACACTTGAAGACAACTAAACCACACACCATATACAGTCAGGTCCAATAAGTATTGGCACCCTTGATAAATATGAACGATAAAGACTGTATAATCATAAACAACACAAATACTGAGCTATATTATATCCCATACTAACACAATTGCTCAGAGAAATATATTTTGTTTAACAAGTAATATAACATATCTGAAAAAGATCCGGGTCAAAATGATGGGCACCTCGTGTTTAAAATACTCTAGCACCCTCCTTTTATGAGGATAGAGGCACTGAACCTTTTTCTAAAATGTTTTTTTGAGAATGGAGAACATGTTGGGAAGGGTCTCAGACCATTCCTCCATACATAATCTTTCCAGATACTTGATATCCTTAGTCTGTTCTTATGGACTTGCCCTTTTCAATTCAAACGAAAGGTTTTCAATGGGTTTTAATCGAGAGACTGAGAAGGCCTTTGATTTTTTTAAATTTTGTGGTCAATAAAAGAACCAAGTGGATTTTGATGTGTGCTTGGGGTTCTTGTCTTCCTGGAAGATCCACCTCCGGACACTGAGATGACCGTTGCAAAAATGTTGTTTTCGGGTCAATTAACCATTTCTTTGTGGATTTTGATGTGTGCTTGGGGATCCACCTTCATCCAAGTGTCAGCCTCCTGGCAGAGGCAACCAGGTTTTTGGCTAAAATGTCCTGGTATTTGGTAAAGTTCATGATGCCTTTAACCTTTACAATGGCCACAGGACCAGTGGACGCAAAATAGCCACACAACATTGAAAAAGCACAACCATATTTAAACGTAGGTATGAATTACTTTTGTGCATGTGCTCCAAACCCACAACTGGTTTGTGTGGCCAAAGCGCTCTATTTTCAATGGCACCGTGAACTGTTTTATTATTTTATTTTTGCTGGACATAACATTTCATACAAAATCGGTGATGTAGTTCACAATTGTGCAACACTTTCGGGGACCCTTTTTGGCTTGTTAGCACTACTTTCAAAACTACTGGCTGAAATTATACAAAAGCTCTGCTGTATCTCTTTAATGTCTGAAATTATCTCTTCCCATCTCAGACTGCCTTTCTACTATGGATGGGTATTTGAATAGTATCACAAAAAAAATTCTGATAGCCGCCATAGTAGCCAACATTTGCCACAGCCAAGACTGGCTAACTTGTAGAGCCATATTTAGTGCCTGTCTTGACTAGAGTAGCCTAGAGAAGCTAGCTAGTTAAGCTAACCATGTACTGTATACATGTAGCTAGCTAGCTAGTCTAATTGAGCCTACATGCTATGCTTTCTCCCCAACCACATTCAGATTAAACAACAATGTACCTGTTGGTTGCTTGTTGTAGCCTACTATGACTGTAGTGCTTCTTTGATTTGCTTACAAACTCAACAAGCTATAGGCTTGAAGGCTACTGGTCTGGTCTACAAAGTACATTGAAAGTTTGCTAATTCATTATATTCATGTTTTGAAATGTCATGGCATATCCTTGTATGTAACAATGTCTCATGGATATGTAGAGTACATTTTATTTTGGAAAAGCCTGTCACGCCTACTCCTGCTCCCTCCCTCCCTCCCTCCCTCCGGCACTTGATGTCTCAGGTCTACTAACTACCGGTCCTGGCAACCCACATTACGCACATCTGGCAATCATCATTGCGCACACCTGCTCCCCATCGTTACTCACACCTGAACTTCATCACCACCCTGATTACTCTCCCTTCATATAGCCCTCTAAAGCCTCAGTCATCAGGTGGTATTGGTTATGTTCAGTACACTTCTCCTGTTTTGTATTTGCTTTATGTTTATTATTACTCACCTTCTGCACCTGCTTCCTGACTCTCCAATACTAAGTATTTGATTACTTATATCCGAATAGTAACATCTGTTCGGATATTCTAATATTCTAATAACCGTGCTCATGCCTACTTTTATACACAGCCCTATCTTTGATATGATCACATTGTGTCACATTTATGTTAGAATGCTGTGAGCTGATGCCACCCTCAAGATTTGTCATGCTAGCTAAAGATGCCAATGGACATTTTTCAGGATCCTTCCTTCCCCAGTTTGTATTGCTGATGAGTCAATATTCTCCGTCATAGCCAGCAATAAAAAAATGCATTAGCAACAAGAGACATTGATTTATTTGAGGTCTTGCTGTTTTTTTCAACCCGCTTCAAACTTTACCTTAACCCAAGAAAAGACTCAGAAGATATACAGCACCTTCAAAAAGTATTCAGACCCCTTGACTTTTTCCACATTTTGTTATGTTACAGATACTTACAATACTTAAGTACCTTATTTACATAAGTATTCAGACCCTTTGATATGAGACTCAAAACTCGAAATTGAGCTCAGGTGCATCCTGTTTCCATTGATCCTCTTTGAGATGTTTCTACAACTTGATTGGAGTCCACCTGTAGTAATTTCAATAGATTTGACATTATTTGGAAAGGAATTGTCCGTAGAGCTCCGAGACAGGATTGTGTCGAGGCACAGATCTGGGAAAAGTTACCAAAAAATGTCTGTAGCATTAAAGGTCCCCAAGAACACAGTGGCCTCCATCATTCTTAAATGGAAGAAGTTTGGAACCACTAAGACTCTTCCTAGAGCTGGCCGCCCGGCCAAACTAGCAATCGGGGGAGGGAGGTCAGGGAGGTAATCAAGAACTTGATGGCCACCCTGAGAGAGCGCTAGCGTTCCTCTGTGGAGATGGGAGAACTTTCCGGAAGGACAACCATCTCTGCAGCACTCCACCAATCAGGCATTTATTGTAAAGTGGCCAGACAGAAGCCACTCCTCAGTAAAAGGCACATGACAGGCTGCTTGGAGTTTGCCAAACGGCACCTTAAGAGTCTTAAGACTCTCAGACCATGAGAAACAAGAAACAGGAAACCTGGCACCATCCGTATGGTGAAGCATGGTGGCGACAGCATGCCCTGTGGATGATTTTCAGTGGCAGGGACTGAGAGACTAGTCAGGATCGAGTCAAAGATGAACGGAGCATAGTACAAAGAGATCCTTGATGAAAACCTGCTCCAGAGCGCTCAGGTCATCAGACTGGGGTAAAGGTTCACCTTCCAACAGGACAATGACCCTAAGCACACAGCCAAGACAACACAGGAGTGGCTTCGGGACAAGTCTCTGAATGTCCTTGAGTGGCCCAGCCAGAGTCCAGACTTGAACCCAATCGAACATCTCTGGAGAGACCTGAAAATAGCTATGCAGCGACGTTCCCCATCCAACCTGACAGAGCTGGAGACTATCTGTAGAGAAAAATGGGAGAAACTCCCCAAATATAGGTGTGCCAAGCTTGTAGCGTCTTACCGAAGAAGACTTAAGGCTTTAATTGCTGCCAAAGGTGCTTCAACAAAGTACTGAGTAAAGGGTCTGAATACTTATGTTATGTTATGTTTCAATGAGAAAATCCAGTTTTTGCTTTGTTATTATGAGGTGTTGTGTGCAGATTTGATGAGGGGGGAAAACAATTGAATCAATTTTAGAACAAGGTCGTAACCTAAAAAATGTGGATGAACTCAAGGGGTCAGAATACTTTCCGTAGGCACTGTATATTCAACAAAAGACAGTGTTGAAGCAACTTCTCCGTTGAGTGTTACATTTTCCTCTGCTCTTTTAATTGATCAGGGAATGCTTTAGTCTGCTACTTTAACCGAGGTGTTTTTAAGACAGGGTAATCTTTTTGATTGCCATACAGATGAGTATATTTGACCTGAAGTAATACAAATTAGTTTAGCTGGGATCATGTGCAGTGTAAACTATTACATTCCTTATTATGGGTAGTTTTGATGGTAGATCTGCTATAGCTCCCATAGCGGGCTATGCTTTCTCACTAGGTTCCATGGTTCATGTTCTATGTTTTATATGGTGCTGTATCCGTTTTACCCTTCTCTTGGATAGGGTTGTGTGTAACTTCCTCACTCTGATGGCTTTTGACAACTCTCCTAATCCATTCCTTGACTGTCTGTCAGAATCACCCTTTAAAACATCCCTCTCCGTCTCTTAACTCCTCTATGAAAATCTATGATTCGTCTCATCTTTTCTCCCAGGCCTATGTTCTGTAGATAGTGCAGTGAAAGGTGCAGCTTCTGGTGACTATAGACTCTCATGTCCAGTGGACTGGCTGCATGGATCACTGTGCTTCCATGCTGGTAACCATACAAGAGAATTCAGGTCATTGAGTATTCTGAGCTGCAGGAGTGAGCCTCAACCTTTTTATCTCTATCGTGTTTACGTTCTTGTCTGATCAGGGCTCCACAGCCTGGTGGAAATGGGGCTACAGCAGAAACCCCTCTGAGCCTGCGCCACAGCCCGCTCAGAGGGCCCCGAGAGTGGGCAGTGCCAAGGGCCAGGATTGGTGGGCAAGACAGTTTTGGAGTTTCACCCAGCAGTGATAAGGTGAATCTGGATGTCTTTCCAGTCACTTTTCATCCAACATAAACACACTCACATACACACAAACACACACACAGTAAGTAGTTAATTAAAAGTTATCCCATCATGCATGTTTGTCCATTAAAAGCCAAATTTAGATTAAAACTTCTTAGGGATAGGCGTCCCGCTAGCAGGACACCTGTCGACGACATCCGGTGAAATTGGAGGGCGTGCAATTCAAATAAATAATCATAATATTAAACATTCATGAACATACAAGTATCTTATATCATTTAAAAGCTAAATTCTTGTTAATCTAATTCTGTTGTCCTATTTACAATAGGCTTTACAGCTGTCTGAGGACAGCGCCCCACATCAACATATTTTTCAAACATCACAGGCTTCACAAAATCAAAAATAGCGATTAAATAAATTCCTTACTTTTGAAAATCTTCCTCTCTTTGCAATGCCAAGGGTCCCAGCAACAACATGAATGGTCGTTTTGTTAGATAAAATCCTTCTTTATATCCCAAAACGTCAGTTTAGTTGGCACCATCAATTTCAGTAATCCACTTGTTCAACATGCAGACAAAGGAGTCCAAAAAGCTACCGCTAAACTTCGTCCAAACAAGTCAAACAATGTTTCTATTTAATCCTCAGGTATCCTAAAATGTAAATAGGAGTAGTGGTATGTTCAATAGGAAAGTAAAATTAGTAAGTGCGTGCCCTCTTCCTCGCTCGCCGAAAGACTGATAATTGTTCCGGTGCTCTCTTCACCAAAACTCAAAATTCTTGCTAATTTAAAAAAAAACAAGTCTGAAACCTTGAATAAAGACTGTTTACATCTAGTGAAATTGCAATCTGGGAGCTGGAATTACATAGGACCCATAGCTTTCTATTGAAAGATCATGGAACCTCAAAAAAAGAAAAATTCTGGTTGGTTTTTATTCTGATTTTCACCTGCCATATCAATTCTGTTATAGTCGCAGACATTATTTCAACAGTTTTAAAAATTTCTATACAATTTTCTATCCAATGCTACCAATGCTATATGCATATCCTGGCTTCTTGGCCTGAGTAACAACCTTTTACTTTGGGCACTTCAGTCAGGCAGAAATTCAGGAAACAAGACCCTATCCCTAACAAGGGAAAAATGAAACAAACATTTAGCATTTTAGAAAAGTCCACATTTTGGATGTAATTATAGGATGGATCTGCTTTCTTTTATTACAAAGCTGAATTTCAAGTCAATACACATTTCCAATTAAACATTTATATGCACACATTTTTCTTCCTTTTGTATTTTCTTTGAAGATGTTTTATTTCATATATCACTACTAAATTAGTTGCCTTACTAAATTATTCCTTGTGCTATCTTGCATGAAGCTCTGCTTTCATGTTTAGCTCCTCATCATGGTTGTGTATGGGGCCTTAATCTTGTTTAGGGTTGATGCACAATATATACTGGTCTGCTCTTTCTCTACCCAAGTCATCAATAGATAAGATTCTCACCTAAAGACCTCTCTCGAAAAACAATCATTTGGCATCTCGAGAATCACTGTCAGTTGTTTGGCTATTTTGTAAGGTAGGTTGTTCAGTTGTATTTCAATATTCTGTTGAATTTGTACTCCATGGTCAGTTTATTAGGTACACCCATCTAGTACCTGGTGGGACTCCCCTTTGCCTCCAGCACAGCCTAAATTCTTCGGGCATGGACATATTGGCTCAATTGGTATCAAGGGACCTAATGTGTGCCTGGAAAACATTCCCCACACCATTACACCATTGCCACCAGCCTGTACCATTGACTTATGCTGCTTAAGCCAAATTTTGACTCTGCCATCAGCTTGTCATGACAGGAGTCGGGATTCGTTGGAACAGCCAATGTTTTCCCCCCTTAAATTTTCCAGTGTTTTTTAGCTAATAGGAGTGGAACCCGGTGTGGTCGTCTGCTGCAACAGCAAATCCGTGACAAGGACCGATGAGTTGTGCGTTCCCAGATGCCGTTCTGCGCCGATATTTGCCTGATTGTGGCCCCCCTGTTATCTTGCACAATTCTTGCCATTCTCCTTTAACCTTTCATCAATGAGCTGTTTTTGCCAACAGGACTGCCGCTGACTGTATGTTTTTGGCTTGTTGCACCATTCTCGGGTAACCCTAGACACTGTTGTGAGTGAAAAGACAGGATGCCGGCTGTTTCTGAGACACTGGAACCAGCACACCTGGAACGGACAATCATACCACGCTCAAAGTCACTTAGGTCACTTGTTTTGCCCATTCTAAGTTCAATCAAACAGTAACGGAATGCCTCGATACCTGTCTGCCTGCTTTATATAGCAAGCCACAACCACGTGACTCACTGTCTGTAGGAGCAAACCATTTTCGTGAACAGGGTGGTGTACCTAATAAACTGAGCACTGAGTGTATATTGCATGTGAACATCTTTAAGTAAAAATACTGTTTTTATAATAATTATCAACCACAAATATATTGCATGGAACGAATTGCAAAAGTAGACCAAACTGCTGTCTCAATATTCCAGGGACATAGGCCAAGCACTGCACAGCATGTTTTGCTAATTATCTACAGTACACATTGATTGATTCAACAGACTTTTGCTTAAATGTCACAGTGTATTATGAAAAACTGTCACTGGCAGCAGAGAACTAGGAGGAAAGGCGGCCAAAGTAGGTGTTGGCTTTGGGGATGACCATTGAAATATACCTACTGGAGCACGTGCTATGGGTGGGTGTTCCTATGGTGAGCTGAGATAAGACAGAGCTTTACCTAGCAAAGACTTATAGATAACCCGGAGCCAGTGGGTTTGACTACGAATATGTAGCGAGGGCCAGCCAACGAGAGCATACAGGTCACAGTGGTGGGTAGTATATGGGGCTTTGGTGACAAAACAGATGGCACTGTGATAGACTGCATCCAATTTGCTGAGTAGAGTATTGGAGGCTATTTTGTAAATGACAACGCCGAAGTCAAGGATCGGTAGGATAGTCAGTTTTACAAGGGTATGTTTGGCAGCTTGAGTAAAGGAAGCTTTGTTGCGAAATAGGAAGCCAATTCTAGATTTAACTTTGGATTGGAGATGCTTAATGTGAGTCTGGAAGGAGAGTTTACAGTCTAGCCAGACACCTAGGTATTTATAGTTGTCCACATATTCTAAGTCAGAACCGTCCAGAGTACTGATGCTAGTCGGGTGGGCGGGTGAGGGCAGCGATCGGTTGAAGAGCATGCATTTCGTTTTACTAGCATTTAAGAGCAGTTGGAGGCCACGGAAGGAGTGTTGTATGGCGTTGAAGCTCGTTGGGAGGTTTGTTAACACAGTGTCCAAAGAAGGGCCAGATGTATACAGAATGGTGTCGTCTCCGTGGAGGTGGATCAAGGAATCACCCGCAGCAAGAGCGACATCATTGATATATACAGAGAAAAGAGTCAGCCCGAGAATTGAACCCCCATAGAGACTGCCAGAGGGCTGGACAACAGGCCCTCCGATTTGACACCCTGAACTCTATCTGAGAAGTAGATTACGGTGGCAGAGTACAGTGGTCTACTTTTCTCATCAGACCCTGCTCTGCTTGGCAGCAATGACATGCACTATTGCAATTGTGTTTGTTATTTATCTGAAGACATTGGAATGTCTCATATGGAACAGTTTATGAAACATCAATAGTTTTTTGCCATTTTGACATAGTCTGAGTGAATAAAAAAATGTAACAGTAGCTTTTCTATTCTATGAATAGCATTGAATTGGAATCCAAGAAAGCATCGCATCTTTTGTTTTCTGTCACGTCTGCTCCCGCTCTTCCCCCCTGGCGCTCGAGGGCGCCAGGCTGCCCTGCATCACGCACTCCTGCCATCATCAATTATGGACACATGCCTTCCCTCATCACGCGCATCAGCGATACTAGATTAACCTGGACTCACTCATCACCTGTTTATTACCTCCCCTATATTTATCAGTTCCCCCCCACTCTTCCCTGCTGATGCATTAATTGTTTTTGTCTTTGTTACCCTTGTGTTGACGCTGTTCCTGTCTCATTCCATGTCCGTTCCTTAGTAAATGTTTTACTCCCAGTACCTGCTTCGTCTCTCCAGCGTCAATTCATGTGACAGTTAACAAGAGGTTGTAAGAGCTCTCTTTTATTGTCCAGACAGGGTGGACAGAAAAGTGAAAAAGCATTTGTTCTTTAGGGGAGAGACACAATAGTCAACTGATCACCTGACAGTGACTTTGGAAAGAACAAAGAGGAGACTTACAGTATGTCTGAGTAACAGTTATATAGATGAATATGACAGACCATTATGTCTGTCTCTGTCTGTCTGTCTGTCTGTCTGTCTGTCTGTCTGTCTGTCTGTCTGTCTGTCTGTCTGTCTGTCTGTCTGTCTGTCTGTCTGTCTGTCTGTCTGTCTGTCTGTCTGTCTGTCTGTCTGTCTGTCTGTCTGTCTGTCTGTCTGTCTGTCTGGTTCTGTGAAGGACAGTTGGGGGCCCACAGACTTTGATTTCCCAGGCAGATTGAGGCGTGGCCTCCTTTCTTGTGTTGAGACTCTTGTTTCATAATTAAAAGTGCTCTCCCATAGGCCTGCTCCAGATGTGATGGTGAAATTGCTGGCCTTTTCTATACCATGGAGAGATGCTGGAGACAGCATCTCTCCATGACATCTCTAAATGACAGAGGCCTTATGACCAAGGCATATTTAGATTCTTTTGAAACCCCTTCTATTTTTCTGTGGACCGTAAGATAAAAATGGTATCTGAGCTTCCTATGTCCAGTAACTATAGTGCAGTGTTTGGTGTTAACTCTAAAGGAACTCTAAAATAAATGTTGCTTCTTAGTATTTGACCTCCTTAGGCAGTGACTGATTGGTGCTTGTAGCATTCCAGCAATCCATTAGCCTGTCAAAAGCATAATTATTCATAATTACCTTGTATTACATCAAGCAGGCACATTAAGTGTGCCTAGGCTAATTATTATGCACAATTTTTACATTTTTAAATGGAAAATAACAACCATTATGCATAGTTACAGATTAGATGTGTGTGTGTGTGTGTGTGTGTGTGTGTGTGTGTGTGTGTGTGTGTGTGTGTGTGTGTGTGTGTGTGTGTGTGTGTGTGTGTGTGTGTGTGTGTGTGTGTGTGTGTGTGTGTGTGTGTGTTTGATTGCATGTGTGCAGGACTGCATGTGTGCATACAGTATGTTTGTGTGGTAATCTATCCCTGTGTGTGTGTGTAGGAGTATGTGTTTTACTTAGGTCTTTGTGTGTATGTGTATTTTCTGAATTTGTTGTGTGTTTCTGTGAGTGTGATAAAGTGCTGTGTGTTATGTATTATTCTCCTGCACATGACAGTCCTAGTTGGCGGATGATTCACAAAGTCTCGCTGTGGAATTATCTGTGGATAAAGCTACAATGAATTTATGAGGACTAACTAGTATGTCTCTGCTACTTGTAAATTCAAATTTCTGAATGATATACTGCACTGACCTGAACCACCATCTTCAGTCAATATGATTCATATCTGTGGCAGAATACAGGATTAGAAACCAGTGATTATTTTATTATTCTAGGTGAGGGTGGAGCCTTAGGCAGTCGGGGAAGAATTCAACTAATGATTGGACATGACTGGCAGAGAATTGGGGAGTTGGAGCAGGGAACAATTGGTCTCTACTGATCTCTAATTCGGCATTCCAAATGATCCCAAAGGCGTTCGATTGGGTTGAGGTCAATGCTCTGTGCAGGCCAGTAAAGTTCTTCCACATTGATCTCCACAAAACACTTCCTGCACGGGGGCATTGTCATGCTGAAACAGGAAAGGGCCTTCCCCAGACTGTTGCCACAAAGTTGAAAGCACAGAATTGTTTAGAATGTCATTGTATGCTGTAGCATTAAGATTCCCATCACTGGAACTAAGGGGCTTAGCCCGAACCATGAAAAACCTCCCCAGACAATTATTCCTCCTCCACCAAATTTTGTAGTTGGCAGTATGCATTCTTGCAGGTAACGTTCTCCTGGCATCCGTCAAATCCAGATTTGTCCGTCGGACTGCCTGATGGTGAAGTATGATTAATCACTCTGGAGAACACCTTTCCACTGCTCCAGAGTCCAATGGCGGTGAGCTTTACACCACTCCAGCTGACCCTTAGCATTGCACATGGTGATCTTAGACTTGTGTGCGGCTGCTCAGCCATGGAGCCCCATTTCATGAAGCTCCAGACAACCAGTTATTGTGCTGACGTTGCTTCCAGAGGCAGTTTGGAACTCCTTAGTGAGTGACAGATGATTTTTACGTGCTATGCGCTTCAGCACTCGGCGGTCCAGGTCTGTGGGCTTATGTGGCCTACCACTTCACTGCTGAGCCGTTGTTGCTCCTAGATGATTCCACTTCACAATAACATAATTTACAGTTGAACGGGGCAGCTCTAGCAGGGCAGAAATGTGATAAACTGACTTGTTGGAAAGGTGGCATCATATTACAGTGCCACATTGAAAGTCACTGAGCTCTATGGAGATTGCATGGCTGTGTGCTCGATTTTATACACCTGTCAGCAACGGGTGTGGCTTGAATGGGTGTCCGCATACTTTTGAATACAGTATATAGTGTATCACCGTAACTGTCAGGGGTTGAAAATAAGTAGAATAGGCCCGGGGCTGTGCTGTGGATGTATACCTTTACTTGCCTTCCATTAATCACATGTAAACTCATTTAGTATGTATTTTAGATTATGCAGCCTGTGAGTATGGATATATTCGTGGCATTGTGTAACTGGTCTTGGTGTTTAGCGTTTTCCTGATGTGGTCTTGGCGAGCATACACATGTCTGTAGTGATGTAATACTGTATACCATATATCAGCTCTACTTCATTCAATTTCCTCTGCGCAAGATGTGTGTGTGAGGACTGCGTGCTCGACATAACCTTTGCAGACAATCTACGCATGTACAGTATGTCCGACACAGTGATATATGTGTAACCGTTACTAGACAAAATAAATGATGTCCCTGATAGTCCGAACATCCGACATTCATAGACAATTTCAGTCTCCAGGTGTTTGTGCACCTTATTAAAAACAAATTATAGCACAATGTCCTCTAACATTTCATTTTAAACAGGGGAGAAGCCTTACCACTGCTCTGACTGTGGAATGAGCTTAGACACCTCAAACGGACTATAATGTGAAGTAATCTCTTGTAGAGTTGTAGGCGTAGAGCTGTCGGCTCTCATACAGTGTGCTGCTTCTTCCTGTTCTTGTAGGATTGGTTCTCTTCTGAAGCCCCCTGCCTCTCCGTGGAAGATCCATTATGTGCTGGTCTTGCACAAAGGAAAACAGGCCCTGCGTAGCTGCATTATTCATTTCTTAATTTCACATTGTCAGAGTTATTGAGAAATAATGTAAGGGTGGGAGAGACCTGGACAGAAAGCAAATGAAGCACTCTATTCTCATGGAAAGCAGCCATGATGGAAGTTTGCTTTGGTGTGGTGGTGAATAACAAAATGTTAATTCTCTTCCCCCATCCCCGCGCCATGATGCTTTGCTTTTGTCTGCCGGGACTATGACATCTTCTGGTTTCTCTACTGGAAAATATGTCATTTTCCAGAGTGATCACTTGCCTTTGCATGACTCATTGCATGTCATTTGATGTCCTTGGGGGGGAAGCAGTAGATGATAAAGCTTGTTGTTTGAAGACAGTAAAAACACACAGCTTCTCTGTGACAGATCCACACTCACCATAAAGCTTGTTGTTTGAAGACAGTAAAAACACACAGCTTCTCTGTGACAGATCCACACTCACCATAAAGCTTGTTGTTTGAAGACAGTAAAACACACAGCTTCTCTGTGACAGATCCACACTCACCATAAAGCTTGTTGTTTGAAGACAGTAAAAACACACAGCTTCTCTGTGACAGATCCACACTCACCATAAAGCTTGTTGTTTGAAGACAGTAAAAACACACAGCTTCTCTGTGACAGATCCACACTCACCATAAAGCTTGTTGTTTGAAGACAGTAAAAACACACAGCTTCTCTGTGACAGATCCACACTCACCATAAAGCTTGTGTTTCACCAAGACTTCAGTCACGGCTGATTGAACGACTCGCCTTAGAGTTTTGTATTCTTTGCATGTGATTGTATTTCTTAAGCAAAGCTAATTGAAAATAAATATTCATACCATCTCTGGGATCAAAGTTCCATCCTAATAACATGAAATCAATAGAAGAATATTACACAGGATCACAACGATAATTTAGTTTTTATGGAATATATTATATTTCTGATAATTATTTAAGCATATGTTTAATAAGGTCCATATGCAAAAGCTGTTGTGAATGCTCATCCACATATTAATATTTTGTTTATTGGAACAGTTTTTTTCACTTTCATGCACCTCATACCTACCAAGCTTTATTAAAACAGGAATGAAAATAATAATTTTCAAAATAATATAGAATATTAAGTGGGAATGATACCTGGTTCCCTTTGCAGGTTAACATTTTTCATCATGAATCTTGTTCTGGAGGCAGCTCTGCAGAGTGGTCACTAGCTGGCACAACCACAAAGTCATAAAATCACAATTTAAACCTAACCCTAACTTTAACCTTCACCTTAACCACACTGCTAACCCTAACACTACATTTAAAAAGCTAATGTTTATATTCATACATGTTTACAATATACACCCGTTTGACTTTACAGCAGGCCTATCTAAGGAGAAATCGCTCAGTTCTGCCTCCAGGACAAGACTCATGACAATAAACATCAACCTGCTGTCCCTTTTCCCTCCTGTCTTGACACCAAGTACACACTACAGTACCAACATTTGAGAAATGCTATTGAATGACATTTGATTATCACGTAGAATGTTGCCATGCAACATGCCATCTCATGCTGTATTCTCAATAAGAGAGTAACACAATAAGCTCCCATACAAAATAAATGTGAAATTAATTATATAAAAATGTATTAATTTCCAAATATTGGAAATAACCAAAAGGCCCCCATGGATGTAAGATATTCATTAAACAGACAATTATAAAGATGTGATAAAAAGAAGAGAAATGTACTTTATTCATTAATTCCATAATGCAAATTCTATTAAGCTGGCACCTTAAATAAATACATTTCCTGATGGCTCCCTACATTGCTACTACAGATATTGGATATCTCAAATTATATGTTTTATTCTCGAAATCCAAATTAACTGACTTACTGGGAACATTCATTCATTCTGCCTGGCTCACAGGCATATCTCACCAGTGAATGCAAGGCTTAAATACTTTATGGCTGGTAATGAGTTTTTTTTTAATGAGCAGGGCCACACTATAAACAGGTCCCATGGAGCAATTTTCTTACAGTTAGCGAATATTAAATGGCTTAAATAATCACGTTCCCTGCATAGAACGACTTTGCTGACCATTTCTACCAAGGACCTATGGATATTTTCTCTTGATAATGTTAATGGAACTTTCGAAAAGTTATTAGGATGATACACATGGCACACTATTCCAGGATATTAAGGAAACATTGAAATAGCGGCATGTCTTTCAATTACACATTTACGAAATGCAAATGGGGCAGTGTGTGTGTGTGTGTGTGTGTGTGTGTGTGTGTGTGTGTGTGTGTGTGTGTGTGTGTGTGTGTGTGTGTGTGTGTGTGTGTGTGTGTGTGTGCGCGCGGTGGTATAATGCCCATCCTGTGGTGAGCGCTGTCTGTTTGGGGAGGCACTGCTGATTGCTCCTTTTTTATCAGACTGTCCTGGCTGGACATCAGGAGGACCTCACACTGGCCCATTGACCTCCACTTCTCTAGGTCAACCTTCCCCTCCTCTAGAAACACCTCTCCCTCTGGATAAAGTTCACTTAGTATCTCTTAGCAATTGTTTGAATTGGTCTCAATGTGTTGATTTTTATGTTGGGGTTAACTCTGCTTAGTATATCCAACTCATACCTTAGCAACCAAGATACTACTTTAGTGTGAATCAATCATACATTCCTATGTCATAACATTTATACATTTATACTTGACTACTATTGATATTAATGATACGTTTATTAACATTTCCCTCTTCACAGACGGTATTCCAGTGCAGTGAAGAAAGCACCATTTACCGGTGCTATCGTCAACGAGACAGTGATTGAGCTGTCCACCAGTCCACTTCGTCAACTGTCAATGGCAGGGAGATTCCACTAAGCAGAAGGGCCTGAGGTTATTGAGTCCTTTTGATAGTGTCAGAGCATGGAAGGCCTGTAATCCATCTCTTCAGCTCTTTACTGATGGGCTCCTCAACCATCTCCCAGCCCCAGGCCTGCTGGGCAAGTAAGTTAGTCATGCTAGCTAACCTCTCTGTTACAATCTGCTACAGTCACTTGGCAGGGAAGTGTCACATTTTAAAACAGTTGGATCGATGTGAGTAATGGCTTTGTCACCATACACTCTCTGACATCTAGAAAAATATATTTAAAAAATCCAAATTATTATAGTTCTGTTCTGTTACCTTGGAAATATGGTGACAGGTTAGAATGTAAAGAGTGTTGAGAAGTAGAGATTTGTTTTAGTTTTTGTCTAGAGGTTTTTGTTTTGTTTTTTAAACTTTTGACTAGATGAACTGGGTCCAAAGGAAGTGGCCAGAGTGAAAAAGTTGGTTCTATACAGACTACACAGGGTAAACCAATAATACCTTCAGAACATGACTAACTGGAATTCAATGGAATTCACCTCAACCCTTACAGTATAGCTATTTTGTGTGACAAATGTGTCTGTGAAAAATAATATCCTCATTATATTTTTATTTTGTTGTTTTTGCAGAAGTTAGCATATTGGTTACTTTTAGTGTTGGTTTTAATGAATGTCTAATGACTGTGACCTCCAGAGCAGAATGGTGAGGTGGTAAGGGATCATAATGAGAGACTAGCAGGATGCTTTATTATTAGCATATCTCTAAGCTCTTCCCAGACTCAATCCGGAGATTAAGCACTCTTAACTGTCAACACACTCCCTCCTGCTAAATAGCATAGATACTATATCAGAGTTCCACAAAACATATAACGTCCTCTTCATCTTCACTGATAGACAGCTTTAACCACCTCTACGCCCTCAACCAATTAGGTTGGACGGAAAGTTTGAACAAATACAGATATTTTGTGTCCTCAGGGACGACTTTTAGTGTTTGTGGAAAAGTAAATGCGCATATGGTTTCTAACTTCAGTGGGAGCTGTGTTGTGTAGGGAATCCCATATTGTGTGGAGCAATTCAATTATACCTTCTCTCTATCCTCTCTTTTCTGTATTAATTAGTAAATAGGCAGTCTCCTCTCATCTGTTTCTCCCCTCCTCTTCCTGAAGCCAGCAGATTCTACCATGTTTGATTAGAGTATTAATAGCCACAGACAGTCTTGGCAGTCGCAGCAGTTATTGACGGAAACGTATGCATCTGTGCTATCAGCTTTTTAGCCGATTGCATTACATTTGATTAGAATACAAATAACCCCAAAAAACTAAATGTTCAGATTTTTCACCATCCTACTCACACACCCAAACTTGAGTCAATCAGTTTGAACCAGTCAGTACCAGCACTGATATTGTAGCGGCTCATAGCAGCATGCGGAGGCTCTACAAACAATGCATTCATCAATAATAAAGCAAAGTAACAAAGTTGTACAAATCGGAGTTGGAAATATAGCTGTTAGCCTATCCATAATTTTGCTCCATATGAACGCCAAACTGAGGTAAATAGACAGCACCAGTAGGATGTACAGCAGTTCAAATAACAGTTGGTAAAATTCTTACACACAGCAAATTGGCCAGTTTTACATAGTGTTGTTTTTTGTGTGTAGCATTTTCTAGTGCTGATTCAGGTGTTAAATTAATTATATTTGTTAAATTAACACTCATTGGTGTTAAATAATCCCTGGTTTGGTGTTAATAACTAGTGTTAAACCAAAACCACTCCCATCATTATCATATTTCCCAGCATGCTCTATTGCAGGTTGATTTTTAGAATTGTTTGTTTTTGTGGATTTCTGGTTCCGGTGGCTGAAATGTGTGGCTTTCTCGTGGCTTTTCTTAACACAAAATAACTATGAATTAACAGACTTATTTTAAATAATTGTCAACATAAACATCACATTAAGGTGTGGGACATTTATTACAAGGAAAAATAGCAGGTCTATTTCGCTCCAGTAGCTGGCATATTCTGTCTTTTCACAATTCACCTGTGGGAACATGGTGGCTCTTAACAGCCGACAACAGAAAGAGTTGGCCACAACTATCCGAGAGATTGTTCATGAGGAAATTACCTCTGCCCTCGACTTGTAATTAAACCGATAAATTAATCTCTTGCTGCTCACTTCTAAAGTGGATACTTACTCATCCAAAGCGGAAAGTTTGGAGACAGCGGTCAACGTGACAGAAGGGTGAGTCCTTGACCTAGAAAAAATGTGAACTAAGCTAGAAGGGGAAATCAATTTCCTAAAAAAAACTGAATCACTCGAAGATCATTCCCATAATTCAATGTGTGGGTCACAGGACTTGAAACTGGTGTGGAAGAGAGCGAACCCAAATCACTTCATGAGCAATCTTTTCTCTGAACTGTTGGGCTGGAGAAGCAGGGTCCCATGTCCCTGATGAACACCGTATTGGTCCTCTCTGGAAGGTATCTCTGTGTATGCTTGCTGAAATCCACAGTTTTGAAATCAAACAGCAAATTGTTCACCTCGCAGTGGAATCGGGGGCTGTTACCTATGCGGCGAAGAGGATCAGCGTCTACCCAGATATGAGTGCCAAACTGCTAAAACAGAGGGCTACCTAAAACGAAGTGAGATCCCAGCTGCGCAAGCTAAACCTGAGATGCAGCTTCATCCACCTGACGAAGCTGATCTTGACCTTCCGGAATAAAACACACACGTTTTCCACTGCCAAGGAGGCTCAAGACCTCTTCGATAAGCACATCAAGTACACCACACAAGGGGATGAGCCAACCGATCTAGGCCAACTCCAAATTGGCTGGCTCAATATTCAGGTATTCTATCCACGCACAATCGCACAGCCTAGCCCATGGCTGTGATGCTGCTCTCAGGATAAGTCAATGATGAGGACACCCTCCAATTGGGTAAAAGGAACACTATTGTTATTATTATTATTATTATTATTATTGCTGAACATGAGACTTCATTATGATTATATTGCCTAAGTTCAAAGATAATTAGACAATGATGACTCCTATAATGGTTCCATCAGTCACCACAGGGCGACAGAGACTGCCCTAGAGACATTAATAAAACTCAGGTGTGTCCATTTTACTCATTATGATTTAGCTTTTTAAAGAGGAGTGTTTTCTGTTGTCCTTTGCAGAAACTTGAAATGTTTACTGTGTGCATTTGTTTCCTGAGTGAGTTTGAGACGTAGTGTTTGTTGTTTTTCAAGTGTACTGTGATTCTGCGGCTACTGTTTCTCAGTAAAGTATTATGTTTATCCTTAAAAACCTCTTGCAGCCCCCCCCTACTTTGTGCAATTTCCGACTGAAGACATACCCAAATCTAACAACCTGTAGCTCAGGCACAGAACCAAGGATATGCATATTCTCTTACCATTTGAAAGAAAACACTCTGAAGTTTGTGTAAATGTGAATTGAATGTAGGAGAATAACACACAATAGATCTGGTTTAGATAAAACAATGAAAAAAACATAAGTTTTTCTTTTTCTTTTTGTATCATCATCTTTAAAATGAACAAGCTAAAACAAACATTCAGATAGGATGATGGGGACAATTTCAGTGACAAATATAAGAGGGCAACAGTACTTGTGCAAAGTTTCAGAATGATAACTTCCAAAATGAGTGGGCTACATGACATTTATCATGAAGTCACCCAGATGTCCCACACAAGTAGCCCAAATGTAGCCAAGTGGCCAAATTGGTGAAGGTATACATTTTGAAACAAATAACTACATACAAAATGCCAAAATGGTATCCTAACACACCCCCAAAGAATTGAGAAAAAAAATGAAAAATGAATAAATGGAAAAACAAATAATTATTGATTAGAAAATATGAAAAAAATATATATACATTTACGAAATAACATGGGTAACTATTTACACACTTTCAATATTTGGATGACCCTCAGTCCTCTATCAAATCAAATCTATTTATATAGCCCCAGCCTAAAACCCCAAACAGCAAGCAATGCAGGTGTAGAAGCACGGTGGCTAGGAAAAACTCCCTAGAGAGGCAAAAACCTAGGAAGAAACCTAGAGAGGAACCAGGCTATGAGGGGTGGCCAGTCCTCTTCTGGCTGTGCCGGGTGGAGATCACAGTGGTTGTAGAGGGTGCAACAGGACAGCACCTCAAGAGTAAAAATGAACAGTTTAGGGTTCCATAGCCGCAGGCAGAACGGTTGAAACTGGAACAGCGGCAAGGCCAGGTGGACTGGGGACAGCAAGGAGTCATCATGCCAGGTAGTCCTGATGCATGGTCCTAGGGCTCAGGTCCTCCGAGAGAGAGAAAGAGAGAATTAGAGAGAGCATACTTAAATTCACACAGGACACCGAATAACATTTACATTACATTTAAGTCATTTAGCAGACGCTCTTATCCAGAGCGACTTACAAATTGGTGCTTTCACCTTATGACATCCAGTGGAACAGCCACTTTACAATAGTGCATCTAGGTCTTTTAAGGGGGGGAGAAGGATTACTTTATCCTATCCTAGGTATTCCTTAAAGAGGTGGGGTTTCAGGTGTCTCCGGAAGGTGGTGATTGACTCCGCTGTCCTGGCGTCGTGAGGGAGTTTGTTCCACCATTGGGGGGCCAGAGCAGCGAACAGTTTTGACTGGGCTGAGCGGGAACTGTACTTCCTCAGTGGTAGGGAGGCGAGCAGGCCAGAGGTGGATGAACGCAGTGCCCTTGTTTGGGTGTAGGGCCTGATCAGAGCCTGGAGGTACTGAGGTGCCGTTCCCCTCACAGCTCCGTAGGCAAGCACCATGGTCTTGTAGCGGATGCGAGCTTCAACTGGAAGCCAGTGGAGAGAGCGGAGGAGCGGGGTGACGTGAGAGAACTTGGAAGGTTGAACACCAGACGGGCTGCGGCGTTCTGGATGAGTTGTAGGGGTTTAATGGCACAGGCAGGGAGCCCAGCCAACAGCGAGTTGCAGTAATCCAGACGGGAGATGACAAGTGCCTGGATTAGGACCTGCGCCGCTTCCTGTGTGAGGCAGGGTCGTACTCTGCGGATGTTGTAGAGCATGAACCTACAGGAACGGGCCACCGCCTTGATGTTATTTGAGAACGACAGGGTGTTGTCCAGGATCACGCCAAGGTTCTTAGCGCTCTGGGACGAGGACACAATGGAGTTGTCAACCGTGATGGCGAGATCTTGGAACGGGCAGTCCTTCCCGGGAGGAAGAGCAGCTCCGTCTTGCCGAGGTTCAGCTTGAGGTGATGATCCGTCATCCACACTGATATGTCTGCCAGACATGCAGAGATGCGATTAGCCACCTGGTCGTCAGAAGGGGAAAGGAGAAGATTAATTGTGTGTCGTCTGCATAGCAATGATAGGAGAGACCATGTGAGGTTATGACAGAGCCAAGTGACTTGGTGTATAGCGAGAATAGGAGAGGGCCTAGAACAGAGCCCGGGGGACACCAGTGGTGAGAGCACGTGGTGAGGAGACGGATTCTCGCCACGCCACCTGGTAGGAGCGACCTGTCAGGTAGGACGCAATCAAAGCGTGGGTCGCGCCGGAGATGCCCAACTCGGAGAGGGTGGAGAGGAGGATCTGATGGTTCACAGTATCGAAGGCAGCCGATAGGTCTAGAAGGATGAGAGCAGAGGAGAGAGTTAGCTTTAGCAGTGCGGAGCGCCTCCGTGATACAGAGAAGAGCAGTCTCAGTTGAATGACTAGTCTTGAAACCTGACTGATTTGGATCAAGAAGGTCATTCTGAGAGAGATAGCGGGAGAGCTGGCCAAGGACGGCACGTTCAAGAGTTTTGGAGAGAAAAGAAAGAAGGGATACTGGTCTGTAGTTGTTGACATCGGAGGGATCGAGTGTAGGTTTTTTTCAGAAGGGGTGCAACTCTCGCTCTCTTGAAGACGGGAGGGACGTGAGCCAGCGGTCAGGGATGAGTTGATGAGCGAGGTGAGGTAAGGGAGAAGGTCACCGGAGATGGTCTGGAGAAGAGAGGAGGGGATAGGGTCAAGCGGGCAGGTTGTTGGGCGGCCGGCCGTCACAAGACGCGAGATGTCATCTGGAGAGAGAGGGAGAAAGAGGTCAGAGCACAGGGTAGGGCAGTGTGAGCAGAACCAGCGGTGTCGTTTGACTTAGCAAACGAGGATCGGATGTCGTCGACCTTCTTTTCAAAATGGTTGACGAAGTCATCTGCAGAGAGGGGAGGAGGGGGGAGGAGGATTCAAGAGGGAGGAGAAGGTGGCAAAGAGCTTCCTAGGGTTAGAGGCAGATGCTTGGAATTTAGAGTGGTAGAAAGTGGCTTTAGCAGCAGAGACAGAGGAGGAAAATGTAGAGAGGAGGGAGTGAAAGGATGCCAGGTCCGCAGGGAGGCGAGTTTTCCTCCATTTCCGCTCGGCTGCCCGGGAGCCCTGTTCTGTGAGCTCGCAATGAGTCGTCGAGCCACGGAGTGGGAGGGGAGGACCGAGCCGGCCTGGAGGATAGGGGACATAGAGAGTCAAAGGATGCAGAAAGGGAGGAGAGGAGGGTTGAGGAGGCAGAATCAGGAGATAGGTTGGAGAAGGTTTGAGCAGAGGGAAGAGATGATAGGATGGAAGAGGAGAGAGTAGCGGGGAGAGAGAGCGAAGGTTGGGACGGCGCGATACCATCCGAGTAGGGGCAGTGTGGGAAGTGTTGGATGAGAGCGAGAGGGAAAAGGATACAAGGTAGTGGTCGGAGACTTGGAGGGGAGTTGCAATGAGGTTAGTGGAGGAACAGCATCTAGTAAAGATGAGGTCGAGCGTATTGCCTGCCTTGTGAGTAGGGGGAAAGGTGAGAGGGTGAGGTCAAAAGAGGAGAGGAGTGGAAAGAAGGAGGCAGAGAGGAATGAGTCAAAGGTAGACGTGGGGAGGTTAAAGTCGCCCAGAACTGTGAGAGGTGAGCCGTCCTCAGGAAAGGAGCTTATCAAGGCATCAAGCTCATTGATGAACTCTCCGAGGGAACCTGGAGGGCGATAAATGATAAGGATGTTAAGCTTGAAAGGGCTGGTAACTGTGACAGCATGGAATTCAAAGGAGGCGATAGACAGATGGGTAAGGGGAGAAAGAGAGAATGACCACTTGGGAGAGATGAGGATCCCGGTGCCACCACCCCGCTGACCAGAAGCTCTCGGGGTGTGCGAGAGCACGTGGGCGGACGAAGAGAGAGCAGTAGGAGTAGCGGTGTTGTCTGTGGTGATCCATGTTTCCGTCAGAGCCAAGAAGTCGAGGGACTGGAGGGAGGCATAGGCTGAGATGAACTCTGCCTTGTTGGCCGCAGATCGGCAGTTCCAGAGGCTACCGGAGACCTGGAACTCCACGTGGGTCGTGCGCGCTGGGACCACCAGATTAGGGTGGCTGCGGCCATGCGGTGTGGAGCGTTTGTATGGTCTGTGCCGAGAGGAGAGAACAGGGATAGACAGACACATAGTTGTCAGGCTAGAGAAGAGGCTACGCTAATGCAGAGGAGATTGGAATGACAAGTGGACTACACGTCTCGAATGTTCAGAAAGTTAAGCTTACGTAGCAAGAATCTAATTGACTAAAATGATTAAAATGATAGAGTACTGCTGGGGTAGGCTAGCTGCGTTGTTGACACTACCCTAATCAAGTCGTACCGTTGAGTGTGAAGTTTCTACAATGCTGCTTTTCGGGAGCTAGCTGGCTAGCTAGCAGTGTTGGTTACGTTACGTTGCGTTAGGAGAACGACAATAGCTGGCTAGCTAACCTAGAAAATCGCTCTAGACTACACAATTATCTTTGAAACAAAGACGGCTATGTAGCTAGCTATGTAGCTAGCTACGATCAAACAAATCACACCGTTGGGACTGTAATGAAATGAAATGAAAAAGTGATACTACCTGTGGAGCGACGCGGAATGCGACCGGAATGCGAAAGTTCTATTCAGTAGACGTTGGCTGGCTATTGGCTAGCTAGGAGTGTCTCCTGCAGACCGAAGCGCGGATGCGACCGGATCGCTCCAACCCGGAAGTAGACCACAGAGACTCCCATTCAGAGTCAGTGTCACTGTGAAAGAAAATGTTCAGTTAGAATAGTTTCACATATGAGCCCTGTATCAACAGGTATAATAAACAGATATATATAGAGAGTTGAAGGTTGAATATATTATTATATTATTATTACCTGCTAGATCTACTGTCTCTTTTATATTATGACATTTCAGCTAGATCTACTGTCTCTATTATATTATCACAGACCAGCTAGATCTACTGTCTTTATTATATTACTGTCTTTATTATATTACAACAGACGAGCTGTATCTACTGTCTCCATTTCACTTTGGCCATTGATGTGGTCCTGCATTCTCCTCAACAGCCTCAAATAGGCTATTTCATGTGGGTTGGGGTGGTGCGGCAGACACACACATCTCACATTTCATGACATTAAATGTTTATATATGGCTTCTAAAATAAATAAAAAATCACAAATAATATTTTATATTATTAATTTCAAACAAGGGCATTAGCATGATAAGAACTTACCAGTCCAAAATGATGTCCTCTCCCGTTCAAAAAATATTCCTCCACAATCGCTAAATGAAGCGTCCTACAACAATCTCTGTCTCACCTTCCTAATCAATTTATTCTAAAGTTGTGTGTACATCTGTATATCTAGACTTAGATTTAGCTTTCCCTTACTTAGTCGCCATAATGATTGATATATAAACAGCTGAATATGCGCATTCACCAAACAATACAGTGCGTAATATGCGTAGCTTCTTCCGGTATGAAAATTCAATAGCGCATGACTCTCTTTACGCTGGAGCTTACTACATGGGTTGGTCTTGCAACACATAAACATGGCGTATTGCCGTTTAGCTCAGCTCATTGGCTATCTACCCAGCTAGATTTCAAGACGATCAGTGGTCATTGGGTTAAAAGACAGTCAATCAATGAAACAGCGGGAAAATCATTGGTGCACAATGATGTCTACTTGTTGTGTTCAAATCGGTTTCTTTCAGTTAATACTTCCCGCGAAATGGCCCATCAGGTTTGATTGTGTTACAAACAAACCAGTTGATTGCAGTGAAACCAAACATGACTGGAAAAGTCACATTCTGTGTGGGGTATTTACCTGGAATGTGTCGTCGAAAATGGAATGAGACGGAATTCACTACACAAGCAGTTCACAAAATGTTTCGTGTTAGGCTATAAAAATTGATTTTATCAAACAAAAGATAATTAATTGTGCAACAATGAGCATTGGAATTGCAAACAGACGAAGATTGTCAAAAGTAAACTATTTATTTTATTGCAGTTTGTGATTTTGTTGCGCCTGTGCTGGTTGAAATAGTTGTTTTTTATGGGGCTCTATGCTCAGATAATCGCATCGTATTCTTTCTCAGTAAATCCTTTTTTGAATCTGACAACGCAGTTGGATTAGCGAGGTTCTAGGCTTTCGATACAGGTGAGACACTTGTATTTTCATAAATGTTTAATATTAATATTTATGTAGCGACCACCGTATGTTGTGGAATTTCAGCCCGCTAGCGGGTTCCGTGCACAGAGAGGTTAACCACTGATTCATCATCTGGTCTCTTCTCTTCACCTGGGTCCAACCGTACCATGTCACAACAAGCTTCTGCCCAAACATGGACCCAGCAGAGATCACCCAGATCAAGAATGAGACGCTCTGGGCAATTACAGACTCCCTCCAACCACAGTCCAAGCTCAACTAAGGAGAAGCCAATGTCCAAGTCTCATCGCCCAGTGCTACAGGCGTCACCGTCGTTTCTCTAGGGAACCTGCACCGGGAACCCAAGATCCCAGCCCCTGAGCGGTATGACGGCCACCCGAGAGGATGCAAGGTGTTCCTCACTCAGCAAGGGGTTCCTCACTCTGGTGTTCGAGCTACAGACCTCCTTGTTCCACACTGATCGGGCCATGATCGCCTACATCATATCTCTACTCTCAGAGAGTCCCAGTCTGGAGTCCAATGCCACTTGCCATTTCCAGAGTGCTTCAAGTTGTTTCTGACAGAGGAGCTGGTGGGAGACATAGTATAGACCAATCGCTATGCCTTGGAGCTACAGGAGAAGAGAAAGCCAGGAGTGGGGGGACAACCACAATTTGTGAAATGTATACCTTCCTGGTAACAGTCATTCTCATGGGGATAGTAAAGAAGAATTCCCTAAGAGAATACTAGAGGACAAGATCATATGTTTGTAACTCCCTTCTTGATAAGGGAATGTATATGTTTAAAGTAATGACTAAAGAATTCCACCCTGAAACATAATTAACTTCTCTAGGATAGGGGGCAGCATTCTGAATTTTGGATGAAAACCAGGCCCAAATTCAACTGCCTGCTACTCATCCCCAGAAGATAAGATATGCATATTATAGATAGAAAACACTCTGATGTTTCTAAAACTGTTTGAATCATGTCTGTAAGTATAACATAACTTATTTAGCAGGCGAAACCCCGAGGACTAACCATGCAGATTTTTTTGGGAGGTCACTCTCTTTTCAATGAGTTTTCATTGGGAATCCAGATTTCTATGGGACCTTCCTGCAGTTCCTACCGCTTCCATTGGATCTCAACAGTCTTTAGAAATTGGTTGAGGTTTTTCCTTTGTGTAATGAAGAAGTACGGCCATCCAGAATGAGGGTAACTTGAAGTGTATTGTTAGATAGAGGCGCGTGACCAGAAAGCTAGCTACAGTTTGTTTTCCTCCTGTATTGAACACAGATCATCCCGTCTTCAATTTAATCTATTATTTACGTAACAAAATACCTAAAGTTGTATTACAAAAGTAGTTTGAAATGTATTTACAGGTAACTTTTGAGAAATGTTGTAGTCACGTTGAGCAGGGTGGAACCGGTGTTTTTCTGGATCAAACGCACATTTTGGATATATATCGACGGAATTAATCGAACAAAGGGACCATTTGTGATGTTTATGGGACATATTTGTGTGCCACAAAAGAAGCTCGTCAAAGGTAAGGCATGAATTATATGTTTATTTCTGTGTTTTGTGTCACGCCTGCAGTGTTGAAATATGCTTTCTCTCTTTGTTTACTGTTGTGCTATCATCAGATAGTAGCATCTTATGCTTTCGCCAAAAAGCCTTTTTAAAAGCTGACATGTTGGCTGGATTCACAACGAGTGTAATTTTAATTTAGTATCTTACATGTGTGATTTAATGAAAGTTTGATTTTTATATAATTTTTTAAAAATTTGCCGCTCTGCATTTTCCCTGGCTTTTGGCCAAGTGAGATGTGACTGTCCCCCTATCCTAGAGAGGTTTTAAGCATACCCGTATGTCCAAGATTTTGTGTCCAACAGGTGAATTACAGAAGAAGGTGATTCACTAAATCCAACCAGGAGACTGGGGAGATAGGACTGGAAACAGCCTCATTGGGAAGGTCCCTACCAGGTTCTGTTAACCTCCGCCTTTGCCGATAGAATAGCTGAGAGAGCCACTTGGGTCTACATTACCCACTGCAAAAAGGTAGGAACACATATAAGCACTGTTGATCACACACAGAGTTAGGAGAAGAACCGAGTACCAACAGGGTTTGGGGGTTACCTCCTTAATGAAGATTCCCTATCCTGACCTTTCATCACTCTTTGTGCTCCTAGAGGTGTGAGTATGGGGTTGTACCTAGCAGACCGACTAAGGGCAGTATTAGCATGGGCAGGAGAGGGTTGGCGGTTTATGGGAATATTAGGGACTCTGAGCTGTATCATAGTCTTGGCAATCTTTCTGATACATCCAGATCCACCACCTTCCGGTACTAATTATATGACTCCGTTGTCATTGATAAGAAGTAAAAGTTAAACTATATAACACACTGACCATCACGGATGATTGACTTACAGAATAGGAGTCAAAGAAGGTCAATATGTAGGATTTAAGGTAAACAAAAAACAATTCCCCAGGAAAGCAGATAACTGTACAGGGATTGGGTTGACCAGATTGAAGTACCTCGGTTCACTTTAACCTCTCTGGGATTTTCAAGACGGTAGCGTCCCATCCAGCCAACAGCCAGTGAAATTGCAGGGCGCCAAATTCAAAACAACAAAAATCTCATAATTAAAATTCCTCAAGCATACAAGTATTTTACACAATTTTAAAGGTACAACCACAAATGATTATGTTAGGTCAGCACCGAGTCACAGAAAAAGACAGCCATTTTTCCAGCCAAAGAGAGGAGTCACAAAAAGCAGAAATAGAGATAACATTAATCACTAACCTTTGATGATCTTCATCAGATGACACTCATAGGACTTCATGTTACACAATACATGTATGTTTTGTTCAATAAAGTGCACATTTATATCCAAAAATCTAATTTAACATTGGTGTGTTATGTTCAGTAGTTCCAAAACATGCAGTGATTTTGCAGAGAGCCACATCAATTCACAGAAAAACTCATAATAAACATTGATAAAAGATACAACTATTACACATGGAACTTTAGATAAACTTCTCCTTAATGCAACCACTGTGTCAGATTCTTTTTTTACTTTATGGAAAAAGCACACCATGCAATAATCTGAGTACGGCGCTCAGAGACCAAAACAGCCAAAGAGATATCCGCCATGTTGTGTAGTCAACATTAGTCAGAAATAGCATTATAAACAATAAATGTTTGTTTTGTTTGATAAAGTCCATCATTTATGTCCAAATACCTCCTTTTTTGTTCGCGCATTTAGTTCACAAATCCAAATTCATGAGGCGCAGGCACACTAGTCCAGACGAAAATTCAAAAAAGTTATATTACAGTTCGTAGAAACATGTCAAACGATGTATAGAATCAATCTTTAGGATGTTTTTAACATACATCTTCAATAATGTTTCAACCGGACAATTCCTTTGTCTTTAGAAATGAAAAGGAACGCAACTGGCTCTCACGACAGCATGCATGACTTAGCTCATGGCATTCTGCCAGACCCCTTAGTCAAACAGCTCTTCACAGTAAAAGCCTGAAACAAGGTTCTAAAGAGTGTTTCCATCTAGTGGAAGCCTTGGGAAGTGCAATCAGACCAAATTTACACTGTATATTGGATAGGCAAAGACTTGAAAACCTACAAACCTCAGATTTCCCACTTCCTGGTTGGATTTTTTCTCAGGTTTTTGCCTGCCATATGAGTTATGTTATACTCACAGACATCATTCAGAGTGTTTTCTATCCAAATCTACTAATAATATGCATATCTTAGCTTCTGGGCCTGAGTAGCAGGCAGTTTACTCTGGGTACCTTATTCATCCAAGCTACTCAATACTGCCCCCATCCATAAGTTAAAGTAATGACTAAAGATTTCCACCCTGAAACGTAATTAACAATGTGAAATGTATTTGAATTATAAGACTATGTGAAATGTATTAGAATTATTAGACTATAATCCAATAATGTATGGTTGAGACAAGTTAAGGGTGAGAAATGTGTGGTTGAGAAAACAGAGGACAATTGAACTACACATTACCTTGTTGTAACTCTAAAAAACATACGACAGGAAAGAGGCCCTGCTAATGCCCCTCTAATCTAGGGAGGAAAGGAACAGCGAGGAACTGCCAGGCTGGTAGAATAGTGATAAATTAGGAATGTGAACTGTGGAAAAAGATACAGCCCACCTACTGTTGTGTGTGTGTGTGTGTATGGAGGGTTATAAAGACTGTTCACGTTTTGATTGACGCCAGAGCTCTCGGAATAAAGAACAACGAACCTTTTGCAGAATCTGAGTCTTTGCCTAAATATTATTAAACCCAGGGTCTTACAAACCTCGGGGATTGGTCAAAGCTTACATGATTGTTTAGTTATCATCATTGGGATTTAAAATTCTCGTGACACTTCTCGTGACAGTTCTGCTGCGATGACTGCATTTCGTCAACAATGCTACTGCCATCCTAAATGACACTTTATACAAAATAAGAAATGTTCTTACCATGCTGAAAATAGCATTTGGTGGAGTCTTTGTGCCATACAAGGACCTATGCATTGATGAGTATGAGGGGTGTTGGGGAATAATCAGAATTAGTTGGTAACATAGGTAAGATGTTTTATATTCATAATATGTTTGTAAGTTACTTCTCATCAGAATGTTTATTTTTGTATAATACTGTGGCCAGGGTTGCAGTTATCTGTTCTATGTCAAGACCAAGTTACTTGGGCCGGAGAGAGGGGAGAGGTCAAGCGTGCATCTCTTGGCTCCACAATGTCTGTGTGCCAGTCAATGTGTCTCTGTGATCTTGTCAAGATAGGATGGATTTGATATATGCCTGTTGATGTGAGGATACGTTTAGGTTCTGAGTTTGAGAAAAGGAACATAGTTTAGGATACAAAGCTGAACGATAAATTATGCAAATGCTGTCTGGCTATGTGTGTCTTTGCTATAAAGGATCTCAGTTGCAATGTGTAAGGGACTCTCAGAGAATTCATTTATAGACACTGAATTGACCTGAGAGTCACAGGGTTGTGATGGAGCTCATATAATTAAAAATGGACTTTGTGATAACTCTGACTTGTGTGTGGTTTGCTCTCATGATTTGGTAAATACAGGAAATTTCCACGACAGGGGCTTGGGGTGTCTGGGTCCGTGGTGATGACCATACTGGCTCCTCATCTCAGCAAGGGACACACTTTGTGTGTGGACAATTGTTACAGAAGTCCCACACTCTTCCAGCATCTGCTCTCCAACAGCACAGGGGCCTGTGGTACAGTCAGGTCAAACAGGAAGGGGATGCCGGCATTCGGATGCAGGAAGATGCAGAGAGGGGAGGCGGAGTTTAAGGAGAACGGTCAACAGCTGGCAGTAAAGTGGCATGACAAACGAGACATCCATGTCCTCTCCACTGTCCATATAGAAACCATGTCAGCCACAGGGAAGAGAGAAAAATCAAACCAGACTGCGGGCTTGACTATAACCTCAAAATGGGGGCAGTGGATAAGGCGGAAATAATAAACAGCTTTGTGGAATGCACTCAGAAAATGATATGGTATAATATAATATATAATTTTTCATCTGATCAACACAGCCCTCAATGGCCACATAGTTCATCTCCAACTTAACAGGTGAGATGATTACTGAACAAGGGATTTTTTTGTAATTGGAGATACAGTTCACATACATAAACTATTAACTTAATAAGGCACTTAGTTTGATAGAAACACAGCCTGGATTTGAATCAAGGTATCTGTGGTGACACCTCTAGCATTGAGATGCTGTGCCCTTGACTGCTGCGCCACTTGGAAATCTTAAGTCCAGGGTAGCTTCAAAATACAACACAAGCCAATACTTCTCTGATGCAATTAGCATTGTTTTAGAGAGCTAATAGAAGAATGTAGCTAGCTACATAAGCACAATTGAATATAACACCATAAAGGTTATGAAATGAGTAACGTTATCTCGTATCCGTGGTTATAACGAATATAGACAAAAACATTATGCTCCATACATACAGTAAAAATAGTATAACGTAATAAGGCACTTACTTTGAACCTGAACTTGAACCTGGGTGTCTGTAGTGACGCCTCAAGCACTGAGACGCTGTGCCTTAGACAGCTGCACCACTTGGGAGTCATAAGAGCAGGGCAGCTTCAAATTATAACACATGCTAATACTTCTTTGACACAATTAGCATTGTTTTCCAGAGTTAATAGAATAATGTAGCTAGCTTCCTAAGCATAGAGTATAACACCATAAAGGTTATGAAATGCGTAACGTTACCTCGCGTGTCCGCGATTATAAGGAATATACACAAAAATATGCTGCAGTAGAAACGACATGCAGAAACTATAACGTAATTCGGCTCTTACTTTGATAGAAACGCACACATTTCCAAAGTTATTATTGGTAACGAAAACAACTATGACTGTGATGCAGGAAACAGATGGAAAATGTGAACACGTGTGTGCAGGACGGGAGATGAGCAAATGTCTGCAGACTTGAACTGCACAAACAATTGGGAAGTGTTTGGGGAATTTTATCCGGGTCAGAAATGTAAAATAATGAATTGGTCCGCAAAATAAAAATTACTTTATGTGAATGAATGGGGCGGAACACACCTCAATTCAAACTGTTCTTAGGAAATAAAAAACTTGTTAGAAAATCATTCAAAATGTACTAGTTGAAAACAGCCTATAAATAAAAACAGCCTTGGTTTGAGGGCAGCGCGGATTAAATGTAATGTTGCATAACAATCACATTCTGGATGGAGAGAACGTTCTAACATCACGTGCATAAAAACACTCACACTGGGGCGACCGTTAGAAATATTTGGAACTCACGCATGAAAAGGATAAATGTATCCATAATGGAAAGAAATTGCCTTTATTTATGTGTATGATCCCAATTCATATAATCCTACATTTTTTGATTCTCTGAACAGCATATTGTTAGAATGAACTGAAATCGATCTGGTTATTGGGACAGACATGAATGTCATTTTGGACATGCGGGATTTATGTAATAAAACCAACTACAATCCACTCCAGCATATACTCTCTGATTACAACCTCATTGATGCCTGGTGAGCACATAATCCTAAAGCAAAAGAGTACACTGTCTACTCAAACAGGAATAAATCATTCTCACAAGTTGATTTCATACTATTATCTACCCCTATATTTTATTTTATCAAGAAAAACAGAAATTCAACATATGAGTGTTCCTGAACAGCCCCCCAAAAAACTCACTGACGGTTTACTGGCCAACAAGCTATGCAGTAATGATCAATTAACTGATATAGCAACTATTGAATCTGAAACAGGGTAATTACTTATCAGAACCCAAATTATTTTCCTGCTTTAATAAAGAATTATACACATCTGATTATAAATCCACACCAAGCCAGACAAAGTCCTTACTGAAAGAATCCCGCAACAGAGGAAGTCGCCTCACTGGGAGCACACATTGCTCTCGATGAACTCAAAAGGGCATTGGAAGGCATGAATAAAGGAAAATCACTTGATGGTATGGTATTCCTCCTGAGGTGCATTTCAAAAGTGGGAATTAATTAGGTCCACTATTGCTCTAAATTATTAATACAGTCTTTCACAAAGGTTCATTTTGGAGAGATGCAAACACAGCACTAACTTTCGCTTTTATAAAAAAAAAGGTAATGATACTGTAACGGCTTTCTAATGGTGAAGGAGAGTCGGACCAAACTGCAGCGTGTCTATTGCGATTCATCTTTAATAAACAAACGTAACACACAACAAAACACTAACACTACAAAACGAAAACCGAAAACAGCCTATACAAGTGTCTACTAACCTCTAACCAGGACATCAAGACACACAGGACAATCACCCACAATACAACCAAAGAATATGGCTGCCTAAATATGGTTCCCAATCAGAGACAACGGTAAACACCTGCCTCTGATTGAGAACCACTTCAGACAGCCATAGACTCTCCTAGAACACCCCACTAAGCTACAATCCCACTATACACACATACCAAAATCCCAAGACAAAACACACCACAATACAAAAACTCTATGCCACACCCTGGCCTGACCCAATACATGAAGAAAACACAAAATACTTAGACCAGGGCGTGACAGAACCCACCCCCTAAGGTGCGGACTCCCGAACGCACCTCAAAACAAATAGGGAGGGTCCGGGTGGGCGTCTGTCCATGGTGGCGGTTCCGGCGCGGGACGTGGACCCCACTCAATTAATGTCTTAGTCCCCTCTCCTCGCGTCCCTGGATAGTCCACCCTCGCCGCCGACCATGGCCTAGTAGTCCTCACCCAGAAACCCACTGGATTGTGGAGCAGATCGGGACTGAGGGGCAGCTCGGGAGTGAGAGGAAGCTCGGGAGTGAGAGGAAGCTCGGGAGTGAGAGGAAGCTCGGGAGTGAGAGGAAGCTCGGGAGTGAGAGGAAGCTCGGGAGTGAGAGGAAGCTCGGGAGTGAGAGGAAGCTCAGGCAGGTTGATGGATCTACCAGATCCTGGCTGGCTGGTGGTTCCGACAGATCCTGGCTGACTGGCAGATCCTGGCTGACTGGCGGATCCTGGCTGACTAGCGGTTCTGGCAGATCCTGGCTGACTGGCGGATCCTGGCTGACTGGCGGATCCTGGCTGACTGGCGGATCTGGCAGATCCTGGCTGACTGGCGGATCTGGCAGATCCTGGCGGATCCTGGCTGACTAGCGGATCTGGCAGATCCTGGCTGACTGGCGTATCCTGGCTGACAAGCGGATCTGGCAGATCCTGGCTGACTAGCGGATCTGGCAGATCCTGGCCGACTGGCGGATCCTGGCTGACTAGCGGATCTGGCAGATCCTGGCCGACTGGCGGATCCTGGCTGACTAGCGGATCTGGCAGATCCTGGCTGACTGACGTATCCTGGCTGACAAGCGGATCTGGCGGATCCTGGCTGACTGGCGGATCTGGCGGATCCTTGCTGACTGGCGGATCCTGGCACACTGGCGGATCCTGGCTGAATGGCGGATCTAACGGATTCTGGCAGACTGGCGGCACTGGTGGCGCTGGGCAGACTGGCGGCGCTGGGCAGACTGGTAGCTCAGGCGGCGCTGGGCAGACTGGCGGCACTGGCGGCGCTGGGCAGACGGGTGGCTCAGACGGCGCTGGGCAGACTGGCGGCGCTGGGCAGACTGGCGGCGCTGGGCAGACTGGCGGCGCTGGGCAGACTGGGCAGACTGGGCAGACTGGGCAGACTGGGCAGACTGGGCAGACTGGGCAGACTGGGCAGACTGGGAGCACTGGCGGCGCTGGGCAGACTGGCGGCGCTGGGCAGACTGGGAGCACTGGGCAGACTGGCGGTGCTGGGCAGACTGGCGGTGCTGGGCAGACTGGTAGCTCAGGCGGCGCTGGGCAGACTGGCGGCACTGGCGGCTCTGGGCAGACTGACGGCGCTGGGCAGACTGGTAGCTCAGGCGGCGCTGGGCAGACTGGCGGCACTGGCGGCGCTGGGCAGACGGGTGGCTCAGACGGCGCTGGGCAGACGGGTAGCTCAGACGGCGCTGGGCAGACGGGTAGCTCAGACGGCGCTGGGCAGACGGGTAGCTCAGACGGCGCTGGGCAGACGGGTAGCTCAGACGGCGCTGGGCAGACGGGTAGCTCAGACGGCGCTGGGCAGACTGACAGCTCTGGATGCTTCATGCAGGCTGACAGCTCTGGCTGCGCTGAACAGAGGAGTACTGGTGCCTCTGGAATGAGGGGCTCTGGCGCCTCTGGCATGAGGGGCGGTAGCTCTGACAGCGCCGGACAGGCGGGAGGCTCCGGCAGCGGCGCCGGACAGGCGGGAGGCTCCGGCAGCGGCGCCGGACAGGCGGGAGGCTCCGGACAGGCGGGAGGCTCCGGCAGCGGCGCCGGACACACTGTAGGCCTGATGCGTGGTGCTGGCACTGGTGGTAATGAACCGAGGACACGCACAGGAAGCCTGGTGCGGGGAGCTGCTACCGGAGGGCTGGGGTGTGGAGGTGGTACTGGATAGACCGGACCGTGCAGGCGCACTGGAGCTCTTGAGCACCGAGCCTGCCCAACCTTACCTGGCTCGATGCCCACTCTAGCCCGGCCGATACGAGGAGCTGGAATATACCGCACCGGGCTATGCACCCGCACTGGGGACACCGTGCGCACCACTGCATAACAAGGTGCCTGCCCGGTCTCTCTAGCCCCCCGGTAACCACAGGAAGTTAGCGTAGGTCTCCTACCTAGCGTAGCCATACTCCCTGTGAGCCCCCCCCCCCAATACATTTTTGGGGCTGACTCTCAGGCTTCCATCCACTCTGCCGTGCTAGCTCCTCATAATGCCGCCTCTCTGCTTTTGCTGCCTCCAGCTCGGCTTTGGGGCGACAATAATCTCCAGGCTGATCCCAGGGTCCTTTACCGTCCAGTACCTCCTCCCATGTCCATTTCTCCAGGTAGTGCAATCTCTCCCACTGTAGCTGCTGCTGCTCCTGCTGCTGCTGCCTCTGTTGCTTCTCCTGTGGCTCCTGCCTGTTGACACGCTGCTTGGTCCTGTGGTGGGTGATTCTGTAACGGCTTTCTAATGGTGAAGGAGAGTCGGACCAAACTGCAGCGTGTCTATTGCGATTCATCTTTAATAAACAAACGTAACACACAACAAAACACTAAAAACGAAAACAGCCTATACAAGTGTCTACTAACCTCTAACCAGGACATCAAGACACACAGGACAATCACCCACAATACAACCAAAGAATATGGCTGCCTAAATATGGTTCCCAATCAGAGACAACGGTAAACACCTGCCTCTGATTGAGAACCACTTCAGACAGCCATAGACTCTCCTAGAACACCCCACTAAGCTACAATCCCACTATACACACATACCAAAATCCCAAGACAAAACACACCACAATACAAAAACTCTATGCCACACCCTGGCCTGACCCAATACATGAAGAAAACACAAAATACTTAGACCAGGGCGTGACAGACACCCATTGTTCTCATTATCGCCCCTATACTTAAATAACCATAGATATTAAACTATTTTCAAAATGTCGTCTCGTCTTACTTACCCAATTTGATCCACTCTGACCATAGTATGTTTGTGATAAAGCGTTTATCCTCAGATAACCTCTGTCCACAATTACATATCTTAGATGGTTCATCAGAAACAACCGCTTCTTGGGCTCTCAATGCAGAAAATGCTTTTGATAGACTAGTATGGTCATATCGCCAGTCTGTATTGGAACCAATGGGAATTGGCATCAATTTCATTAATATTGTTTAAATATATATGTCAATCCCCCAGATATAGTTATAACAGGGAATATCTGCTCTTGCTCCATTCAGAATCACAAGAAGCAGCAGACAAGTTGATCCAATTTCGCCTCTGCTATTCTTATTATCCATGGAACCTTTGGCCCAGGCAGTTCGTCAATCGAATGAAATAACACACATTTCTCAAAGAATCTACTGATCCCTTCATCTCATTATACACAGATGATATTTTACTGTATCTAGACAATGTATCTGAATCGAAGATCAGATGAATTCAACTAATCTAAACAAATCAGCCCTACTGCCTCAAGACCCCGATGGAGGACTTCATCTCGATTTACGGAATACCAATCGTTTCCCATTATACATACTGTATTTGGGAGTAGATATATTCCCTTCTTTAGATAAAATCATTGTCAGAAACTATAACAGAGAGCTCAAGTAGATGGAATAATATTCCAGTTGCTTTAACCGGCAGAATGTCTATTGTCAAAATGAATATATTGCCACGGCTGAATTTCTGTATTTCAATGCATCCATGGCTCCTCCTTCTGTCTATTGGGATGACAGTCATAGTGCGTTTTTTTTTTTTTGCCAATGCCATTCTCCTCTTTTTAATCATATGCCTTGTGACTGTGATATATAGGCCTAAAGGCTAAGACAATAAGAAGGGACAAATAAATTCAAGCACGTGTCATCGTTTCATCACAAAACCGGATAGCAACCTCTGTCCGGTGAAGTCCACAAAGAATGTTGCATGTAACAAACTGTTACAGGACCTACAGCATGGTCAAGCACTAAACAACTATTGATGTAGACCACGGAGCTATACTGCAAGTCGCAAAGAAAACTGGAGCAGCCTCCACTATTCCAGCACCATTTTAACTTCAACATCATCAAATCAACTAAGCTTTGTCTAAAACAACGACAACTTAAAGACACCAAAAACAATGTAGTGCAATCAACATGAAATAAATATGATGTAGCTGTCCATGATTTTAATGTTGTGTGCATACGTACTCGTTCGTACAAGTAGAAAAACATGTTGACTCATCCTACTTTTAGAAATGCAAATGCAAATCCTCCTCTATTAAATGTTGACGAAACGGTCTATCACTCTGTCATACAGTACACACTTTTCTTTTTGGTTTTCCTAGGCTACCTGGCTAAAATGCTAGCTTGCTAGCCTAACTTCCTTTAATGGATAACGTTAGCTAGTTAACATTGGCTTCTACATCAACAGTTGAAGTCGGAAGTTTACATACACCTTAGCCAAATGCATTTAAACTCAGTTTTTCACAATTTCTGACACTTAATCCTAGTAGAAATTCCCTGTCTTCCCTGTGAAATTCCCTGTCAGTTAGGATCACCATTTTATTTTAAGAATGTGAAATGTCATCACATTCCCAAGTGGGTCAGAAGTTTACATACACTCAATTAATATTTGGTAGCATTGCCTTTAAACTGTTTAACTTGGGTCAAACGTTTCGGGTAGCCTTCCACAAGCTTCCCACAATAAGTTGGGTGAATTTTGGCCCATTCCACCTGGCAGAGCTGAATCAGGTTTGTAGGCCTCCTTGCTCGCGCATGCTTTTTCTGTTCTGCCCACAAATGTTCTATGGGATTGAGGCTTTTTGATGGCCACTCCAATACCTTGACTTTGTTGTCCATAAGCCATTTAGCCACAACTTTGGAAGTATGCTTGGGGTCATTGTCTATTTGGAAGACACATTTGCAACCAAGCTTTAACTTCCTGCCTGACTGAAGTCTTGAGATGTTGCTATAATATATCCACATCATTTTCCTCCCTCATGATGCTCTCGATTTTGTGAAGTGCACCAGCCCCTCCTGCAGAAAAGCACCCCCACAACATGATGCTGCCACCCCCATGCTTCACGGTTGGGATGGTGTTCTTCGGCTTGCAAGCCTCCCCCTTTTTCCTCCAAATATAATGATGGTCGTTATGGCCAAACAGTTCTATTTTTGTTTCATCAGACCAGAAGACATTTCTCCAAAAAGTACAATCTTTGTCCCCATGTGCAGTTGCAAACCGTAGTCTGGCTTTTTTATGGCGGTTTTGGAGCAGAGGCTTCTTCCTTGCTGAGCGGCCTTTCAGGTCATGTCAATTTAGGACTTGTTTTACTGTGGATATGGATACTTCTGTACCTGTTTCCTCCAGCATCTTCACAAGGTCCTTTGCTGTTGTTTTGGAATTGATTTGCAATTTTTGCACCAAAGTATGTTCATCTCTAGGAGAGAGAACACGTCTCATTCTTGAGTAATTGTGTCTAAAAAACACTATTTTGTTCAAAACATGTTTTTTACCCTTTAGTGTGTGTACTTTACTGTATTTACACTTGGGATATCACGTTTCAACAGGGAAAGTTAAAACATCACTGGAGGATGTCTTTAAAGGGAAGCTCAGTGGTGAAAGCCTTCCTCCCCTCCCCCTTGACAGAATCCATGTAAAGTACTTATGATGACTGTGACAGCGTGTAATTAGATTTTTATAGACAGTGTCATGGGTCATAAATTAGAACACTAGAGGGCTCAAAACTTTTTACTACCCCCCCTGAAGTTTAACAACCTTCCACTTCTATTCCTGCTGAACTCCTCTCGTACCCTTTCAGTTGTCATAAAGGTGCTCTCCTCCTCCCTCACCTGGCCTCCTCTAGCGGGAGAAAATATATATTATATAAATAAACCTCTCCGTCCTCCCCATCTCTACCCGTCACATGCACACTTTTAGAAGGAACATTTTTTTTATTCGGCTGTTCCCATACAGTACGAGAACCCTTTTTGGTTCCAGGTAGAACCATTTTGGGTTCCATGTAGAAACCTTTCCACAGAGGGTTCTACATGGAACCCAAAATGGTTCTACATTGAACTTAAATATAAACGCAACATGTAAAGATTTGGTCCCATGTTTCATGAGCTAAAATCAAGTTCCCATAAATGTTCCACGTTTCTCTCAAGTTTGTGCACAATCCATCCACCGGACAGTTGTGGCATATCAAGAAGCTGATTAAATAGCATGATCATTACACAGGTCCACCTCTGGGGCCCCAGAGTTTTTCCTTATCTGGTAACCTAACCAGGAAAACTCTGGACCCTTTAGGTATGACAGTGATTAATCAGTTGTAAAAAGGTTTGATACGGGCCATGATGGGACACATTTTTTCTAATCAGGTCACATGGTTTAAAAAAAACTCTGGCCATGGGGAAGATGAAGACCTGGTCAAACTGCAGAAAATGAATTATATTTAGACTAGATTAACAGGGGGGTTTCCTCTACCCAGACACAGAGAACAACTGATAGACAATAGAACTCACAGGGCTGAGCTTGCTTTATGCATGTTTGTATAGCACAGGCCTAAGCAACTGTAGGCCTAATTAAAAAATTGACTTACAGTCTTTGTCATCAATATTAAGTTGACTGATTGATTCCAGGTAATAATTTTGGATTAAAAAGGTCTAGTCAGCCTAGCCAGCCCAAGTTTGCATTAAAACCACATGTAATCACATTCATATTTTCTCCTGACAAACAAATGGACTTCTAGTGGTGTGGGGGCTGTGCTTTGGCAAAGTGGGTGGGGTTATATCCTCCCTGTTTGGCCCTGTCCGGGGGTATCATCAGATGGGGCCACAGTGTCTCCTGACCCCTCCTGTCTCAGCCTCCAGTATTTATGCTGCAGTAGTTTATGTGTCGGGGGTTAGGGTCAGTTTGTCTGGAGTACTTCTCCTGTCTTATCCGGTGTCCTGTGTGAATTTAAGTATGCTCTCTCTAATTCTCTTTCTTTCTCTCTCTCGGAGGACCTGAGCCCTAGGACCATGCCTCAGGACTACCTGGCATGATGACTCCGTGCTGTCCCCAGTCCACCTGGCCGTGCTGCTGCTCCAGTTTCAACTGTTCTGCCTGTGGCTATGGAATCCTGACCTGTTCACCGGACGTGCTATCTGTCCCAGACCTGCTGTTTTCAACTCTCTAGAGACAGCAGGAGTGGTAGAGATACTCTTAATGATCGGCTATGAAAAGCCAACTGACATTTACTCCTAAGGTGCTGACTTGCTGCACCCTCGACAACTACTGTGACTATTATTATTTGACCATGCTGGTCATTTATGAACATTTGAATATCTTGGCCATGTTCTGTTATAATCTCCACCCGGCACAGCCAGAAGAGGACTGGCCACCTCTCATAGCCTGGTTCCTCTCGAGGTTTCTTCCTAGGTTTTGGCCTTTCTAGGGAGTTTTTCCTAGCCACCGTGCTTCTACACCTGCATTAATTGCTGTTTGGGGTGTTAGGCTGGGTTTCTGTACAGCACTTTGAGATATCAGCTGATGTACGAAGGGCTATATAAATAAATTGGACTTGATTTGACTTTAAATACATAACGTTACCAATTAGTTTACCCTGACCAGATGGACCAGACGCATAGGCTGTATGCAGCTGCTATTGTTAGTAGCCTACGTTTGATCAAACCGAAAAATAGTCTTGTTTTCATCCCATATAGCATGTCGGATCTCTCATGTTTAGGTGTGCCTATAATGCAACATTTATGTAAAGAGTTTTTGCTTGTGTCTATCCAGAGTGATGATGTGTTATCACCTTTGCTAAATAAATTACTGGAGGAAAGTGGAAAGCCTACTTGGGCTTGCGCAAAAAAAATGCTTTACGTCAACCTTTCTTTTTAATCTCACTTTTAATGGATGATGTGATGGATTTGATCAAATTATTCTGGATTATTTCGACATCCCAGAGAAGACAGTACAAACGTCAATATGCTCATCAGGTAAAGCATCGTTACGTGCAATTACCTCTGTAAGCTCCTTGTAGTTGACCTTGTTAGCCGAACTATCCCACTCATTGTGCCCCTAAGTAAAAGCCAACTCTTCCCAATAAACTGCTTGTGAACCGGTTTTATTTTACCTTCTCTTTGTGTTGCGCAGTTTGAATGCGCAGACGTTCATCCATAACATGATCGGTGCACCTTTCCCCAGAAAATGGAATCAGATGTGGGCAATAAATCCACTACATTTGTTGTTAGCATTAGCTAGCCATTCTGGTGGAGAAAACTGCACTCTGGTATTTAGCTAGTTAGTTCAACTTTAGTAGCAAGTAGCTATCTCGACACAAAAAAGAAAGTTCTAAAACCAAGAAAACAATATATAATCTACCTCCTCCGTCTCCTGTAGTTTGAAGAAACTAATTTGAATTGAACAATATCCTAAAAATTCTCAAATATAACTCTTCACTCTTAATCTTTATCCAATATGTCACCAACTCACCAAGCTTCTCAACACATATTACCCCATAATGCTCTGTAGCACAACAAAAATACGCTCTCCTAGGTTCGTTCTCTTATCCTAATCCTACGATTGGATGGACAACATGTCAGTTCATATTGCAAAAGCTTTGATTGGTTGGAGGACGTCTTCCGGACGTGGTCATAATTACCTTCTAAGTCTTTTATTTTTATTTTTTATTTTATTTCACCTTTATTTAACCAGGTAGGCTAGTTGAGAACAAGTTCTCATTTGCAACTGCGACCTGGCCAAGATAAAGCATAGCAGTGTGAACAGACAACACAGAGTTACACATGGAGTAAACAATTAACAAGTCAATAACACAGTAGAAAAAAGGAGAGTCTATATACATTGTGTGCAAAAGGCATGAGGATGTAGGCGAATAATTACAAATTTGCAGATTAACACTGGAGTGATAAATGATCAGATGGTCATGTACAGGTAGAGATATTGGTGTGCAAAAGAGCATAAAATAAAATAAATAAAAACAGTATGGGGATGAGGTAGGTAAAAATGGGTGGGCTATTTACCGATAGACTATGTACAGCGGCAGTGATCGGTTAGCTGCTCAGATAGCAGATGTTTGAAGTTGGTGAGGGAGATAAAAGTCTCCAACTTCAGCGATTTTTGCAATTCGTTCCAGTCACAGGCAGCAGAGAACTGGAACGAAAGGCGGCCAAATGAGGTGTTGGCTTTAGGGATGATCAGTGAGATACACCTGCTGGAGCGCGTGTTACGGGTGGGTGTTGCCATCGTGACCAGTGAACTGAGATAAGGCGGAGCTTTACCTAGCATGGACTTGTAGATGACCTGGAACCAGTGGGTCTGGCGACGAATATGTAGCGAGGGCCAGCCGACTAGAGCATTCAGGTCGCAGTGGTGGGTGGTATAAGGTGCTTTAGTGACAAAACGGATGGCACTGTGATAAACTGCATCCAGTTTGCTGAGTAGCGTGTTGGAAGCAATTTTGTAGATGACATCGCCGAAGTCGAGGATCGGTAGGATAGTCAGTTTTACTAGGGTAAGTTTGGCAGTGTGAGTGAAGGAGGCTTTGTTGCCTGGAAGGAGAATTTACAGTCTAGCCAGACACCTAGGTACTTATAGATGTCCACATATTCAAGGTCGGAACCATCCAGGGTGGTGATTCTGGTCAGGCGTGCGGGTGCAGGCAGCGAACGGTTGAAAAACATGCATTTGGTTTTATTAGCGTTTAAGAGCAGTTGGAGGCCACGGAAGGAGTGTTGTATGGTATTGAAGCTCGTTTGGAGGTTAGATAGCACAGTGTCCAAGGACGGGCCGGAAGTATATAGAATCGTGTCGTCTGCGTAGAGGTGGATCAGGGAATCGCCCGCAGCAAGAGCAACATCATTGATATATACAGAGAAAAGAGTCGGCCCGAGAATTGAACCCTGTGGCACCCCCATAGAGACTGCCAGAGGACCGGACAGCATGCCCTCCGATTTGACACACTGAACTCTGTCTGCAAAGTAATTGGTGAACCAGGCAAGGCAGTCATCCGAAAAAACGAGGCTACTGAGTCTGCCGATAAGAATATGGTGATTGACAGAGTCGAAAGTCTTGGCAAGGTCGATGAAGACGGCTGCACAGTACTGTCTTTTATCGATGGCGGTTATGATATCGTTTAGTACCTTGAGCGTGGCTGAGGTGCACCCGTGACCGGCTCGGAAACCAGATTGCACAGCGGAGAAGGTACAGTGGGATTCGAGATGGTCAGTGACCTGTTTGTTGACTTGGCTTTCGAAGACCTTAGATAGGCAGGGCAGGATGGATATAGGTCTGTAACAGTTTGGGTCCAGGGTGTCTCCCCCTTTGAAGAGGGGGATGACTGTGGCAGCTTTCCAATCCTTGGGGATCTCAGACGATATGAAATAGAGGTTGAACAGGCTGGTAATAGGGGTTGCGACAATGGCGGTGGATAGTTTCAGAAATAGAGGGTCCAGATTGTCAAGCCCAGCTGATTTGTACGGGTCCAGGTTTTGCAGCTCTTTCAGAACATCTGCTATCTGGATTTGGGTAAAGGAGAACCTGGAGAGGCTTGGGCGAGTAGCTGCGGGCGGGGCGGAGCTGTTGGCCGAGGTTGGAGTAGCCAGGCGGAAGGCATGGCCAGTCGTTGAGAAATGCTTGTTGAAGTTTTCGATAATCATGGGTTTATCGGTGGTGACCGTGTTACCTAGCCTCAGCTGAGCTGAGCTGGGAGGAGGTGCTCTTGTTCTTCATGGACTTTACAGTGTCCCAGAACTTTTTGGAGTTGGAGCTACAGGATGCAAACTTCTGCCTGAAGAAGCTGGCCTTAGCTTTCCTGACTGACTGCGTGTATTGGTTCCTGACTTCCCTGAACAGTTGCATATCGCGGGGACTATTCGATGCTATTGCAGTCCGCCACAGGATGTTTTTGTGCTGGTCGAGGGCAGTCAGGTCTGGAGTGAACCAAGGGCTGTATCTGTTCTTAGTTCTGCATTTTTTGAGCGGAGCTTTCTTATCTAAAATGGTGAAGAAGTTACTTTTAAAGAATGACCAGGCATCCTCAACTGACGGGATGAGGTCGATGTCCTTCCAGGATACCCGGGCCAGGTCGATTAGAAAGGCCTGCTCACAGAAGTGTTTTAGGGAGCGTTTGACAGTGATGAGGGGTGGTCGTTTGACTGCGGCTCCGTAGCGGATACAGGCAATGAGGCAGTGATCGCTGAGATCCTGGTTGAAGTATTTGGAGGGCCAGTTGGTCAGGATGACATCTATGAGGGTGCCCTTGTTTACAGATTTAGGGTTGTAATTGGTGGGTTCCTTGATGATTTGTGTGAGATTGAGGGCATCTAGCTTAGATTGTAGGACTGCCGGGGTGTTAAGCATATCCCAGTTTAGGTCACCTAACAGAACAAACTCTGAAGCTAGATGGGGGGCGATCAATTCACAAATGGTGTCCAGGGCACAGCTGGGAGCTGAGGGGGGTCGGTAGCAGGCGGCAACAGTGAGAGACTTATTTCTGGAGGGAGTAATTTTTTAAATCAGTAGTTCGAACTGTTTGGCTATGGACCTGGAAAGTATGACATTACTTTGCAGGCTATCTCTGCAGTAGACTGCAACTCCTCCCCCTTTGGTGGTTCTATCTTGACGGAAAATGTTATAGTTGGGTATGGAAATCTCAGAATTTTTGGTGGCCTGAGCCAGGATTCAGACACGGCAAGCACATCAGGGTTTGCAGAGTGTGCTAAAGCAGTGAGTAAAACAAACTTAAGGAGGAGGCTTCTGATGTTGACATGCATGAAACCAAGGCTTTTTCGATCACAGAAGTCAACAAATGAGGGTGCCTGGGGACATGCAGGGCCTGGGTTTACCTCCACATCACCCGCGGAACAGAGGAGGAGTAGTATGAGGGTGCGGCTAAAGGCTATCAAAACTGGTCGCCTAGAGTGTTGGGGACAGAGAGTAAAGGGAGCAGATTTCTGGGCATGGTAGAAAATATTCAGGGCATAATGCGCAGACAGGGGTATGGTGGGGTGCGGGTACAGCGGAGGTAAGCCCAGGCACTGGGTGATGATGAGAGAGGTTGTATCTCTGGACATTCTGGTTGTAATGGGTGAGGTCACCGCATGTGTGGGAGGTGGGACAAAGGAGGTATCAGGGGTATGAAGAGTGGAACTAGGGGCTCCATTGTAAACTAAAACAATGATAACTAACCTGAACAACAGTATACAAGGCATATTGACATTTGAGAGAGACATACAGCGAGGCATACAGTAATCACAGGTGTTGAATTGGGAGAGCTAGCTAAACAGTAGGTGAGACAACAACAGCTAATCAGCTAGCACAACAACAGCAGGTAAAATGGCGTTGACTAGGCAGGGAGGGTCGGATTAACTACACACAGAGCCTGAGTGCGGCTGGGGCCGACAGATAAAACATAAACAAGCAGATTGGAGTACCGTGATTAATGGACAGTCCAGCATGCATCAGCTATGTAGCCAAGTGATCAGTGTCCAGGGGGGCAGCGGTGGATGGGACTGGCGAGTATTATCCAGGTAAAAAAAAAATTGGCTGGCTGTGCAGAAGGTAAAGCCGCTAGCAGTGGCTAACAATGACTAAATAGCTTGTAGCTAGTTAGCTGGTTAGCTTCTGGAGGTTCTTGAATGTGTTCTAAAAATTAAAAATAATAGCGATTCCATATCACATTGGGTGAGGCAGGTTCCCGGAAGGTATTATCGAATTAAAAATCGAAAAGAGATTGAAAGTAAATATGGGTCCAGTGAGTGGTTGGGCTGGCTGGGGACGCAGCGATTCAGACAGTTAGCAGGCCTGTGCTAACAAGCTAACAGTTAGTAGACCGGGGCTAAACAAGATAGCAGTTAGCAGGCCGAATTAGCAAGCAAGCAGATAGCAAGGGCTAGAAAGTTAGTCTTTGGGGGACGTCGCGATGGAAGGGGGTAAGGCCTACAAGCCTCCTAAGTTTGTATTGAAGTCAATGTAGCCAGAGGAGGACGGGGAATAGCTGTCCTCCGGCTAAACCATGTTACTAGCCTAGAGTGTGTTGTTGAGACTACTGTAGACCTTCATTACAAAATAGTGAGTTTTAATCAGGTATTTGGTGACGTGAATATATTAAGTATAACTTTTTTAACGTTTCATTATTTTACATTTTTCTCAATATCACTGAGTAGGATGGTCCTCCCCTTCCTCCTCTGAGGAGCCTCCACTGTTCGATGAGAACTTGGACACCATCACAACCTTACTGGACAAGGCCACAATCAACAGCCGAATCAATTCTATGCGAAGGAGATGTCACGCTGCAAGAGGCATTTGGTGGTCACTCCAGATACAGACTGGTTTTCTGATCCACCTACCTTTTTAAAAATAAATTATATGTGACCAAGATGCATATCTTTATTCCCAGTCGTGTGAAACCAAGGGGTTCTCCTATGGGGACAGCTGAAGAACCCTTTAAGGTTGTAGAGAATGGGCCTCACCTTAGGAGCATATTCACATTTATGGGAGCCGATTGGAGCAGTAGCATTAATGGTTGGTCTTTTGGGCTGTGTATTAATGAAACTGGCACATGGCACAGAACCCTGTGGGTGACATGCTGGATCCACTGTATGCCAGGGATATTAAAATCAGTCTGGTTAGGTTTATTTCTCCTCAGACAGAGTTCCTGTAGTGAAGCATTGCAGCTCACTGTGTGAATAACTGAAACCCCTTTTTCCTTGACTTGATATATTTCAATAGTGCATTTGCATCAATTTCAACCATGCTCTGATTCTACATGTCATTTTTTCATGTCATATTGCTAGGACCCCTTCCACAGAGTATGACGCAGATGGAATGGGATATCATACAAGCTGTGGATGTACGTGTGCAAATGCTTGTGACTGTGTTCTCTAATGCAGGGTAATCACTCTTCATTGTGAGTGCAGAGGAACTGCAGTTTTGGCAGTTCGCTCATCGCTTGTTTGAAAAACGCATGTATGGATTTCTATCTGTCTGCCGTTCTCGTTAATGTACGTTACTTTGTTCTAATGTCAGAATAATATTTTTTTATGTGCAGCAACCAGCACTCTCAAATTAATCAGTTAGCTTTTCAAAGCAACTTAACAGACTGAAAGTCCATAATGGAGTACTTCATTATAGATTTTTTTAAATGTTCCTTTCAAGCTGCATAGAATAGAGGCTTCTTTTGATATCCATCCAGAAAAATATGGGCATGTGGGAGATGCGGAGAAACAAAACACCATTTAAATGATTTGCCTTTGAATCTTCTCTCATAAGCACTTTCTGTGAAAGTCAACAAAGTACAACTGAAGTTGACATAAGTTGTGTCTGGAGATTTCATTGAGAGGGGACTTCAAACTGAACTGACCAGAAACCCGGGTGTGTGTGTGCAGGGTGTGTCTTTGTGTGTGTTCATGTCTGTCTGTGTATGTGCATGTCTGTGCGCTTACATTATGTGTGTGCATGTCTGCTTCTGCCTGTGTATATGTGTGTGTGAGTGCATGTCTGTGCAAGTGTGTGTGCACATTTGTATTTGTGTGTGTGTGTGTGTGTGTGTGTGTGTGTGTGTGTGTGTGTGTGTGTGTGTGTGTGTGTGTGTGTGTGTGTGTGTGTGTGTGTGTGTGTGTGTGTGTGTGCGCGCGTGGGTTATCTGGTTTGTTTGTATGGCGAACATAAAGCATTCAACTACCAGCCCGTTACAAGGTGCCAGAGTAGATTGCTTTGGCATGGTGAGGCGTAATGCCTCTATTGGGCAAAATACATTTTGCGAATGTTAAGCCGCTGCTGCATGTATGCCTGTGATAAGCTGATCATAAACGAAAGGATTTATGATACTGCATTAAGGAGCTGCATTTATTCATTCAACTATTATTTAGTGTATAATGGTGAGGGGAAGATTTAAAGAAATGCATTTTTGAAAGGATAGCAGCAGGAGGATGTAGCAGGATGTAGCATTAACAAGACAGGGAATTAAATTACTCAGGTTTAAAAAAAAATGTTTTTGCTTGGAGTGTCTTCATTTACTGAACTGATCAGAGATACGGGAGGAAGAGAGACCTCAAATGATCCATATTTTTGGCAGCAGACAGACGAGCGGTGTAAAATGATGATTCATCTAGGGCTAAGCTGATATCAGCGCTCTTTCTTTCTCTCACTCCCTAAGGCTATGTGAATGTATTTTCACAAATCGAGGAACTGGTACCTACTGCATATTTGTAAGTTCCTATTCATTGTTTCCTCACTGCCAATCACTTAACCCAGTTACTGCAATGCTTTATTACTTTATCTCAGTCAAAGGTAGACATTTGGACTGGTTTGTACACCTTTGGTTTGCATTTAGATACATTACAAGGACCTGTTGTAATGTCAGTTGATGGCAAAAACAAGGACACTTCTCATAAGAAGTCCTGTCTAGGATTGCAAAGCTACCGGTAGTTTACTAAAGATTCCGGAATCGTCAGTAATTTAGGTAATTCATGTGGTGGAGAAAGTACTCAATTGTCATACTTGAGTTAAAGCCTAAAAGTATTCGGTTTTAAATATACTTAAGTATAAAAAGTAAATGGAATTGCTAAAATGTACTTAAGTATCAAAAGTACAAATATTAACCATTTCAAAATCCTTATATTAAGGAAACCAGACGGAACCACAATTTTATATATGTATTTATTGGCAGATAGGCAGGGGCACACGCCAATTCTATAATTTACAAATGAAGCATTTGTGTTTAGTGAGATCAGAGGCAGTAGAAATGACCAGGGATGTTCTCTTGGTAAGTGTGTGAATTGGACCATTTTCCTATCAAAATGTAACAAGTACTTTTGGGTGTCAGGGAAAATGTATGGAGTAAAAAGTACACTATTTTCTTTAGGAATGTAGTGAAGTAAAAGTAAAAGTTGGCAAAAATATAAATAGTAAAGTATTGATACCTCTCCAAAATATTTTTATTTAAGTACTTTACACCACTGGGTAATTAAACTTAACTTAATTTATACTTGATAACTTTTGAAAAAGTATGAATATATAGTATTGATTTGTTTATTTCTGTGTCCATAATATTCATGAGTTTCTACTAGATAAACCATATGGTTAAAGGTAAAATAGCCTAATTAATGAAAAAGGCATCCAATCAACAATGGCATTATTTTCTTTTAACTCTGCAACTCTTCCCTACTATTGCATTTTTTTTTACAACTACCACCAGTTTAACACCAGCACATTTACAACAAATACATATTGACATAGTAAAATAAATAAGTGTGTAAAAAAATAAATATATATATATTGCTGAAATCATCATATTAAAACACCAAATTGATGGTTTGTATGTAGGATAATGTTTTACAGCTTTGTCATGAAATCTTTTTTTTTTTAAATATCTTATTTTCTATATTTTACATGTAATAAGGCCACACAGAGGGCCAGAGATAATTACATACACCTGTAAAAATCTCAAGTACCCAAACGTGCCACTAGATGTCTTGTGCTAGAGTACGTAAAATCCTTGAAAGATACCAAAATTCTGGAAGTTTAATGATAAACTTTGAAGGTTTCAAGTAATATACTCTCCCTTTGCAGCCCTAGTCCTGTCACCATAATCTTCAGACTTTTGAGACTAGAAAAAAGGTACCATATGCTGCCAGGACGATATCTTGCGAATGCCCTGGTAAAGGAACAAAATAATCATTTTGTTGGTTGTGTAAATATTCATGCTTGTTTCTGACAATGTTCTGTGTGGAAATCGAGGACACTCCTCCATAGATGAACGCCTGCAGCTTTTTAAATTTTTATTATGTGGGATTAGGTTTGGGTGGTATCCAGATTTTCATACCTTCATACCGTTCCTGTACCATACCAGGGTATATACGGTATTACCGGCAGTGCATACAAGTGTCTCTATTTCTTTCCAAACAGCTTCTTTTTTTTTACGCACAAAACAATTGATGCAGTAGGGATCTTGATCCAGGCAGGGATTGATTGTCTATGCGTTATACAAGAAGCTTGATGTTGCAAGCTAGCCACTTAGTGTGTGCCACGCTAGTGTTAGCAAGGGCTACAGTGACCCCCTCATACCGCTAATGCTGATATTATGCAAAGCTCCAGATTTCTAACTGAGTCCCTCTGACAGGCTAATTGCCTTGACAGCTCTTGTTAGAGATGTTTTATGGGTGTGCAGCGGAGGCTCCCAGAGTCAGGCCCGTGTGATTCCATGCCAGGCAGCTTGCCTGGCGGAAGTGGGGGGGGTCAGGTGCAACTCCCTGGAGGGGGAGGGGTATCCAGGGCTGCGTCTGGGTTCGGCGGAGGTCTTTAGAATGGTCAGCAGCTGGGATGTTGGCATGCTGTCAGATCCTTGTGTCCCCCTGACCCCTCCGTTGCCCGGTGCATCTAGATGAGGTAAGTCGTGCAGTAGTGTGAGGTCACAGAGGCACTGTCATTAGAGGGGAGGTCAGAGAGCTATAATCACTTACATCTTAAAAAGGCTGCTTCCTGACAGCCACACCACAGGTAGTCATACATCATACGGGACTGGCTAGCTGTTGATGCCTGTTTTCCCTCCCTCCCTCACTGTCTCTGGCCATTGTGTGAATCCATGCAGCACTACTGCAGTGTAGTTATCTGCTTATAATGTAAGAGATGGAGTATTTTTTACATGATAGATGTGTGAACTTGTATTATGGATGGCTATTATTTATTTAGCTGAATGTTAGGATAGAAAACAGCACTTAAACCAGACTGTTATTTTAGGGATACTAGAGTTGATGCATGTGCCTTAGTCTTAATGTGTTTATTTTATTTATTTTTTATCATGTGTTGGTCATTGTTGCGTGTTCTGTCATTGTAAGTCATTTTTTAATTAATTTTTTTATTTCACCTTTATTTAACCAGGTAGACCAGTTGAGAACAAGTTCTCATTTACAACTGCGACCTGGACAAGATAAAGCAAAGCAGTGCGACAAAAACAACAACACAGAGTTACACATGGGATAAACAAACGTAGTCAAGAACACAATAGAACAATCTGTAGTTTGTAGTGAAGTAAGGAGGTAAGGCAATAAATAGGCCAATAGTGGCAAAGTAGTTACAATTTAGCAAATTACACTGGAGTGATATATGTGCAGATGAGGATGTGCAAGTAGAAATAATGGTGTGCAAAAGAGCAGAAAAACAAAAACAAATATGGGGATGAGGTAGGTAGTTGGTTGGATGGGCTATTTACAGCTGCAGCGATCGGTAAACTGCTCTGACAGGTGCATTGATGATGCATGCTGTGCTACAACAATTTCCCAAATTGGGATTAAAAAAGTCATACTCTACTCTACTTTCTACTCTACTCTCTTAAAATAACTGTTTAAACTGGGATCCTGGCTGATCAGGTTATATCAGCCAGACTAACCCCATTGTAAATGATGTCTCACCAGGTTAGGCTTTGTTTTTTACACCAACCACCACTGTGATGAAAGCATCTATGTGACCTATCAATAAAACATACTACACAGGGTTCTTCTTCTTCTTTGACTACCGATGATGGGTCTTCTCTCTAGCATGTTTGTTCAAGGGTAAATCCATTTGAATTCAATCACGTTGTGACAGCATCCCTTTTAATTTATACATACAATTTATATCCGTACATGTTTTCCCATGGAAGAAGTGGTCAGAGAGTGACTTTTTTTGACCTGAACGCCAAAACATTCAGAGGATAGAGTTGCTCAAAGTTGGCCCATTTTGCATACCCCACCGTATCATAACAGATCTGGGGCGGCAGGGTAGCCTCGTGGTTCGATCCTTGGACTAGTAACCGAACAGTTGCAAGTTCAAATCCCCTGACAAGGTACAAATCTGTCGTTCTGCCCCTGAACAGGCAGTTAACCCACTGTTCCTAGGCCGTCATTGAAAATAAGAATTTGTTCTTAACTGACTTGCCTAGTTAAATAAAGGTAAAATGTCCATGTCTTCATCACTGGCAAAGATAAATGTTCGATTTTGATATAATTTAAAAGCTTACAAACAGTGTTGTCAAACTTTTTTAGTATTTCACACTACTATTTCACGCCAAATGAGAGTTTTGTATTGTGCCTGCCATCGTTTGAGACACAACATGCTCTTGAATACAGGGTGGGTGTCATTTCATTCATAGAAATATAATTCATAGAATGCACCTATTCCTTTAGACCACTGCAATTTAGCTGGTACTCCATTGAAATGTAAATTAAATGTACATTTTAACTTCAAAATTCTACCACGTAGATGACCGCCGGTCCACCCACTGTCTAATTTCAACTTAAATGGTTATGTCAATAGGTTTCCTATGGATGCTTGATAGTACAATTTAAAACGACAGATGTTCCCAATCAAGTCAACATTCTCTGATGTGTGGACCTCCAACCATCTTTGTAGTACCATAGAGCGTTGAAATATCTTATTATATTCCCAGTTTAGTGCATTTATCAGCCAAAACAGGACACCCACCCTTTATTCAAAAGCATGTTGTGTCTCAACCGGTGGCGGGAACAACACAAAAACATTAGGGTCTAAGCTTTATGCAAATAAGAAATATATTTAAGTATTTTCAGATAATTGATTTTAAAGGTAAAAAGCGTTTTAACCGTTTATATTTTCCAGTAATGAAGACATGGACGTCTCATGGTATGGTGGGGTATGCCAAATTGATCAACTTATCTCTGGAATGAGCATTTCTAAAATGGGCAAATATGCATAGAAGGTTTCGTTCAAATCAAAAGGGGTGCTGTCAAAAAGTGATTGAACTCAAATGGATTTACCCTAAACTAAATGGTGTTGTTTATGTGCATACTCGTGGGTCTGTGTATCTCTGTGTGTACCTGTATGTATTTCTCCTCTGTATCATCATTCACAGGTGTTCATTCAAAACACGCTTTGTTTTCTTACCTCCCTGTGTCTACCCTGACTGGATAGGATAGGATAATTGGTATGTGAGAGACTGTGTGTTTTCTCATCCAACATGGCGAACAAAATCTACAACCCACAACGGCTGCTGTCGAACAAGCGATGCATGTGAATACTGCTCTGTCTCAGCCTGTAGAGATTAATAATGGGTTGGTGGGCTGCGAAGCGAGACTGTGCCGCTTCTGATGAGGAGCCACTGTTTATTAATTGTGACCTCTCGCTTCCAGGGGTTCATGCCTGATAATGTATGACATGAATTATGGAAGATGGACCCATTTCAGAGCCAGCCCACCCCCCGGATGTTTTCGGGGGTCGGGTTGAGCGTTTGTGTGTGTGACAGGCGTTATTGGAGAGACAGGGCGCTAATTCGTGTAACATGACAGAACGAGATGGAACACAACAAGAGGAAGATGGCGTGGCATCTCCTGACAGGCCTGCTTGTGTAAATGTCCTCCATTTTGTTTTCAGAACACATCAGGAGATGTCACCAAGGCCCCAGGGTTCCATAAAAGCATGCTTTCCACTGTGCTCAGTGGACACTTTCAGTATTGCAGTTTACTGAAGTCGATCCCAAAAAGACAATTCCCATCGACATTCCCATAGAGAAGTCTAATCAGAACATTTCTAAAAAAACACTTTTGTGATCACCTTTGTGCCCAAAATATCTATTGAATTATTCAAGATTTTTTTTTCCATCACTCACAGCCGAAGACATTAACATTCTAGATTAATCCAATGTCTGTCATGTTTCTGGATGACATGATGACGTTGTTGCTGCTCCAGTGTGCACTGAGTGCTTGTCATTATCGGCACTGTAAAGCAGATGGCAACCACAACAAACGTGAGTATATTACGCTGACAAAACCATCTGTCAATCTTAGATCCGGTCTCTGTTTCATACAGTATATAGCTCAATGGATGTCATAGAAAGATGGCAATTAGCCTCTCTCTCTAAACGGTCTAATGTCATTCAGGCCACCTCTGTGACATAGGGATTTAAAATGAGACCCCCTTCTCTCATCAATAGTCATCCATTGTGTTATGAACATTAACGAGAGGAACAATATTGTTAGTTCCCTTGCATCCAATCTATTTTCTTCCAGGGCTGTTTCTCCATGAGAATGGGTCTATTAGACAGCACCAGGGTGGTTTGATGAAGAACAGAGCTGCCTGTCTAACTGGTGGACAGATAAGTGATTGTCATTTATACCCAATGGGAAGTGTACTCTCTGTTCAACCACGACTGCATGGCCAGGCACGACTCCAACACCATCATTAAGTTTGCAGACGACACAACAGTGGTAGCCTGATCACCGACAACGATGAGACAGCCTATAGGGAGGAGGTCAGAGACCTGACTGGGTGGTGCCAGAATAACAACCTATCCCTCAAAGTAACCAAGACTAAGGAGATGATTGTGGACTACAGGAAAAGGAGAACTGAGTACGCCACCATTCTCATCGACGGTGCTGTAGTGGAGCAGGTTGAGAGCTTCAAGTTCCTTGGTGTCCACATCACTAATAAACTTGAACGGTCCAAACACACCAAGACACTCGTGAAGACAAAGCCTATTCCCCCTCAGGAAACTAAAAAGATTTGGCATGGGTCCTGAGATCCTCAAAAGGTTCTACAGCTGCAACATCGAGAGCATCCTGACCGGTTGCATCACTGCCTGGTACGGCAATTGCTCGGCCTCCGACAGCAAAGCACTACAGAGGGTAGTGCCTACGGCCCAGTACATCACTGGGGCTAAGCTGCCTGCCCTCCAGAACCTCTACACCAGGCAGTGTCAGGGGAAGGCCATAAAAATTGTCAAAGACCCCAGCCACCCCAGTCATAGACTGTTCTCTCTACTACCTCATGGCAAGCGGTACCGGAGTCCCAAGTCTAGGATAAAAAGGCTTCTCAACAGTTTTTACCACTAAGCCATAAGACTCCTGAACAGGTAATCAAATGGCTACCCGGACTATTTGCATTGTGCACCCCCAACCCAACCCCTCTTTTACACTGCTGCTACTCTCTGTTTGTCTTATATGCACAGTCACCTTATACACAGTCACCTTATACACACTATACATTAATGTACGTATGTACATACTACCTCAATTGGCCCGACCAACCAGTGCTCCCGCACATTGGCTAACCGGGCTGTCTGCATTGTGTCCCGCCACCCACCACCCACCACCCCCTCTTTTACGCTACTGCTACTCTCTGTTCATCTTATATGCATAGTTACTTTAACCATATCTACATGTACATACTACCTCAATCAGCCTGACTAACCGGTGTCTGTATATAACCTCGCTACTGTTTTCACTGTCTTTTTACTGTTGTTTTATTTCTTTACTTACCTATTGCTCACCTAATACCTTTTGTGCACTATTGGTTAGAGCCTGTAAGTAAGCATTTCACCTGTTGTATTCAGCGCACGTGTCAAACTTTGATGTGATTTGATTTAAAGAAGGCCGCTCATTTAATAAATTCCTCACAAACACAGCAAACAATTGACTTCTTATGGATTGTTTCCTGCTGAAATGATGCTTCATTTGCGAGTGATGCCTATGCTCTATAGTCACTGTTATGTTTTCAGATGTTTCATTTGGATGAAAAAGACAAAAACAACTTTCAAGGAATCATGGGAAGGATGAGATCAAATAGAGCACAAGCCAATTGCAGATGTCTTGGCCAATCATAGTGACTGTAAGGGGGGATTCTACGAAGCTAATATATGGAATTGTTTAAGATGGTCATACCAAGGATAATTTATTTATTTAAAAATTTCGAATTGTAGGACCCTTGTAGGTATCGATGTTTTTTGAATACTTTTTTTGTGGGGATGAAACATTTAACATGGAAATTAGCCTTGCTTCCCACAGTTGTGTCATGTTGGCCTCAATGTCCTTTGGGTGATACACACAGGAAACTGTGAATAGCCCAGCAGCGTTGCAGTTCTTGACACACTCAAAATGGTGTGCCTTGAACCTACTACCATACAAAAATATTTTGTTTCACCTATTCACCCTCTTAATAGGACACATAGACAATCCATGTCTCAATTGGATCAAGGCTTAAAAATTATTCTTAAATCTGTCTCATCCCCTTGATCTACACTGATTGAAGTGGATTTAACAGGTGACATCAATATGGGATCATAGCTTTGACCTGGATTCACCTTGTCAGTCTCTGTCATGGAAAGAGCTGTGTACCCTCAGTTGATACAGTACTTCCCTTCACTACCGGGTGACCGTCAGACACGTCGTTTGAGGCTTGTGGGCGCCGTACAGCAAAACAGTGTGTTTGAGAGAGTATCATCTTTCCAAAGAGTGGTCATATTAGTTTGGACGCTACAGACGTTTTTATGAGAAAATACATTTTCTGAAGGTCTGACAAACACTGCTGCAGCTCGGCCATCTTCTACCGCAGACGGCTGCCATTGGCGGATGTGGTAGATTGAGCCCATGAAAAAAAAAATATCTACCAACACAGATGGATTTTGATAGGAATGTTGTTATTATGCTAATTAGATGTCCACGGGCGTGCGGACATCGATTCTAGGAACAGAAACACAGGCTATTTTGGGATCCCTGTCTCCTCAGTGGTCCACACTAGTGGATGGGCGGGGGATTGTACATTATCCCAGCTGTTGTTTGTCCCTGTGGACTTTCTCCCCTCTGTCTGTGTGTGGTGGACATTGCTCCAGGCTACAAACACCAGACATGGATGCCAGTAAATCTACAGAAACACCCTGTCAGGAAGAAATGGGATTTTACATACACACACACACGCTCCGCCTCAGGGCCCCTGCTTCCTCAGTAGCTCCTGATATGAGCCACATTGTCTGGTAGGGTACTGTGACAGTGTGGTATGGTGTTGTTTGGTGTGGTAGCTTCTGCCTGGGTGTCTGGCATTTTTGACAGGCCAGGCACTCTCTCTCCTCCCCGACAGGGGCCTTGCCAAGCAGCAATGGGGGAAGAGAGAGGGGGAGGGCATCATCTGGATGTCCGCTCCTGTGTCCCCACTGCTTCTAATCCCTGTCTGATTACGGCGGATGGCGTGGCGGTAGTGGCTGTACGATTGATCTCTCGTTATCTGAGCGGATGCGCTGGTGATTGATGAGCACATGCAGGAGGTGCCTGCGCTACTGCCCCGGCTCTTATCTGGCCCCCGCTGCCGACGAAAATGCAGCCAGAGCCTCAGCCTGAGCCTTAGCGTGTGGCAAAAGGGGCCGAGGGAAAGATGATGGACTGCCTGCTTGGTGCCCCCCTTCCCCTGTCTCTGGATTAGGCTCGGGCTGGAGCTGTGTTTGGGGCTGGATCTGTGTTTGGGGCTGAAGCTGGAGGCTCAGCAGCCACTGGAACTGAGTTTGGTGCTGCAGTTGAAACACAGTAGTGGCTGGAGCTGCATCTGGGGCTGGGGCTGAGGGGTAGCTGGAGCTGTGGTGGATGCTGGGCCTGGTGATGAGGCATGGGGGAGGAGTGGAGCTGGATGAGAGAGGATAGAGCTGGACCACCCAGTCTGGTAGGCAGGGAAACAGCCACAGAGTCAGGGAGGCAGGGATTGAGGCAGGAAGGGAGGCAGGCTCTACAAGACCTGCAGCTGTGTCTGCTCATAAAAGACAGACCATCCAGCCACAGATCGGTTCCCTGTGCTACACAAGCACAATTTGCAATGGCTAATTACTGTTAATGGATCATCTGATGAAATGGAAATCAAAACGGGGGAAGGACAGACAGACTCTCCAAATGATATACGGTTGGCACATTACGTTGGCAAGTTGTGCTAACAGGAGACAGGGTGATTGAGAGAACAGACAATGACAACAGCTCCATAATGAAGTGGTGCTACATTCCCTCATTATGAGAAGAGGAGGGTAAAGAGTGCCAGGAGTGGACCACACCTGTCCAGCAATACCCCTCTGAGTGTCACAGCTGCAGGATCTAGTTTCTGAATCCAGCATCTCTGTCCAGCTCTATAAAAGAAATAGGAAGGAGTTTGAATTAAAAAAGACTGGTTACTCATTCCTATTCTTAGACAGAAGAGATGTTGAAATGAACACAAAACCACAGACAGATGACATGATGCTAGGACATTCCGCAATAATCTTTAACCCCCCTCTCTCATAAGTCTTTGTTTGGTTTTTCATTTTTCTCTCCACATCACTATCCAGCTTTCCTCTCCCTCTCTTCGTTCCTTTGTCTATGATCTAGCGGAAAGAGCACTGCGGTAACTATTAGCTGAAGGGTATTTCTGAATATGAAATGGATCTGAATCGATGGGCATGCCTAGTCTGCAGTATACAAAACCCCATTCCCTTTGTCTGCGTATCGATACGCACGACTAACGACTGACTACACACGCACAGATGTGTGTGAGTGCACAAAATGATCATGAAAAGTATTTTTAAGGCTAAAGAAGCACTGAATTGCTCACCTGTGAGAATTGAACTGTAGTTGTACTGCTTCAAGCTCAACTAGAGTGCTTTCCATGTCTGGATGTTAATTAAAGGAGCCTGAGGATTTGACTGTCAAGAGCTTTTTTTATTGAACACTGTTTGTATGTTCAGCTTGTGTCATGTGATGGTTCAGCCCACAGTTTTGTATCTTCCCATCTCATCAGATTCTTGAGAGGCAACATTGGCCTTGATCATTTACTTCCATCTCTTTCACATGGTCTTAGTGTACCTTCAAGCAGTGGCCTTGAATGTAAATGCACATCCACATCCTCAAACTCATGTTGAACTAGAATACATTAATACAGCATTGTACTGTTATAAGTCCCCAGCTTTAGGTGTTACTTTAGTTCTCAGGGCTCCTGTATGAATTATTTCCCCATTTCTCTTTGAACTTCACAGACAAAGCAATTAATGCAAATGTATTGCACAGATTGCAAATATGCTGGGAAGATCCAGATTTCAAGGAATCTGATTATTTGTCCCACTGTCCTTGGTGTGAAAAATAATACAAACTGTGCAAAAAAATATCCCCTCTCTTTTGTATGATTGTGAGAGAGGGGAGAGTGAAAACAGAGAAATGATTGGTGATGGAGCATTGCATTCCACAGTTCATTAGCAGGAGAACACATTATTTACCCAATATTACAGTGAGACATAATGCTTGTACTGATGCGAGATGATGATGTCTTATTTCAGTGATGATAAACAGCCACTCCCTCTCCCAGTCCACTCACAGACTATCCAAACCAATCATATTGCAGCTCCCGGGCTGACCGTGGATCAATTACATTTTCAGCAGGACAATTTTTCTTCCCCTGATTTTATTCTCTCTCCATTCCCCTCCAACGCTCTCTGTTCTTAGGGCTTCAGCTGTGCGGGCCTGGGGATGATGCTCAGTCATACACAATAAAGCCCCTTTTTCCTGCTCTGTCTCCCACAGCTCTGGAACCAAGTAAATCTGTCCGCCACATTAGTTTATTTAAAGGAGTCCGGCTGGGCTCCACACTCTCTCTCTCCTCAGTGGTGTGGTGTGTGGTATGGTACCCAGTACGTGTGTGTGGTAGAGCCTGCGCTGAGCCGCGCTGTGTACCCAGTATTGATCCAAGGTAATGAGCACAGAGAGAGTGTGGGGCTGGCAGGCCAGTGCACAGCGGCCCAGGGAGATGAATGGGACATTAATTGACTGAGACAATACAAATAATTTGGGACTGTAGGACAACATCAAGATTGATGGCTGCTTTGGCTGCGTAGTGAAATAGCTCCTAGTCTTAGTAGTGTAGGTTTGATTGCTCCCAGGAAGGCGTTTGGAAGTAGGGAAAGGACTGTAAAATGCATGACAGTGAGAGAGACGGGAGGGAGTGAGAAAGAGTAAAGAAGATAGAGAGAAGGGCAGGGAGTAAAAGCGAGAGGGACAGAAGGAGAGAGAGAGCAGAGGGGAGAATGGAGTTTGCACGAAGAGAAGGAGAAAACAAGGAGGGTTGATTCACCTATAGAGGGCAGGCTGCTCCAGCTCTAATGTATTTTATCCCTTATTTAAAATGGATTACGTTAGTTATACATTATGCACTATATACTGGAACTGTTAATTACTTTTGGAATGAAGAAATGTGTGAACACATCTACCTCGGCTCTTGGAGTGATCTTCTAACAGGAACATCAGTTGAATAATAATGTGAAGAACAGTACTGTAGATGCAAACTTGCGATAAATCAAGAGAAGACCCAGATTGTTCATTTCAGAAAGAAGGGAGTGCAGAGAAGTGCACACTACTTTTGTTTCGGAACAACCCCATTATTCTACACTGGGCTCCATAAATACCTTGGTTGCACTATGGATGAAAACATGACATTTGAAGATGGCATTAGATAACTGGCAGATTCGGCGAGTAGAGCCTTGGGGTTAGTGTTAAACAACATGAAAATATGTAAGGATCTTGGTTACTGTGCTTACTCTCAGCTGTATAAATCATGTGTGTGTCTAGTGATGGACTATGCTGCTGGAGAAGGGGGATCAAAAGTGCGTACTAATAGTACCAATGTTCAAAACAGAGCAATCCACTGTTTTCTTGGTGTGTCTAAACTGACTCGAAACCTGACCATGTGTGGAGATATGGGTTGGGAACCATGTGTGGAGATATGGATTGGGAACCATGTGTGCTTTGACAAAAAATGTACATGGCAAGTCTATGGAACAGACTGGTAAATATGCTAGAACACAGAATAAACAAAACATTTATTCGACCTTGGGACCTTACGCATATCTGTGGGCTAGAAAATTGTTATACATTTTTGTGAAACTGACAAATCACCATGTGGTCCATCCACAAGGAAAAATGGGCAGTTGATGTTTTGTTCAAACCTAAACTTGGAATGTACACTCTCATCAAAGAGAACTACACCCCTGAACCATATGTCCGCCTGGACCTAACAACAAACAAAGGTTAGTTTGTGCACAACAGATCAGGCACCCTCCCTCTGGCTATTGAGGCGGGTAGATTTAACAGACTGACTGAAGGGAAGAACATTTGCGTTCTGTGTGATCTTCGGTAAATCTTAAATGAAATCCATTTTGTGTTTTTTTGCCCTTGTTAATGCCCTTTCATGTTTTTTTGTAAACAATTTGGTGATACCATTGAAGTATTCTGGTTATGGGATGAGCAGAAGCTTACATTTTGTTTTTAACAGGAAGTGTCCGAGATTGCCCAGTTTGTTCATAATGCCTGGAGGAGAAGGACAAATGTACTGTTTGTGTACCGAGGCTAGATGGTAGCTGTATTGTTCATGATTATTGTTTGTGTCACGTTCTGACCTTAGTTCCTTTGTTTTGTCTTTTGTTTTAGCATGGTCAGGGCGTGAGTTGGGTGGGTTGTCTATGATTTTCAATTTCTGTGTTTGGCCTGGTATGGTTCTCAATCAGAGGCAGCTGTCAATCGTTGTCCCTGATTGAGAACCATATTTAGGTAGCCTGTTTTCCATTGTGTTTTGTGGGTGGTTCTTTCCTGTTTAGTGTTTTTGTTTGTCCTTACAGGACTGTGTGTTTGTCGTGTTTGTTGTTTTGTCTAGTGTTGCATATTTCATTAAATAATATGAACACTGAGCACGCTGCACCTTGGTCCTCCTCTCCTTCCCCAGACGACAAGCGTTACAGTTTGTTAATAATTTGAAAAATGTTATTTTGTTTTGTAGTTTCTTGTAAGCCAAAGGAGGGTTGGGCACCGATAGGTGTATAACACTTATTATATACTGGGTGGTTCGAGCCCTGAATGCTGATTGGCTGAAAGCCATGTTATATCACGGGTATATCACGGGTTGCGTTGTGCTAAGAACAGCCCTTAGCCATGGTATATTGGCCATATACCACACCCCTTCTTGAGCTCCAAAAGTACTTTTTGTTTTGGATCTGTACTCCAGCACTTTAGATTTGAAATTATACAATTACTATGAGGTTAAATTGTATTCTGTCAGCTTTAATTTGAGGGTATTTTAATCCATATTGGGTAAACCATTTAGAAATTACAGCACTTTTTATACATAGTCCCCCCATTTTAGGAGACCAAAAGTGTTGGGACAAATTCAGTCATATGTTTATTAAAGTAGTACAAAGTTAAGTTTTTGGTCCCATATTCATAGCACAAAATTACTAAATCAAGCTTGTGACGACAAATTTGTTGGATGCATTTGCTGTTTATTTTGGTTATGTTTTGATTATATTGTGCCCAATTCGTCAGGGCATGGACTGTCTTGAAAGAGTTCAATAGGGATACTGGCCCATGTTGACTCCAATGCTTCTCCCAATTTTTATTACATTGTTTTCTCTATTTTATTTCTCTATTTTATTGTTTCTAGAAAATATATATTTTTAGGCAGATAAGATAAGTCAGATAAGAACAATTTCTAATTCACAATGTCGGTCTACCATGGCCAAAAACGGACGACGCTAGGCCAATTGTGCGCCAACCTATGGTACTCTCAATCAGTGCCGGATGTGATACAGCCTGGATTCGAACCAGGGATTGTAGTGACACCTCTTGCACTGAGATCAGTGCCTTAGTCGTGGCGGCAGGTAGCATAGTGGTTAGAGCATTGGACTAGTCACTGAAAGGTTGCTAGATCGAATCCCCGAGCTGACAAGGTAAAAATCTGTCGTTCTACCCCTGAACAAGGCAGTTAACCCACTGTTCCTAGGTGTCACTGAGAATAAGAATTTGTTTCCTAACTGACTTGACTATATATAATGTAAAATAATACATAATGTCATACATATGTTGCAATTCAGGAGCTTTCATGTTTAAAAGATTGTGTAGTCATGAATTTTTTGACCCCTCTTAATCACATGGTATGTTATTTAAGTGATCTGATCATGCCTCAGCAGTTTTATTTATTCTCAAGCCATCATTCAAACTACATTTTGTGAATGTTGATATTGATACTTGTCTCTGTCAACCAAGTATATCAACCCCTCATTAGTAATACCAGTGATTCAAACCAGCTCCACTTGTTTCAAACCTGTACCTGTCTGCTTAATTTATAATCCTGTTCAGCTCATCTCAAAGCCTGTTTGTGTGCTGAGAAACCAGCAGTCCCCGAGCTCAGGCAGAAGAGGTATAGATATAAACGTCAAACTCTGGGTATGTAGCTGGATAGCATCTGTAAGTGTGTGTAACCTGACAGCTTCCCATGGGCCAGCTAGTAAGAGAGTGAGTAGTGTGGCCCTACATTATGAATAACTCTCTCACATCCGCACAGGGCCTTGATCCTGCTAATAATGCTGATATATTCCAAAAAGTCGTATCTTAAACATGGTTATTAAAATGATTCATGTGACAATAGCACAGGGAGATGTCATTTTAGTTGCAGGCGTACAGTACAGTATGCTAGTGTTTGGTTTATTCGGATTCCCATTAGCTTTTGCCGAAGCAGCAGCTATTCGTCCTGGGGTTCAGTAACACACTGCTGTAGTGCAAGAAGAAGATGTTCTTCTTTTTCTCCCAGGATCAGAGTTGTCTGAAGTGTGTGCACAGGGTTTAACCCCGAGAGTCAATTACATAGGTTATTATTGGGAGAAGACAATAACCACCCAGACAATCCATGCATAGGTTTTCTGCTCCACTATGATAGCATTTCCAGATATTTTAGAGCCCTTTCCCAATGCACCTATTAGTGAAATAGGCTTTGTTAAACACAGGGGTTGTGGTGGGCCTCCTAATGAAAGAAGTTCCCATTGGTCTGTGGGCTGTGTTTCTTGCAGTGTGAAACTAATAAAACTGGGGCTGTGTAATAAGGGAGACAGAGGTAGCGGCCCAGAGTGAACTCTAGATTTATTGTATTCATCTGTGGAAGTAAGATATCTGTAATGCAGATAGCTGGTACAGATGGCAGAGGAGAGGAAAGGAGAGGAGAGAGGAGCCTGGATCAGTAAAACGCCAGCTCTCTCTCTTGAGTAAAAAGCAGAGTTGTGATTTAGAGAGAGATGTGAAAACTGACAAAGACAGAGATGAAGAAAGTCACAGTGAGATCTGCTCTGCCACACACCTGTCTTACATATTCAACCCTCCACATCATGATGGCATTCATTGCTCACAACATGCATAGAAATGGTCCATTTTAATTGTATTTTCAAAATACATGACAAAATACATTAGTTGATTTTGGTAATTTGTTCATATGTGGCATGGATATGGATAATAACTCATGAATTTAAATTATTGTTGCATTAATATGCATGTTCATTAGTATCATGATATTGGTGGTCTCAGTCCATTGCTCCTGTGTTTTTTGTTTGCTTTTGAAATGACCTTATCAGGCAACAGAAAATAAACTCACACACAAACAAACATAGACAAACAAGTGTGCGCACACACGCACACACACACACACACACAAACGCACACAGACACACACACAGCAAAAGCAAGCTGACAGCAAGCTTCATTAGGAGCGTGAGTTGTGTCTACATGACACAGGGGAAACCAACAGAAAGAGTAATGTGCATTAGTCACATGTCTGCTCCGCTCCTCTGTCTCTAACTTTCTTACGGCAGGGATTGTTAAGCACACAGCTGGTTGGACAGACAGCTTTATCAATAATCCCTCTCATCAGAGCGCTCAGCCAACCTACGCCCTCGAAAGTCCACCGCCACACGCCTAACTGTCTCATTAAAAAGTTTGGCAGGGCGTCAGGCCGAGGTTGACACAGCTCTGGTCCCCCAGGCGTTGGCCCCAGGGTCAGACCAGAGATCAGCTCTCACCCAGCACCTTGGCCCCTGCACTGACCTCATCTATTTACACCCTGTCAAGGCTGCTGAGAGAAATAAAACTGCAGTTTATCTCCTTTCTGTCTGCCTAGTGATTCACCACCACTGAGACAGAGATAGAAAGTGGAGGGAGAGAGGGAGAGTGGGTGGAAGACGGTAAGAAAGAAAAAGCTAGGAGGAAGTGAGAGGGAGGTAAATGAGAGCAAATAAAAGGATGAGAGAGGGAAGAATGGAGGGAGAGGAAAAATTATAGTGCGAGAGAAAGGAGGAGATAAAAGGAAAAAGAGGGAGAGACTGCAGTTAGCATTCAGTAGGGGCTACGTGGCAGAGGGATTGTTTTTTCCCATGATGCTCAGGTAACGAAGTTGCTGATTGCCCATCATAGAGATGGTGGTAGAGGGGAGTAGGAGTGGCTGGGGGAGGAATGGTGGAAGAAGGGGGATTGCAGGGAGAAAAAGTGAGTGGGTGTAATGCAAAACAATAATGCAAAGGCATACCCAATAAAGAAAATAGAATTTTAAAGTGTTTATTGGGAAAAAGCCTGCTCTGAATTGTGTCCCTGGAGGGCTGGCATTGGGATTGCTCTGAGCGCAACCATAAACAAGGCATAATCATAATGCTTATCTTTCTGTGCATTATTGCTGTCTTTATGGCTGGAAAAAAGACAAACAGTGACTACTCCTACTCCCAGAATGAGCTGCCGAGAGGCTGAAACCATGCTTAGCTAGAGGAGTAAAGAGAGATGGAAGATCATTTTTAGGGAATGCCTGAGTGAGTTAGTGGACAGCTTGTTCTCCTCTCTCCTCTGATGCGTTGGCTGAATGTTCAGCAGATGGGCGTTGACAGGAGATATTTAATGAGCTTTCAGTGGTGTGAATGTTAACCTTCACCGCCAGGGAAAGAAACACATGGGTGACTATTCCTCAAGCCCCAGAGAACCCTGCAGAGATACACACATTTATCAATTACGGCAATTGAATCCATGAGGCTAGCTGGACTATTGCAGGAAGTAAACAATGTCTGTTAGCTAAACACTGAATAGACTTGTTTTATTGTGTGATGATATGTACATATGGGACCAATACATACTCTGGGACCAATACTTTACATGTTGCATTGATGTTTTTGTTCAGTGTATTTAACTTTTTAGCAGTCTTGTGGCTTGGGTTAGAAGCTGTTCAGGGTCCTGTTGGTTCCAGACTTGTTGCATTGGTACCGCTTGCTGTGCAGTAGCCGAGAGAAGAGTCTATTACCTGGGTGGCTGTAGTCATTGACCATATTTAGGGCCTTCCTCAGACTACGCCTGGTATAGAGGTCCTGGATGGCAGGGAGCTCGGCCCCAGTGATGTGCTGGGTAGTCAAAATGGCGAGAAGAAGATACTGAAACCGACTGATGATAAACTGCTCATATATTACAGTTCATAAATGATTCAAATTAACATGATCTGTTGATGTACATAAAAGTCATGTTTTTTTCCACTACCCTCTGTAGCACCTTGCAGTCGGATGCCAAGTAGTTGCCATACCAAGCAGTGATGCAACCAGTCAAGATGTTCTCAATGGTTCAGCTGTAGAACTTTTTGAGGATTTGAGGGCCCATGAAACATTTTTTTTCAGCCTCTTGAGGGGGAATAGGTTTTGTCGTGCCCTTTCATGACTGTGTTGGCGTGTGTGGACCATGATAATTCCTTAGTGATGTGGACACAGACAAACTTGAAGCTCTCAACCTGCTCCACTACAGCCCTGTCTGTGGATGGGGTTATGCTCAGCCCTCTGTTTCCTGCAGTCCACGATCATCTCCTTTGTCTTGCTGACATTGAGGGACAGGATGTTGTCCTGGCACCAGACTGACAGGTCTCTGACCTCCTCCCTATAGGCTGACTCCTCGTTGTTGGTGATCAGGCCTAACACTGCCGTGTTGTCTGCAAACTTAATTATGGTGTTGGAGTCGTGTACGGCCACAGAGTCGTGGATGAGCAGAGAGTACAGGAGAGGACTAAGCAAGCACCCCTGAGGGACCCCCGTGTTGAGGGTCAGCATGGTGTATGTGTTGTTGCCTACACTCGCCAACAGGGGATGGCCAGTCAGGAAGTCCAGGAGCTAGTTGCAGAGGGAGGTGTTTAATCCCAGGGTCCTTAGCTTAGTGATGAACTTGGAGGGCACTATGGTGTTGAATGCTGAGCTGTAGTCAATGAACAGCATTCTTATGTAGGTGTTCCTTTGGTCCAGGTGGGAAAGGGCAGTGTGAGGTGCAATAGAGATTGTGTCATCTGTGTATCTGTTAGGGCAGTATGAAAATTGTGTCCAGTGTGTATGGGGTGATGGTGTTGACGTGAGACATGACCAGCCTTTCAAAGCATTTCATGGCTACAGATGTGAGTGCTACGCGGTGAGTCATTTAGACAGGTTACCTTGGCATTCTTGGGCACAGGGACTATGATGGTCTACTTGAAACATGTAAGTATTACAGACAGGGTCAGGGAGAGGTTGAAAATGTCAGTTAAGCAACTTGCCAGCTGGTCAGCGTATGCTCTGAGTACGCTTCCTGGTAATTCGTCTTGTGAATGTTAACCTGTTTAACTTGTTGACGCTACCCATCCCTTTAGCGGGATAATTGTCATCAACAACCGCTGAAATGCATAGCGCCACATTCAAAATAATATTACTAAAAATATTTATATTCATATAATCACAAGTGCAATATAGCAAAACACAGCTTAGCCTTTTGTTAAAGGTCTACGGAGAGTGTGATCACACAGTCATCCGGAACTGCTGGTGCTCTCATGCATAGTTCAGTGTTGCTAGGCTCGAAGCGAACATGGAAGATATTTAGCTTGTCTGGTAGGCTCGTGTCACGGGAAAGCTCACGCCTGGGTTTCCCTTTGTAAGCCCTGCCACATCCGACGAGCATCAGAACCTGTTTAGTAGGATTTGATCTTACTCTTGTATTGATGCTTTGCCAACTTGATGGTTCGTAGAGAGGGCATAGCGTGATTTCTTTTAAGTGTCCGGATTAGTGTCCTGCTTCTTGAAAGCAGCAGCTCTAGCCTTTAGCTCAGTGCCGATGTTGCCTGGAATCCATGGCTTCTGTTTGGAATATGTATGTACGGTGACTTTGGGGACAATGTCATCGATGCATTCAAAAATGAAGCCAGTGACTGATGTGACATCGGATGAATCCCGGAACATACTCCTGTCTATGCTAGGGAAACAGTCCTCTAGCTTAGCATTCACTTCATTGGACCTCTTCTGTATTGAGCTTGTCACTGTTACTTCCTGTAGAAATATTTGATTCATTAAAAACCAAGCCTAGCCTCTCCTCCTCTCAATGAAGGCAGATTTTGTTGTCCTGCCCAATGCGTTCACCAAGTAGTCAAGACTGTCATAAAGGGTTTGCTCAGACTGCAATGAAATAAATCTTAATCACCAAAGCTTTATTACAAGATCAAGTTTCGGAGCATCCCCTTTTTATCTATGTAGACTATTGCACATTATTCTAGCCAACTGATGTTATTATTTTGGGTGTGCATAACAAACCCTGCATGTAGGCTATATGCCCATCATGGAAGCAGACATGAGTTGACCCAGTGACACTCCTATGAGAGCATCATGTCACAACATCCTAGGAGGATACTCCAGTGACAGTATACTGAGGCACTTCACACTCTGTCCCTACCCTGGCTTCATGACAGGCAGACAACTTTGCACTGACTTTACTGTCAGCCTCCGAAAATCTCAATTCAGAGAGTGGCTAGTACCCCCTGACTGAATCAGAGTGACAGGCAGGAACACCTGCAGCCAAACAAGCTGACTATACCACCGTCTGGAACTGAATGGTATTTGAGGTCAGCAATCCCATATTTCTGCTCATTGATTAATGAGTCACTCTTATCCATGAATATATTGTATGCTCATGGATTTCAGTTTTGTATTGACTGTTATATGAGAGTAATAAATAACACTTCAAACTTGTAACAATAGCTTGTTTTTTCCATTTTGTTTAATTGTTGAAAACTAGCCCTTTACCCTACTGTAATGAAAGCTGGTTCAACAGCAATGCTTCTGGTGTCTTTCTTATCCTGGCCATGCAGCAGCCAAGTAGCCTATCCATTACGGCTACATGGTCTACTAGTGAGGCTTTTGTCATCATGCTTTTGCATTATTCACTTTCACATAGGCCTACCTGCAGTGCATATGCTACTCCCTTAGGCTTGTATCCATCCCCGTCTCCAAAGAGTGCCTCTTGTCTGGTTACCAAAGACGCACTCGTCCAAACATATAGGCTATTCAAATTCTTCATTCCTATAACGCCATATAATATGAATGCCTAGGCTATATCTTGCTGATTAAAAAACGTACATCACACATACAATACAATTTACGGGAACCTAGTATTACATTTTTTGAGGAGAAGCGCAATGTGTAAAGGCCTATACTCGTTGAAGCCAAATACAGCAATGTTGACTGAGAACATTCAAAACATATTGAGCAAACACTCCATCTTTGTTACTGTTGCTATTACTCGATACAGTAGCCTATGCTATTTAATAAAATGTATCAATCAACAATGGACTAGGAAGAGAATATTCTGTGCCCCCAGCCGAATTGGAGTCAACGACAATGCAAAGACCGTCAATAACCTACAGAACTTGAGACAAACACATGCAGTAGTAAGCCATGAAACAAGTTGATTGGCCAGTGAGTGGTCAAGCCCTCATCATACCTATAATAATGTATTCATAAAACCTAGCACTATCGTGCCACAGGCCACTAACCATTGCGCTCACAATTCCAGCAATGAAAATAACAAATATATCTCTCACACACCCACGGACCTATAGCCCTATACCGCCAGCACTGAGATTTACCATTGCGTTAGGTTTGTTCAAATAGAGCACAGAGTGGTAGGCTGGGGGCGACACATTTGGTGGGTGGGAGAAGTAGTTAGGATGGGTTAGGGACGTTCTGAGGAGACAAATTAGAAGTCTGCACACAATATAAAACATTATCTGAGAATTATCAGCAAATCCTGTAGTTATGAAATATACCCAATCAGAACCCGTTTTTAATTCTACACACATCTGCTATAGCTTTTTAGATTCATTTTCACCTCTCCAATATGTGCTTTCCAGATGTCAGCAACTTCACAAACTTTCGGCTCTGTCCATCAGACCTGACTCACCTCACGTGCCGATGACATCTACCAGATATGCCACCGTTTGGTTTAACTGCTAATTCATCTTAATCCATGTATGTAATCATGTCAGCTTGTTCAGTTAGCCATTGTCAGTTATGATAAGACGCAAGCTGTCTTTTCCCCCTACTGACATCAATCATATGTGACTCTTGCACAAATTGTTCTAGAATAATATTCAACCAATGATGCCACGGTTTCTGCAGCGTTGGCTGTTCTCAAATTAATGGCCCTCTGCCACCTGAGCTTCTGTTTGTGACATTGATAATTAGCCACTGTGTTTCTGAGACCAGGTTAAGATTCTCTGTCATGCTAATTTAGGAGAGTTTATTCCAGGGGAAAGGGATAGGGTCATCCATGATTTTTCACTCCATCTCTCTCTCCTCTAGCATTACCTCCCAGGCCTCATCATGCAATTCCTAATCTGTATCTGGTGTCAGCGTTCCCATTGCAAAGGGCTTGGGAAGTGTGGAGCTGCAGAGGAAATTATGACGATAAATACAGTAGTGTGGTTAGCTATGCAGCCATTGACGTCCACTGTACTGAAGGTGTGGGTTTTTACCCCAGCCATCTGTCTGTCGATCCAACGCAAGCTGAGCGCAGAACTCTGTCTCTCTCCAGGGAGTGAAGAGGGGAGGTGATAATCTTAGTGTCTCATTAAGGCCAAAATTAATTGATAAGCGGGTGATGCTCCTAGGCTTGTGATGCTCCTAAACTTCTTCAAAGCTTAAGGACTGCAATTCAGCACCTGCTTTGATCAGTAATTACCGACAACTTTCACACAATTCATTGATTTCTCTTGGGAAAACAGGTTTTCTGTTGGTTTTCGTCTCTGAACCAAGGTGAAAGCAAAGGACAAACTATAAACTGTCTTCTCTCTTTTGCTACAATTATCATCCTTAGACTTGTGGCACACCTTTTACGATGTGTCACAGTTCACTTAGAGTTAAGCTAGTCAATGTGGAGGCAATGGCTGAAGGGTAGAAAAGGTACAGTAGTCCCATGGGCCCCACTCTCTCACAGCTGGAATCATTTATTTCCCCGCAGGACTCCAAGGCACATCCAAAGTGGGAGAGGGACATCAGCTTCCCTGGTGTAGAAGCTGTCACAGGAAATTATCTAAGAGCAGCTTTAGAGCAGTGGAATGTTTCATTTGAACTCACTCCTACCTTAGCGGGCTCCTTCTACTTAGTGTGATTTCATAACCAAGTTGCTCCATTCAAAGTTGAGCTTGATTCTCGATAGAGGCTTCTTCTGTTCTTATTTTTCGCTATTCATGAATGTATTTTTTGAAAAGCGGGCATGGTGAAGTTCCATTATCTCTCAGTAAGCCAGTCTTTCTGACTCGTTATCTCACGCCACGCAATGATTCCATTAAAATATCAGTTTAATGAACCCCCGGCCCACTTTGTTATGTTCATCATATTGTGGTTGTTGTAAGTAATGGCAGTCATCCATTAAGTAAATGAGTTTCTGTGTGAGCAGAAGAATGGGAGTGGGTGAATGCTGCAGCGTATAGCTGAGTGTAATGAGACTCAGTTTGAAGGGCTGGGCCACACAGAGAGAAGCCAATGTGTCACTGCTGAGGCACTTAAATAACAATAAACCTCATAATGAGTTGGCTTGGTGCAGTGGGGGTCAAAGACAGCAATATGTTTGTCTCTTTTAGATAGTTTTATATATTTGTTGATTTATTTCTAGGTTATTTTACCAGGAAAGTTGACTGAGAACATGTGTTCATTTGCCACAACTACCTGGGTAAGAGGGGTACATGAGTGCGGTGCTGGGGATGCTACCCGAGTGTATAAGCATTAGAGTGGGTCACTGTCAATATCAGTTGTACATATAATTTTATAGGGAAACAATCATTCTAAAATAAATTGCAATATCATAACTAGCTAATGCATTGCAGATAGAATTGTAAGTCATTGTTGTAAAGTTACAGAAAAGGAACAAATATGTATTATATATTAAAAAGATTGATATTGAATCTTTTCCATAGGATTATTCATTGATTTAATGCCACAATGGACACGCGGGAATTCGATTCAGTGAAACAGATAAAGCAACATTTTGGAGAGATGTGCCTCTTTAATAGGATGTGATTTTTTTTTTTTTAACTTCCTCAAGTTTGTTTCTGAGGTTCTTTTGGAGGATGTGTTTACTGGATATTGCATTTATAAAGGATGTTCTGAGTCCTCCTATGAATTTGAAGGACAAGCTTTTGAATCTCACATGAGACCCGAATGATACATTACTATTCATTATATGCGATTCATATTAAAGAAATCTATTTCATACTTGAGAAGAGATCAAGAAAAGGGTTCAATTTGTACATCTGCTCATGCAAATATAGAAATGGAACTGGACCAAAAAAGTATTATTGCAGAAGTGCACAGTATTTGCAAACAACATGACAGGACATCTACCAATTCAGTTATGTATATATATATTTTTTATCATATCAGTCATGGTAACATTGAAATGCTAGACTGACATGTTTTTGCCTTTTGTTGGACAAAAACAAAGAAAATTCTGCTCCAGTTTGAGCATCGTTGCTTATATGGACTGTTTGGTTTTGAAAATCTTGGATAAAAAATGAATGATTGGCTCGAGCTCTACTTCTCCCTACTTATGGAGATGAAGACACACCAGCGCTCTCAGCTTGATTTGCCTTTGGTGAGACACACACACACACACACACAATACAACGTACGCACACACACACCATGCATATATGCACACACACACACACACTTACACCAAGCCCACACACACACACACACACACACAAACACACACACACACACACACACGCACACACAGGCGCCTTGTCCAGGTCGTGGCACAGCTGTTGGAGGTATATAAAGGAGGTTTCAGACCTTCTTTCTTTGTGTGTCACAACCGATTGTGTTTAACACGCAGATGCTTTTCACATGACATTTCAATCAACAGGCATCTTCAGCTTTCCTCCTCTACAGTACTGTAACTCCGGGCTCTCCACAATACTGGATGGAGTACATTTACGCTTAGCAATGGTGTGGCTGCCCTTTTCTGATTTAAGCTACACCGGAGGCAGTCAAGCCTCTATAGAGCAACAGAAGAGAGGACTGTATGTCTGGTTCATGATGTACATTTGTAAATGTACTATGAATGAGGGGACTGGGGAACCCCACCCTCTCATACCTACTGCCACTAGAACCACAATGCCAAACCACCAATGTTTTCACTGCTGCTCTGCTGGAGCAAGTGGAGCCTTTTCTGGCTGTTGACATCCCAACATCTGTTTTTGAAGTGGCACATAGCAGCTGTCAAAAAGCACAAACCCAGTTGATGTTGCTTTCTAAAAACTGTATGCCCCCTCCTATTCCCACCACCCCCAATTTGCAAACAGAAGTCTGAAGTGCCTCTGTTGACAGTGTGTATTTAGGCTACATCTTGATGACTTTGACAGTCATTGTGATTGTGAAACCATTCTAGTCTTCAGGACCTGTCAATCTTCGAGCCTGTCCATTCAGCCAGTCATCTGCTAATATATCATTTCTGTCTGATAGTGACGTGCTGGTAATAACGTAATATTATGCCTTCCGTCCTCTCTGCTCACTGGGTCCACAGGTCTCACACACACTGCAAACAAAGCTCTCTCACTGCTTGTCTCTTTTTGGAAGTTGACAAGCTGTTCTCCCCTGTGTTCCCATGTGCTGTCCTGTCCTCCGCTGTCCTCCCCTGTCTTCCCATTTGTTACCATGCCCTCCCCAGTCCTCACCTGTGTTTCCATGTCCTCATCTGTCCTCACCTGTGTTTCCATGTCCTCCCCTGTGTTCCCATGTACTGCCCTGTGTTCCCATATGGCCACTTTCATATACAGTGACTATATTCAAATGCTTTCCAGGGCAATGTGACCATTGCAGTAACAGTGCTGTGTAATAGAGCTAGCCAAATCAAATACACACTTACAATCCAGCACCTGGTTCTTGAATCCTAGTTGCAGGGTGATGACTGCCTCACTGACCTTGGGTTTGAGCACTGCGACAGATGCCCTTGACTCCAGTTCCTTTGAATGTAAATGATGGACTATTAAATGATGTTGAGGCTTGTGCTGCACTTTGCAGCCGAATTAAAAGGACATACATCAAATGGTGCGGAGTGCTCATTTAAAAAATGCATGAATAGTTTTACTTTAGTGCCAAAGTCATGATTAAGTGTGTTCATTGATAAGAAAAGTGAAAAAACATATGAACAAGTTGGGTGATGAGGGGGGCAGCCAATGTTGTTAGGGTTGAGGTTTGGAAAGGGTAAGTGATCATTCACTTCCCCAATGTCTTGACTTGGTTATTGCGCTGCATCTGGGCCAGTAGGTATGGAGGGAAATGGTTCTCTGCCCTGCTTTCACCAACTGAGCCATTATAACTCAAACTGTATGAGTTGGCAGCCAGGTCAGTTTGACTGTTTATAGATTGACATTGATCTAAAGAGCAGTCTGATTACAGTCAATATTGTGTCATTTTGGAGTCCATTTTATTAGAAATAAGAATATACAATGTTTCTAAACACTTCTACATTAATGTGGATGCTACCATGATTACAGATAATTGTGAATTAATCTTGAATAATGATGAGTGAGAAAGTTACAGAGGGTCAAAGATCATACCATCAAGACATGCAAACTCCCCTGTTATTGGTATAGGTGAGAGGTTAGCATGTCTTGGGGGTATGATCTTTGAGCCTCTGTAACTTTCTCACTCGTCATTATTTACCAATCATGATTATAGATCCAAGATGGCGTAGCAGTCGGACGTGTGTTTTGTCTTGTCCCGTCCTGTACAGTGTAAATATAGTTTTTTTTCCCGTATATATTTCGTACATATTTTAATCTCACTTCCCAACCACAGGCTGAATATACTCTCCTGCAACCCGCATCACCCAATGTGGTACGGATCTGCTTTTTCTATGCTTTAGAATCGGAACCCTCATCAGAAGCTAGCCGCTAACTAGCTACTAGCTAGCCACTGCTAGCGGTCTTCAACGCTAACTAGGACACCAGCGCGACATCTACCCAAAGCATATCAGACTGCTTTTTCTCTACCACATCTCCGGATTCCTACCGCAAGCTCTGAAGCTTTATACCGGATCATCGTAAATAGCTAGCTGCAATCCGAGTGGCTACTCCTGGCTAACGTCTCTGTCCCAGAGCAAGCACCAGTTAGCCTGGAGCTAGCCTCGAGCTAAACCCATCTCCCGACTACCCGAAGAGGTCCAAAAATACCTAATTTGCCAATTGGCCTGGACCCTCGACTGACCCTCTACTGCCGACACGGAGCCCCGCCGATCCATCACGACTGGTCCGCCGACATAATCGTCCGAGGGGTTTCAACAGGCTTCTCCGCTGCGACATCGCCAAAGATCCATCTGCTGGCCAAGGCCCGCGAGCTTTCTGAATCGCTGTATCTCCAGCTCACCGCATGAAGAGGAATAAATAAACAGACTCACCCCATCGCGACGTCCCCCAAAGGTTAACTCTCTAGCCCTCGCTATCTCCCTGCTTGCTAATTCGGCCTGCTAACGGCTAGCTTGTCAAGCTCCGGTCCGCTAACTGCTACCTTGTCTAGCTCGGGCCTACGAACTGTTAGCTTGTTAGCACAGGCCTGCTAACCGTCTGTACCACCGCGTCCCAATCACTCTCTGACCCCATTTACTTTCTATCTCTTTTTGATTTTTAATTTGTTTATACCTTCCGGAAACCTGCCTCACCCAATGTGATACGGAATCGCTATTACTTTTACTCTTATTTTTATTTTTATGACACTCAAGAACCTCCAGACGCTAACCAGCTAACTAGCTACAAGCTAGTTAGTCATTGTTAGTTAAAAAAAAAAAAAAAAAAAAAAAACCTGAATCACTCGCCAGCCCCCCTGCCCATCCACCGCTGCCCCCTGGACACTGATCTCTTGGCTACATAGCTGAGGCACGCTGGACTGTCCATTAATCACGGTACTCCTTTCTGCTTGTTTGTCTTACCTGTCGGCCCCGTTGCCTAGTCAACGCCATTTTACCTGCTGTTTGTTGTGCTAGCGGATTAGCCTCGCCTACTGTTTTTAGCTAGCTTTCCAAATTCAACACCTGTGATTACTGTATGCCTCGCTGTATGTCTCTCTCAGATGTCAATATGCCTTGTATACTGTTGTTCAGGTTAGTTATAATTGTTTTAGTTCACAATGGAGCCCCTAGACCCACTCTGCATACCCCTGTTACCTCCTTTGTCCCACCTCCCACACATGCGGTGACCTCACCCATTACAACCAGCATGTCCAGAGATACAACCTGTCTCATCATCACCCAGTGCCTGGGCTTACCTCCGCTGTACCCGCACCCCACCATACCCCTGTCTGTGCATTATGCCCTGAATATATTCTACCATGCCCAGAAACCTGCTCCTCTTATCCTCTGCCCCCAACGCTCTAGGCGACCAGTTTTGATAGCCTTTAGCCGCACCCTCATACTACTCCTTCTCTGTTCCGCGGGTGATGTGGAGGTAAACCCAGGCCCTGCATGTCCCCAGGTACCCTCATTTGTTGACTTCTGTGATCGAAAAAGCCTTGGTTTTATGCATGTCAACATCAGAAGCCTCCTCCCTAAGTTTGTTTTACTCACTGCTTTAGCACACTCTGCTAACCCTGATGTCCTTGCCGTGTCTGAATCCTGGCTCAGGAAGGCCACCAAAAATTCAGAGATTTCCATACCCAACTATAACATCTTCCGTCAAGATAGAACTACCAAAGGGGGCGGAGTTGCAGTCTACTGCAGAGATAGCCTGCAAAGTAATGTCATACTTTCCAGGTCCATACCCAAACAGTTCGAACTACTAATTTTGAAAATTACCCTCTCCAGAAATAAGTCTCTCACTGTTGCCGCCTGCTACCGGCCACCCTCAGCTCCCAGCTGTGCCCTGGACACCATTTGTGAATTGATCGCCCCCATCTAGCTTCAGAGTTTGTTCTGTTAGGTGACCTAAACTGGGATATGCTTAACACCCCGGCAGTCCTACAATGTAAGCTAGATGCCCTCAATCTCACTCAAATCATCAAGGAACCCACCAGGTACAACCCTAACTCTGTAAACAAGGGCACCCTCATAGACGTCATCCTGACCAACTGGCCCTCCAAATACACCTCCGCTGTCTTCAACCAGGATCTCAGCGATCATTGCCTCATTGCCTGTATCCGCCACGGAGCCGCAGTCAAACGACCACCCCTCATCACTGTCAAACGCTCCCTAAAACACTTCTGTGAGCAGGCCTTTCTAATCGACCTGGCCCGGGTATCCTGGAAGGACATTGACCTCATCCCGTCAGTTGAGGATGCCTGGTCATTCTTTAAAAGTAACTTCCTCACCATTTTAGATAAGCATGCTCCGTTCAAAAATGCAGAACCAAGAACAGATACAGCCCTTGGTTCACTCCAGACCTGACTGCCCTCGACCAGCACAAAAACATCCTGTGGCGGACTGCAATAGCATCGAATAGCCCCCGTGATATGCAACTGTTCAGGGAAGTCAGGAACCAATACACGCAGTCAGTCAGGAAAGCTAAGGCCAGCTTCTTCAGGCAGAAGTTTGCATCCTGTAGCTCCAACTCCAAAAAGTTCTGGGACACTGTGAAGTCCATGGAGAACAAGAGTACCTCCTCCCAGCTGCCCACTGCACTGAGGCTAGGTAACACGGTCTCCACCGATAAATCCACGATTATCGAAAGCTTCAATAAGCACTTCTCAACGGCTGGCCATGCCTTCCGCCTGGCTACTCCAACCTCGGCCAACAGCTCCGCCCCCCGCAGCTCCTCGCCCAAGCCTCTCCAGGTTCTCCTTTACCCAAATCCAGATAGCAGATGTTCTGAAAGAGCTGCAAAACCTAGACCCGTACAAATCAGCTGGGCTTGACAATCTGGACCCTCTATTTCTGAAACTATCTGCCGCCATTGTCGCAACCCCTATTACCAGCCTGTTCAACCTCTCTTTCATATCGTCTGAGATCCCCAAGGATTGGAAAGCTGCCGCAGTCATCCCCCTCTTCAAAGGGGGAGACACCCTGGACCCAAACTGCTATAGACCTATATCCATCCTGCCCTGCCTATCTAAGGTCTTCGAAAGCCAAGTCAACAAACAGGTCACTGACCATCTCGAATCCCACCGTACCTTCTCCGCTGTGCAATCTGGTTTCCGAGCCGGTCACGGGTGCACCTCAGCCACGCTCAAGGTACTAAACGATATCATAACCGCCATCGATAAAAGACAGTACTGTGCAGCCGTCTTCATCGACCTCGCCAAGGCTTTCGACTCTGTCAATCACCATATTCTTATCGGCAGACTCAATAGCCTCGGTTTCTCGGATGACTGCCTTGCCTGGTTCACCAATTACTTTGCAGACAGAGTTCAGTGTGTCAAATCGGAGGGCATGCTGTCCGGTCCTCTGGCAGTCTCTATGGGGTGCCACAGGGTTCAATTCTCGGGCCGACTCTTTCTCTGTATATATCAATGATGTTGCTCTTGCTGCGGGCGATTCCCTGATCCACCTCTACGCAGACGACACCATTCTATATACTTTCGGCCCGTCATTGGACACTGTGCTATCTAACCTCCAAACGAGCTTCAATGCCATACAGCACTCCTTCCGTGGCCTCCAACTGCTCTTAAACGCGAGTAAAACCAAATGCATGCTTTTCAACCGATCGCTGCCTGCACCCGCATGCCCGACTAGCATCACCACCCTGGATGGTTCCGACCTTGAATATGTGGACATCTATAAGTACCTAGGTGTCTGGCTAGACTGCAAACTCTCCTTCCAGACTCACATCAAACATCTCCAATCGAAAATCAAATCAAGAGTCGGCTTTCTATTCCGCAACAAAGCCTCCTTCACTCACGCCGCCAAGCTTACCCTAGTAAAACTGACTATCCTACCGATCCTCGATTTCGGCGATGTCATCTACAAAATGGCTTCCAACACTCTACTCAGCAAACTGGATGCAGTCTATCATAGTGCCATCCGTTTTGTCACCAAAGCACCTTATACCACCCACCACTGCGACTTGTATGCTCTAGTCGGCTGGCCCTCGCTACATATTCGTCGCCAGACCCACTGGCTCCAGGTCATCTACAAGTCCATGCTAGGTAAAGCTCCGCCTTATCTCAGTTCACTGGTCACGATGGCAACACCCATCCGTAGCACACGCTCCAGCAGGTGTATCTCACTGATCATCCCTAAAGCCAACACCTCATTTGGCCGCCTCTCGTTCCAGTACTCTGCTGCCTGTGACTGGAATGAACTGCAAAAATCGCTGAAGTTGGAGACTTTTATCTCCCTCACCAACTTCAAACATCAGCTATCCGAGCAGCTAACCGATCGCTGCAGCTGTACATAGTCTATTGGTAAATAGCCCACCCATTTTCACCTACCTCATCCCCATACTGTTTTTATACTGTTTTTTTATTTTATTTATTTATTTACCTTTCTGCTCTTTTGCACACCAATATCTCTACCTGTACATGACCATCTGATCATTTATCACCCCAGTGTTAATCTGCAAAATTGTATTATTCGCCTACCTCATGCCTTTTGCACACATTGTATATAGACTGCCCATTATTTTTTCTACTGTGTTATTGACTTGTTAATTGCTTACTCCATGTGTAACTCTGTGTTGTCTGTTCACACTGCTATGCTTTATCTTGGCCAGGTCGCAGTTGCAAATGAGAACTTGTTCTCAACTAGCCTACCTGGTTAAATAAAGGTGAAATAAAAAAAATTAAAAAAATTATCCGTAATGATGGTGGCATCCACACTGACCGCAATCTTTTTGAGCAGAAAACATATACTACTTGTTAAACAAAATCTCTCTAAGCAAATTTATTAGTATAAAAGTATATAATTCCTAAATGTTTTTGCATACAGTATAGCTCAGTATTTGAATTATTTCTTTTATACAGTAATTATTGCTCAACTTTATCAAGGGTGTCAATCACTTCAGACCCCTCTGTATGTTTAGCAAGGTTGTGTCTGCCTGCCCTTTTCTGATTTAAGCTACACAGGAGGCAGTCAAGCCTCTATAGAGCAACAGAAGAGAGGACTGTATGTCTGGTTCATGATGTACATTTGTAAATGTACTATGAATGAGGGGACTGGGGAACCCCACCCTCTCATACCTACTGCCACTAGAACCACAATGCCAAACCACCAATGTTTTCACTGCTGCTCTGCTGGAGCAAGTGGAGCCTTTTCTGGCTGTTGACATACCAACATCTGTTTTTGAAATGGCACATAGCAGCTGTCAAAAAGCACAAACCCAGTTGATGTTGCTTTCTAAAAACTGTATGCCCCCTCCTATTCCCACCACCCCCAATTTGCAAACAGAAGTCTGAAGTGCCTCTGTTGACAGTGTGTATTTAGGCTACATCTTGATGACTTTGACAGTCATTGTGATTGTGAAACCATTCTAGTCTACAGGACCTGTCAATCTCCGAGCCTTTCCATTCTTGTCCAGTCTGATTACAGTATCATCTGCTTAACTATTGTTTTACACTCTTTTACTCTCTTGCAAAGCTGACAGCCTTATGGACCAACGAGGACAATAGAGATGTGTCATCACTTTGGAAGAGGTTCTTGTTTTTGTTTTGTTCTACTGGGTGACAACTGTGGTGGCGTCAAATCAAGTTAGTTAATAGAATAATTATGGCCTGCTATTTAAATGCTAATTTCACTTCCTATGTCTGTGAATAGTTGCTATCTTTATGTGAGCAGCAATAAACCAGTTTGCTTATCTCCAGCATGCTTTGTTTGATGTTCAGGTAGCAGAGTTAATACTGTATGCAGATGATGACTTCAACAGGAAAAATACAGAGACAAAGCCAGTAGAAGATATGTATGCTATTAAAATAACTGTCAAAATCAATTATTTTTTGAAAACCTAAACCTAGTATTCAAGAGTTCTCTTTCTCTCTCTTTCTCGCCCTTGTATGCATGCATGCGGGCACACACATGCATGAATCGATGTATGCATATTATGGAGTTTTCTTATGAGTAGAGGCAATATACTCAATCAAATGTATATAACCATATCCATAGTGTACCATAACATTTTGAAATGTTCGACCAATGTACATTTTTTGAGTGTAGATAAGACCATATCTTTCCACATTAATCAACCTCCCCTGGTAGTGTATTGAAATGCACTGATAAGTTTCTCATTTCTTCCACTAAACATTGCAGCGTTACACCAAGGAATAGAGTGTAGCAGGAGCTGGAAAGCATCTGTTGTTGAAGTTTATGCTGAGGATAGGAGAGTGGGGCTGGTATATTATGTGCTCTGATGTGTACTATAGACTACTGTTGATGGGTGCTGTTGTGGTGTAGGCTATACAAAAATATTGTTCATACAAATAGTTTGACCACAGCAGTGAAGTTTGACCTCTGAAGTAACCAACTAGGTGTGAGAAATATGAGAGATGCTCCAATTGGAACCATATTGCTGACATTTCCCCAGTCCCTTCAATTGTATAAAACCCAAAATGGTAGGTGAGAACTAGGAGTTGTTTTTCGAACTGGGAAATTTGTGAGGGTCTCACCTTCTGTGTTTTATTGGACTCTTAGATACAACTATCAATGTTTGATGAAAACTATTTCATATTTGTTTCCAGGAGAAAGATAGTATAAATGTCCAATTTAGATTCAGGATTTGGTACAATACAGTTGTTACACTATTGCTGGTTATAGAAGACTTCCATTCTACTCCAAGTATGGCAAAATTCGAGACAGAATCATCGTATCCGGTTGTGGCTCCAGGTCATATTCTATGATGGATATTTTTCATATTCAAATTGAGTAAACAAATACCTGCCAGAAAGTCGAAGCAATGTTTGAGCATTTTTCATCTCTTCTCAATTAATGCAGTTTATTTCTTCCTGTTTGACTCCCCGGAAAGCAAAGCATCTCAAAATTCCAGCAATCAGCTCCCACTATCTGCATAATTCAATTAGCACTGATTTTAAATGTGTTTGTTGCATCTTCCCCCTCTTTGTTGGGTCTGCCTCACCTTTTTCATTTATTTCAGATATCAAGAATGTCCTAAATGACAGATACATCCTCTATTCTCAAAATAGACAGCACAAACAAGGCACAAAGATACCGAGATATTATTAGGTCTTTCTTCAAGACGTCCATTTAGGGACGTTCTTGAGAAATGGAAATGTGGGGACTCACAAAGTGACTTGCTCTGCTCACTCTGTCTTCTCGCTGATGGAGACATGTTTTCATGACACAAATCAGTTCAAAAGTAGGCACTGCATCACCACTATCTCCTTTCTACACACACAGCCCACTGGACACAGACGTCAGTTCAACGTCTAGTTTTGATTTACACTTGGTTGTCAGCAAATGTGAAAGCAACATGAAATAAACAAAAAATGTCACCATGTCATTAGATTTATGTTTAAAGTTGGGTGAAAAAACCCCGGAATTCCCTTATGATTATGACTTTTTGAAAATCCAATCAGTTTTCCATGTTGATTTAACATCACATTTAATTATTTTGTTGAAATGGCATGGAAAGAACGTTGACTCTAACAGTGTTTGCCCAGCGGGAGCACTGTCCCCATAATGCACACTGGATGTGTTTGTTCTCTTCAGAATGGCTTGCTCCAAGATCTATAGATGCTCAATACTATTTGATGTAACCAGAAGGTATTGATAATAAAAATATCATTGCACAAGAACCTATCATTTAGCCATTACGTATTATACTTCATATATAACAGTACTGTTGTGAAACATTATGGTCCTCCTTGACCATCACAATATGCAGCATGAGAGTCCTTGAAATGATAAAAACATGACAGAGGAGTTATGTCTTTCTATAAATTGTCACCATCATTTTTTCCCCGCACATTATATAAATCATTTTCAACAGCCGTTATGACACTGGTCAGAGAAGGTCGTTTCTGACCGTTTAGTAGGCCACCCTGTATTCTAACAGTACATGGCCAAATTAGGGGATCCAACATTTAATAAGTCATTAAATCATCTTTGAAAAGCATATGTGAAACCATTGTCAGATTTGATCTCATATGAGGTTTAAGTATTATCCTGTAGTCCCATATTTTCACCTGTTTATAGATCTCCAATGTCGCATTGAGAAAAGAGGCACTTACACATCAGTAAAGTAATTTTATTCCATTGTGCTTTTATATTCATGCAAATTTCATGTTTCGGTTACTATGAATAATAGATAGTTCGATGCCTTGTTCTTAAAGCTAATGTACGGGGATGGGCAATCAGGCAGCAACAGTGCTGCTTGATGAACCTGGCACTCTATTCATGGCCATGAAATATACACTCAACTAATAACCATTGGACAAAAGGTATAATTTAGCTCATATGTTTGACCACTTGGCTTCAATGAACTCCTCTGCCCACTGACCATCCCCTCCATGTCTCAAAGTACATTTGCTGTAAATGAAAAGGAATCAGTGTCTACATTTCTGACCCTGCAGGCTATACTGTAGACATACTGCTTCTAGACGGAGCCCCTCAATTCTAGCCCACCAGTTTTGTACAGTGTAGCAAGTGTTAATACTGTACAACGCAGAAAGTAAATCTATTTTGACATGCCATGAAACTCTTATAGACCTGGTGCACATAGAAATCAGCTAGTCTCTAGTTTACACACTGTGCAGTGATTGAGAGGTTTCTGTATTCTTTGATGGTAGGTTTCATATTTGAATAATCATTTGAGCAGACCTCTCGACAAATCCCTGGGCTGAATGATTATGAGCATTTACACTGTGAACATCTGTTGCAGCAGGCTGGTTTTGAAGGATGCTGCTAATGATTGGTTATCCATTGATCAAGGCCCTGTTGTGTTTTATCTATCAAAGTGCTAGTCTGTAGAAGCCATGGAAGATAGATAGGAGAGCAGATCTGCTTGATTACCTCAAATGAAGAGTGAATGTGGATCCCAGCACTAATACCCTTTGGTGACACAAGTAGAGGGCCTTGATCAAACAGAAAAGAGGACTATTCAGGGTTATGAGGATAATCAGTGTTTGATGTAATGTCAGTTTGTGAGTGTGTGTGTGTGTGTGTGTGTGTGTGTGTGTGTGTGTGTGTGTGTGTGTGTGTGTGTGTGTGTGTGTGTGTGTGTGTGTGTGTGTGTGTGTCAAAAGATTGCTCATTGTGTTTATGACGGACTGTGGGAATGGTTTGCACCAGAGGGAGATAGTCGGGTAAAACAGGACGAGGAGACTTAGCAGATGGAGCACCAAATGCCTTCAGGTTCAGGTAGATACCCCTAACCCAACTAGGTCACGGTGCACTGAAACTGAAATATGTGATGTCATCGCTCCTCCATCCAGCTCTGTTATTGTGAACCGTAATGAGTATGATACCCATCGACCTTGGAAATGCGATGGCTTTTCCACACAGACGTCAGCAGGCAGGAGTGGAGTGGGGTTTATTTTCAGCGTGGAGAGGAACAGGCTGCACTGTGAGGTTCACTGAGTAGCAGCTAAAGGTCAGCGCGTGGCGGTTAACAACAAACCAGATAGCAGAGAAAACAATAACAAACAAGGCGCTAGCTGCAGACACAAAACAAACCCTTAATGGACCTGAAGGACATCATTACCAGGACATGGGTTGGGTTGTTTGAATATCTGTATATGTGCCTGAGTAAATGAACACTAAATCCCTGCCAACACCAGATAAAGAGATATGATCAGATATCCAGAGAAGACAGAGTCATGGGTGTAGTAGTAGCATCTCTCCCTGTCACTGTGTACCTCTTGTCCAGAATGGTGGATAATTAGTGACCACAGCATGCAGCCCTTGAACAAGAATGTACGATTTAGATGTCAAAACGCATTACACTGAATGACACCAAACTGGCAAGTCAGGCATTTTATTTTTTATAAATGATTCTGAATGCCATCCCGAACGATGTAAATGATTGAGATGGTGGGCCTCACTAATGAAGTAATTGTGATGGAGAGATTCAGTGATGGCTTTGGATGTCCCACTAAAGAAAAACAGGGACATTGATATGGATCTATGGACGAGGACGCTGCAGCGATAGGGCCACAGGGGACTCTCTCTCTTCAGACTCATCCAGGACCCATTTCTGTGCATTATGCATAATATTTCATGCCTCTTGCCTCTGCGCTGAATCACATTCATTTATTAATCTAATATCACCATAGAGATGGCTCACAGGGTATCAGTAGGCTCAGAGAGGAGCACTGGGACTGTCAGAACCCATCAGCCTTTCGGTCTATTAGCTCATCAGGGGTCTATTAATCAATGGTGTTATAGTTTCAAATCTTAAGAAATTATACAGTGCCTTCAGAAAGTATTCAGGCCCCTTGACTTTTTCCACATTTTGTTACGTTACAGCCTTAATCTAAAATGGATTAAATAAAAAAATCCTGATCAATCTACAAACAATACCCCACAATGGCTAAGTGGAAACAGTTTTTTAGAACCTTTTGCAAATGTTAAAAAAACAAAACCTACATACCTTATTTACATAAGTATTCAGATCTTTTGCTATGAGACTTGAAATTGAGCTTTACTGCATCTTGTTTCCATTGATCATCCTTGAGATGTTTCTACAACTTGATTGGAGTCCACCTGTGGTAAATTCAATTGATTGGACATGATTTGGAAAGGCACACACCTGTCTATATAAGGTCCCACTGTTGACGGTGTTGTCAGAGCAAAACCAAGTCATGAGGTCAAAGGAATTGTCCGAAGAGCTCAGAAACTGGACTGTGTCGAGGCACAGATCTGTGAAGAGTTCCAAAAAATGTCTGAGGCATTGAAGTTCCCCAAGAAAATAGTGGCCTCCATCATTCTTAAATGTAAGAAGTTTGGAACCACCAAGACTCTTCCTAGTGCTGGCCGCCCAGCCAAACTGAGCAATCGGGTGAGAAGGGCATTGGTCAGGGAGGTCACCAAGAACCTGATGGTCACTCTGACAAAGGTCAAGAGATGGGAGTTGGGAGAACTTTCCAGGAACACAACCATCTCTGTAGCACTCCATCAAACAAACCTTTATGGTAGAATGGCCAGAAGGAAGCTCTTTGGTCGAAATGCAAAGCATCACGTCTAAAGGAGAAACTCCCCAAATACATATGTGCCAAGTATGTAGCATCATACCCAAGAAGACTCGAGGCTGTAATCACAGCCAAAGGTGCTTCAATAAAGTACTAAGTGAAGAGTCTGAATAACTACAGTTGAAGTCAGAAGTTTACAAACACCTTCGCCAAATACATTTAAACTCAGTTTTTCACAATTCCTAACATTTAATCCTACTAAAAAATCCCCTGTCTTAGGTCAGTTAGGAACACCCCTTTATTTTAAGAATGAGAAATGTCAGAATAATAGTAGAGAGAACAATTTATTTCAGCTTTTATTTCTTTCTTTCTAGTGGGTCAGAAGTTTACGTACACTCAATTAGTATTTGTTAGCATTGCCTTTAAATTGTTTAACTTGGGTTGAACGTTTCACGTAGCCTTCCATAAGCTTCCCACAATAAGTTGCGTGAATTTTGGCCCATTGGTTTAACCTGTTGCGTCGAGCAATCCCGTATCCGGGAGCGTAATTATAGCCTCAAGCTCATTACCATAACGCAACGTTAACTATCGCAAATGAAATGAAATAAATATATTGGCTCACAAGCTTAGCCTTTTGTTAACAACACTGTCATCTCAGATTTTCAAAATATGCTTTTCAACCATAGCTACACAAGCATTTGTGTAAGTGTATTGATAGCTAGCATAACATTAAGCCTAGCTTTCAGCAGGCAACATTTTCACAAAAACAAGAAAAGCATTCAAATAAAATAATTTACCTTTGAAGAACTTCGGATGTTTTCAATGAGGAGACTCTCAGTTAGATAGCAAATGTTCAGTTTTTCCAAAAAGATTATTTGTGTAGGAGAAATCGCTCCGTTTTGTTCATCACGTTTGGCTATGAAAAAAAAACGAAAATTCAGTCATTACAACGCCAAACTTTTTTCCAAATTAACTCCATAATATCGACAGAAACATGGCAAACGTTGTTTAGAATCAAACCTCAAGGTGTTTTTCACATATCTATTCGATGATAATTCATTCGTGGCAGTTTGGTTTCTGAAGCAAATGGTAAAATATTGTAAAATGGTAAAATACACGCAGCTGGAGATTACGCAATAATTGCAATGGAGGACACCAACTGGAGCACCTGGTAAATGTAGTCTCTTATGGTCAATCTTCCAATGATATGCCTACAAATACGTCACAATGCTGCAGACACCTTGGGGAAACGACAGAAAGTGTAGGCTCATTCCTTGCGCATTCACAGCCATATAAGGAGACTTTGGAACAAAGCGCATTCAAAATCTGGGGCATTTCCTGTTTGAAATGTCATCTTGGTTTCGCCTGTAGCATCAGTTCTGTGGCACTCACAGATAATATATTTGCAGATTTGGAAACGTCATAGTGTTTTCTTTCCAAAGCTGTCAATTATATGCATAGTCGAGCATCTTTTCGTGACAAAATATCTTGTTTAAAACAGGGGAAAAAAATTATCCATAAATTAAAAGAGCGCCCCCTATATCCAAGAAGTTAACTGAGTCAGTTTTGTAGGCCTCCTTGCTCGTGCGCACTTTTTCAATTCTGCTCAGAGATTTTCTATAGGATTGAGGTCAGGGCTTTATGATGGCCACTTCAAAAGCTTGACTTTGTTGTCCTTAACCCATTTTTCCACAACTTAGGAAGTATACTCGGGGTCATTGTCCATTTGGAAACCCATTTCCGACCAAGCTTTAACTTCCTGACTGATGTCTTGAAAATGTTGCTTCAATATATTCACATCATTTTTCTTCCTCATGAAGGCATCTATTTTGTGAAGTGCACCAGCCCATCCTGCAGCAAAGCACCCCCACAACATGATGCTGCCACCTCCATGCTTTATGGTTGGGATGGTGTTCTTCGGTTTGCAAGCCTCCCCCTTTTCCTCCAAACATAACTTGGCCAAACAGTTCTATTTTTTGTTTCATCAGACCATTTGTACGATATTTGTCCCCATGTGCAGTTGCAAACTGTAGTCTGGCTTTTTAATGGCGGTTTGGAGCAGTGGCTTTGTCCATGCTGAGCGGCCTTTCAGGTTATGTCGATATGGGACTCGTTTTACTGTGGATATAGATACTTTTGTACTTGTTTCCTCCAGCATCTTCACAAGGTCCTTTGCTGTTGTTCTGGGATTGATTTGCACTTTTTGCACCAAAGTACGTTCATCTCTAGGAGACAGAACACGTCTCCTTCCTGAGCGGTATGAGGGCTGCGTGGTCCCATGGTGTTTATACTTGCATACTATTGTTTGTACAGATGAACGTGGTACCTTCAGGCATTTCGAAATTGCTCTCAAGTATGAACCAGACTTGTGGAGGTCTACAATTTTTTTTCTGAGGTCTTGGCTGATTTTCCCATGATGTCAAGGAAAGAGGCACTGAGTTTGAAGGTAGGCCTTGAAATACATCCACAGGTACACCTCCAATTGACTCAAATTATGTCAATTAGCCTATCAGAAGCTTCTAAAGCCATGACATAATTTTCAGGAATTTTCCAAGCTATTTAAAGGCACAGTCATCTTAGTGTATGCAAACTTCTAACCCACTGGAATTGTGAATTATTATTACAAGTGAAATAATCTTTCTGTAAACAATTGTTGGAAAAGTTACTTGTTTAAAGTTGATGTCCTAACCAACTTGCCAAAACTATAGTTTGTTAATTAACAAAAAACGCGTGGAGTGGTTGAAAAACGAGTTTTAATGACTCCAAAATAAGCTGGGCTCCATTCACTTAGTTTAGTGAGGTAAGCATTGCATGGTAGGATAGAGACATGTATGGAATGGCTGCTTGGGCTCTGTCTAATAAATGAAGAATTGGCGACACTGCCTTGTTGACGCACCAGATGTATAATGTAGCTGTGTGTTTGGCAGGGCCATCATCTAGACCCATCTGGATATGAAGCACCAAGGCCATTATATGATATTCAGTATGCTCCAACCAGCAGGCTCTAAGTGATTTCTCCGTGTGTAGATCAAATTTAAAACGCCATTTGTCAGGCATCCATTTTACTCCCCCATTTCTAACATCCCACTCCCTCAGAATCGTTTCACCCATAACATATTTTCTCTCACTTTTTTCCCACCGTCACATGTTCCAAGCCATAATACATGAAATCGTTAGAGGGCAGGTCGTTAAGGAAGTTATCTGCCTTTTACATGGCTTTTAATCCTGTTTCAGAAGTACTGTTCTGGCCTCCTTTTATGACTGAGGGAAAAGCATAACTCAAAGGCTCTGGTGTTGCGGCTGTGAAGGTCACTGATGAGCGGAGAGGGAAGCAGACTTGAAACACATTGAGCAGAGCCGTTAATTTGGTGCATGCTAATGTGGCAGAATAAGAGGCAATCGGGGTCAGAGGAGTGGGGGACTCCTGGTTTGGATTGATTTTGTGTGGATCTATCTATCTCTCTCTCTCTCTCTCTCTCACTCTCACTCTCACTCTCACGCTCTCTCTCTTTTTCTCCTGTTCTCATGTATTTATACACAGTGTATCTAGACTCTATGCCTCATGTACTGGGGTTCCTTACTCAAACTTCACTCTGTCATACCAACATGTTAGCCATGCCTTTTGACATTACACACAGTCCATCAGCTACATCCATATACTTATCCATGGATTATATGTCAACCCACACATATGTCCCTTTCCCTTCGACATCTCATTAGGTTACTGTATGTCCATACACAGAGTCACAAATAGAATATAGAGGGTGCCCCACTGTCTTTAAGCCTGGTAACGTCAATAGGAGCCAGCCTCCCCTGTTGAATGCGTTATTTAGCCTCCACTCTATCCCTAAGCACACTAATGAGCTACTTAATTGATTTAATGAAGTCCAAATGTCACTCATCATTCCTACACCTCCCGTAAGGAGGAGGGAGATGGATCCTGGCTCTCTGGGGATACATAATGATTTTAATCTGCTCTCATGGAGCTCCAGTAAATGGCCTGTGATGGGACAGCGCTAGAATCTGTTTGGTTCTGTTTTCAATGCGAAATGAATTACTCCACTCCTATGGAGGGAGGGAAAGAGAGAGAGAGAGAAAGAGAGAGAGAGAGAGAGAGAGAGAGAGAGAGAGAGAGAGAGAGAGAGAGAGAGATATGGGTGTTTGGAAGGACGGATGGGTAAACTGACAGAAAGAAAGGAATACATAGAATACCTTATCATCTGCGAGAGAGAGTAATAGTGGCTTGGAGCTCATTAGTACTTGAGATGAGACATTCAGCGCTTTCTCATTTGAACTGGACACAGCAGGGGCGGCCCTAAATGAAAGGGTACATCTGAGGAGCTAACCTAATGAAGCAACATTTAGCTACAGTATGTAAGAGGGGACTTCACATGATTGCTTCATGTCTTTGAATTCTATGTCTGGCATTTCAACTATCCAATGGCACTTATATGATTGTGGCTTTGTTTTTGTCTATTAATTATGTGGAACTGTTTCATGATATCTGGCATAATATGTTTTGCAAAATGATGTATTATGCTTTAATACAGTCCCATACCAATTCCCCCAGTTCAGAAACCCAGAAGTCTTGCCCATGGTTTAGTATCACATCCTACAAGACATAATGTAAATTAGTGTAATGGTAATGGTGGTCGAAGCAGTAGAATAGGTGGGCACTTTAGGCCTTCTACCTTATACCCCCAGGTGTTAATGACAGATTGTATAAATCTATATGTAGATTATGGATGATTGTCATTATTAAATAACACTAACCTGTCCATCAAAGGCAGAGTCACCTGGAACTTGGAACGTTTTCCCCAAAGTCCCCCAAAGATATGCCTCCTGTGTCCCAGCCATGCAAATCACCAGGAGGAAACATTGAAGTATTTAAATATATTTAAATTAATGTAAATGTATTGCGATAAGCGGTGCTAAACGTATTGGGATTGCAGTGTATTCATTAGAAGATGTATTGTGCTGTTCACTAATATGAGATTCTCAGAATCAAACACCCGCAGACAGCATCGTTTTATTTGACTTCTACTCTCGTTAGAAACTACTGTATGTTACAAACGGTTTTGTCTCTGCATCTTTTAATGATGCTTTGTCCAGATTATTATGATTCTCCTCTTAAAAGAGCAGGCCAAGGTCTTTCTTCCTGTTATTGTAATGACATAGATTTAATCACACTGTTTAAACCTTTATTTTACCACATGGAGAGCATACCTGACTTTCTAATAGTTATTAAATTATTAAGCTAATGTTATTTCTCTCGTCTTTGGTCTGCTGGCTGCAGCCAGCCAGGCAGTGGATAAAAGCTTGACTTTAGAGGATTTAAGTTTGCTTAATCATTCTCATTGAAAATAGGCAGGCAACGAAGCCTTTCATTCTGAAGGTTCTTTTGAAGTCAAGCTTTAATGGTTCTTTGAGTATAACAGCTGCTAAGCCACTTACATTGCATATAAACATACTCCATCAGAGAAATATTCAAGTTTAGAGGATCTAATTCTACTCTAATTAATACACAGTTGATCAGAAAATCAACATGATGCATGTGAATGGAAATGCACTAAATCCAGGGAGAGAAGATAATCAAAGAGTCCAAAGTACACTGACTGATTTAACCATGATATAAAAAAAAACATTATTTCAGCCTTTATTTGATACAGGCATTGTTGACAGTGTATCCATTTGGAGTTGTTTACTGTAAGAATACAAAACAAATATCACACTTTAATGGACTTGATTGGGTACGAGGAGGGATTGCGCATTTTGTCAATGTGTGTGTTTCTCTGAGCATGTTTCTGCTTCAGCCTGTGTACATGAGTGGAGGAAATGTGAAGTTTAATCTATAACATCAGGTCTTGACCCATCAACCCCTCAGAATTGGTCAACAATTGTAAGAAAAAAAAGGAAGTATGAAAAAAACTAGAAAGAAATAGAGGTATCTCAATTACAGCAGTGGGCAACATGGAGGTATTGGTCCAGGTCAGTGAGAGAGTGTCCAGGGGTTAATTTCCTGTCTGGAGAAGACCTACGTGCAATCTCTGCCATATAATCCACAAGCCCAGAGGTTACTGAAGCCAAGGCTTCTCCCCTGAAATAAAAGGTCCAGGGTGGTAGAAACACAGTGAGATATTGCTTGGAAACTCAGAGGACTTACAGTATATGTAAAGAGCTGAACTTCTTTATTTGCTCTAGTTTGACCTGGGTTAGTACCTATTGTACTTTCTTGTCATAGAAATAGACGGTCTGTTTTCTATGGAGGGGCTCAATGACCTCCTGAGGGGAGTTAGAGGGAATATGATAAGAAATGGAATAATCCATAGATATATCCGGCATCTGCACTTTCAATGTGAATTCAGCATTGATGAACTCCTCTTTTTGTTCGACTGCTAAACAATTCTAGTCCATTATTTTCTTTGCAGAGTCAATATGTAATACTATGGCAGTGAAAGAGATGACATTCAAATGGAATGTGTTATTTTAGGAACGGAGAAACATATTTCATAGATATGAAGAAGTCAATTACAGACCATAAATAAGGTTTGTGGGCTAATAGTGGTTTATTATCTTCCTTAAACTGAATTACCTCACCAAGCAGTATACTGTATCTCACTTGTAAAAGAAACAACATTAGAAAACAAATCATTTAAAAAAAAACTCCAGGCTTATCCTTCCTTCTTCATTGGATGCTCCTCTGCATGTTATTGTGGTTTCTGTTCGCAGCTTCAGGAAAGAGGAATGGGAGATTAAGATTAACGAGAGATTCTGGTGAAAATCCCAGGAGCCCCACAACTAGCAGCTCTTGACAACAGCAAGAGCAGCTGCGTGGGGGACAGGCAGAAGGGAGACTGGGGAGAGATGGTGGAGAGAGTGGAGATGGCAGGGGCCTCAGGTCCTCAGGCTATGTCTGCGATGGGAGGAAATTAGTTGAGTTCCTGACAGCTATCTCCTCCATCCCTCACCTGGGATGGCACTGTGGCACAGGACGGGCGCTGATAACCCAGTAATCACTTTTCTTGGACGTGTTTATTTATGAGCGACAACCCACAGGTGGATACATTTTTTAATTTGCCGTATAACTGTGTTCGCGGTTAAATGGGGCATGGGCTAGATTACATTTAAAAGTCAAATGGTTTGTTGCGGTGGACAGTTGGTGTTTACAGTTTGCAGGGCAGCACTCTGAGGTTGTTTGTCAATGTTGATGACTTCTTAAACTTTTAATGAAAAGCATGTCGCAATTTGGTTGATTGACAAGTCTTTAGGGTAGGTTGTGCCTTTCCTAAAAAAAAGATGAAGCACGTTATTTGTGTATTTGTGCACAGCGCAGCGCCTCTGTTTGTCTTGTTTGACCACACTATAAGCCACAGAGAGTAATGGACCACAGTAAATTAGTCAGCTTGATTAACTCTCCAATATACATCTTGTCCTCACAAATTGTGTGTTCCCTTCTCCACTAATAGTGTCTCTAGAGGCCTGTGTGAACGTAGTTCACTGTGACTGTGGTCTATGTTACTGGAGCCGGCTTCTACAAAGAGAAACGTCTTTACCTAGGATGCCAGGTCTGAAGACAAACTCATTGTCCGCTGTGACTCACTCTGAATGATGATGTGGCCGTCTTTGCCTTCGCTGGAGGAGAAATCCTGGAGAGTGAATAGAGAGAAAGAGAAAGGATGTTAACTCAGTCTGCTCATCCGTGTGACTTGTAAGTCAGACGTCTTGGTGGAGATTCTGGCCAGTGGAGAAGAGGTGTTTCAAAGATACCAGCCATTTAAGTTGATACAAAAATAACCTAAGCCACACCTTTTCTCATGTGTTTCTGTGTGTAACGAAATGTGTTATGTTAAGAAATTGAAGCTGCAACAGGCAATGGTTTTGGGATGTTTTGCTAACAGTTTGTCAAGCTACTGGTTGGGCAGTCATACTGTATAAACTGCACCTCCAGTAAAGTCACCTAAAATTCACTTTCTGTATACACTGTGTACTGTATCAATATGGGAGCCAGGCTATGGTAAAGGTTAGGTACTACATGCAGGGATAAGACAAATGAAAAATGTTGCTTAATGTTTAAACGATAAGAAAAAAATGTAAAATTCCACATCAATTCACAATGCAGAATAATGGTCCTATTACCTGTGTACGACCACTAGGGCTAGGGACCACTATATCTAGTGTAGTCATATACCCTTGAAAGTGCCTCAGCTACAGTATGTTTGTCTGTCTGTAAGGGTACAGCTTTTAAAATGCCGACACAAAACCTTTTCTGAAGGCGCCACTGAACATGCATTTTAATTGTCTGTAAAGGAATGCCGCTTCTGATGTGGGACTAAAGTCCATCACTAGGCAAACAGACGTGTCAATCAAATAACCTTGAGCTGCCTTTGCGCAGCCTGGCTGCCTGCAGACCACTCTCTCTTAAAAAAGTACTTTAAAGTTAATGAAATACTGTGACTACTAAGATTCAGTATTTTTGGAACGGAGGAGACTGTTTAGTTGCTGCACTTCCGAGAACACAAACACTTGCTAGCGAGGGACGGAGAGAGAGGGGAGGGGCACAGTATAGGCAGATCGGCCACCAGGCCGACAGAGTCAGCACTGTGAACTAGGCCAGCAAAACAAAAGCTGTATCTCGCAATGGAATGCTGTATTTCACAATCTCTTGGCTTGCAATCTCTTGTAACTTCCGTAAAGCAGGGCCTATCATCAATTAATAGGCTAGGATATTCTACACGCAACAGGCCGAAGACTGAACACACACTCGCATCATTAGTGAAGAGAAAGAGCAGGCGAGCCAGCTTCACTGTGATTAACATTTTGTGGGGGAAAAAAAAGAAAAAAAAAACGTTTTTCCGTTAGGGTTTTTTCTTAGCGTTAAGAATCCCAATTTTGTTTAAACGTTTTAACGTTTTAACATTCACACCCTTATTATGTAGAGTGCTGTGCTGCCCTTGGAGGCCATTAGAGAGTCCTGTTTTATTCATAGAGGCATGAAGGAGCTCATATGATTGTCTATTAAAGTGACTCCCGCTCAGAGGACCTCCATGGCCTTATTGTTAGTGCTATGGCTGTCAACCATGTTTCATTGTCGGCACTGCGATTATAGTAGACAAGTAAATGCTCAAATTCTGTCCCAGCCAAAGCATATTACAGGGCAGGAGACCAGGTTCTGTGAAAGGATTCACATGACCAGAGCTAATATCACTGGAGTAATAGGTTCTACATTTGATTTAATTACAAAGTTCATTAGGATACATGAATTAAAGCTTGTTTAGCTTAGAGGCTAGTCAGTTCAACTGCCACCAGTATCCCTAAGAGAAATAAGTTGCTGTTCTTCTGTCTACTTCTGATGAGGAATTAGGAGGATCTTTAAATAAATGATGCATCCAAGCTGACTATGTGTTCCCTCTACTCCTCTCCGTATACCTCCATGGGTACCAAACCTGGAAATGTAGATTTATTCCAATCGTGACACCTCAAGGTATGAAAACTTGCAGTATGACATGAATTCTAATGAAGTATTAATTTCTCTCCCTGCCTCAGGCTGACGACGGATGAGCCTTCACTTAAAATCATTAAAGCATCAGCAGGATGGGAGCAAAGCGGGCCTCTCATCCTGCTGACGTGGTTTTAGGCCCTTACTTCAGATCCTGTGTTTAAAGGCGTGCCGCTGTGGCTTCCCAAAACTCAGCCCAGCAGGCTGTGTGATGACTATGGCGGTAACAGCCTGCCCCTCTCTCTACCTCCTTCCTCTCAGGATCCAGATGAAGGGTCTCAGAGTGTTAGTTAACAACAGGGACCCCAGGGTGGCGCTGCTGGCTGGAGCCCAAGGTTCTGTGCCCAGTGACACATGGGCCCTCTCGGGCATGATCCAGAGGGATGGTGGTTAGGCCTGGTTCCCCATGCCTGGGCTGGGGACTGGAGAGGAGAGTGAGTTTCCAGTGAAAGGCAGGCAGGTTGACTATGGCCAGCTGAGCCTGGGCTCCTCATTGCCCCCCGGGGCGACTGCAGGACCAGTTGAAAAGCCAGCCTCAAGGCTCCCTGGGTTGGGAGAGATGTAAAGCACTTCAGACAGCAACACAGACACAGAGCCTGGGGCAAGATTGGAGAGCTGTCTGCAATGATATTTGTGTGTGTGTGTGTGTGTGTGTGTGTGTGTGTGTGTGTGTGTGTGTGTGTGTGTGTGTGTGTGTGTGTGTGTGTGTGTGTATGTGTGTGTGTGTGTGTTGTAAGTGTTGTTCAATTACTTTTTCAACGTTGTGTTGTGTTACACAGTGTGCTGCATAAATTTCTAAAAACACATTTTCGCTTTTCAGAACTTTTTTTATTACGCTAATTCAATTTTCAAGGGGGCACGGACATCGACCTTTGGGATTTAAACTTTTTTAAACCATTGGCCTCATGGTTAAATCACTGACAATTTTCCTTCCTCTCCAGCAACTGAGTTAGGAAGGACGTCTGTATCTTTGTTGTATCTGGGTGATACACCATCCAAAGCCTAATTAATAACTTGACCATGCTCAAAGGGATATTCAGCGTCTGCTTTATGTACATTTTGTAAATCAAATCAAATTGTATTTGTCACATGTGCTGAATACAACATGTGTAGACCTTACAGCGAAATGCTTACTTACAAGCCATTAACCTCTTCAACCTATGGGGGCGCTGTGTCATTATTGGATAAAAAGACGTGCCCGTTTTAAGCGCAATATTTTGTCACGAAAAGATGCTCGACTATGCATGGAATTGACAGCCTTGGAAAGACAAAACTCTGACGTCTCCAAAACTGCAAAGATATTATCTGTGAGTGCCCCAGAACTAATGCAACAGGCGAAACCAAGATGAAGTTTCATACAGGAAATGTCCCAGATTCTGAAGGCGCTGTGTTCCAATGTCTCCTTATATGGCTGTGAATGCGCCAGGATGAGCCCGCGCTTTCTGTCTATTCCCCGAGGTGTCTGCAGCATTGTGACATGTTTGTAGGCATATCATTGGAAGATTGACCATAAGAGACTACATTTACCTGGTGTCCCGCCCGGTGTCCTGTGTGCGTAATCTGTAGGTCCATGCGCGTTCCATTTCTTCAGAAGAGAAAGTAAAAATCCATCGTGGCAGTTATCGTCGATAGATATGTGAAAAACACCTTGAGGATTGATTCTAAACATCGGTTTGCCATGTTTCTGTCGATATTATGGAGTTAATTTGGAAAAAAGTTCGCGTTTTAATGACCCAAACGTGATGAACAAAACGGAGCGATTAGTCGACACAAATAATATTTTTTGTAAAAACGGAACATTTGCTATCTAACAGAGTCTCCTCATTGAAAACATCTGAAGTTCTTCAAAGGTAAATGATTTTATTTGAATGCTTTTATGTTTTTTTGTGGAAAATGTTGCATGCTGAAATAGAGGAAATAGAGGCTAGGCTAATACTAATACTGTTACACAAATGCTTGTTTAGCTATGGTTCAAAAGCATATTTTGAAAATCTGAGATGACAGTGTTGTTAACAAAAGGCTAAGCTTGAGAGCAAATAGATTAATTTCATTTCATTTGCGATTTTCATGAATAGTTAATGTTGTGTTATGCTAATGAGCTTGCGGATAGATTTACACAATCCTGGATACAGGTTTTTTTTTGTAGCTAAACGTGACGCAGAAAACGGAGCGATTTGTCCTAAACAAATAATCTTTCAGGAAAAACTGAACATTTGCTATCTGAGAGTCTCCTCATTGAAAACATCCGAAGTTCTTCAAAGGTAAATGATTTTATTTGAATGCTTTTTATGGTTTTTGTGAAAATGTTGCCTGCTGAATGCTAACGCTAAATGCTACGCTAAATGCTACGTTAGCTATCAATACTGTTACACAAATGCTTGTTTTACAATGGTTGAGAAGCATATTTTGAAAATCTGAGACGACAGTGTTGTTAACAAAAGGCTAAGCTTGAGAGCAAATAGATTAATTTCATTTCATTTGCGATTTTCATGAATAGTTAACGTTGCGTTATGGTAATGAGCTTGAGGCTGTAGTCACGATACCGGATCCGGGATGGCTCGACGCAAGAAGTTAACCAACAATGCAGTTAAGAAAAATAACTAAAAAATAAGAAATATGAGTAACAAATAATGAAAGAGCAGCAGTAAAATAATAATAATAGGGAGGCTATATACAGGGGGTACCTGTACAGAATCAATGTGCGGGGGCACCGGTTAGTCAAGGTAATTGAGGTAATATGGACATGTAGATAGAGTTTTAAAGTGACTATGCATAGATAATAACAGAGAGCAGCAGCAGCATAAAAGAGGGAGGTTGGGGGCAATGCAAATAGTCTGGGTAGCCATTTGATTCGATTTTCAGGAGTCTTATGACTTGGGGTAGAAGCTGTTTAGAAGCCTCTTGGAACTAGAATTGGAGCTCCGGTACGATAGCAGAGAGACGCCAACACGGCAGCGAGTCCTGAGACGCCAACGCGGCAGCGAGTTTTGAGACGCCTGCCCTGGTCTGTCTCTCCCATTCTTGTGCCCTCGCTACTTTCTCTCTCTCTCCCCGGACCTTTGCTCGCCTACATCATACTCATACATCGCTGACTTTTTATTGAAAGGCGGGTGAACTATTTGATTAGTGACTTTTAGGGCATTTAACAAACATGATGATGTTGTTAATTTTGCTGGTGTCTACCCTTTGCTTTTACAATGTTGGCGATACTTTTAGATCCCGTTGTACTGTGAATGAGGAAATATATGATTGTTTCTCCCTCGAGTATTGTGAGACACCCCACCACCCATGCTCCGGAAATGCACATGAGAACTATGCACATTTCTCCCGAACAATATGGGAGAAATCGGACTCTTGCGCTTACATGTCAGGACTGTTCTCTTGGTACTTAACCATGTCTCTGGACTTTACACATCTCCTGAAATATGTGGCGTTAAAGACTCGGGTGACTCTGGATTCTCTTTCAACTGCTGTCTGTAAATCCACATGTTGTAACCCTCGATCTAGACTTGCCATTATCTTTCTGCTTCGATTGTCTGGAAATGTCCAGTCTAATCCAGGTCCTGACATTCTTACCCCTGCCGAATTAAGGAGTCAGAGTGGCCTGAAGTTTTTGCATATAAATGTGAGAAGTCTTCTGTCGAAGCTTGATTTTGTGAATATATGGATAAAAACTGCCGACCCTGATGTATTTATGCTTTCTGAAACCTAGCTTAAAAAATCTATTACTGACAATAATATTGGCATAAAAGGTTGCAATGTGTTTCGTACAGATCGTAAATCTAAGGGTGGTGGTGTTGCTGTATATGTAAAAGACAAGTTCTCGGTGGTCGTTCTGACCTCTGTTACTAAACCTAAGCAATTTGAATATTTGTCTCTGAACCTAAACCTTGGCTCATCTTTAAATATTGTTGTATCTTGTTGTTAAAGACCTCCATCTGCTTCTGTTGGCTCTCTGGGTTGTATTTTCAAATTGTTATCACAGAATATCAACTCTGAGTTAGTCCTGATGGGTGATCTGAATCAGGACTGGCTAACATCTAGCTCTGATCAACTCAAAATTCTGTGCAATACCTACAACCTCGCTCAGATTGTCAACAGTGTAACTTGGTTGAATATAAAATATCCTCTGAAATCCTCTTTGATTGATTTGATCTTAACCAATACTCCCCATCGTTTTAATGCTTCTGGTATTTTTGCAAATGACATACATGATCACTGTGCTATTACCTGTGTGAGAGATGGTAAAATTCCTAAGAAATCTCCACGTGTTATTATGAAAAGACACTGGAAGCAGTTTGATATTCAACGTTTTTTACTTGATGTATCTGGCATTGACTGGAATAAATCCCTGATGTTGAACTAGCCTTTTCTCACTTACTACCACAGCGCATTCAACATCCAGTGAGGTTGCAGAGCGCGAAATTCAATTACAGAAATGCTCATGATAAAAATTCAGAAAACAAAACATATTTTTACATAGGTTTAAAGATGAACTTCTTGTTAAACCAACCACAGTGTCATATTTATAAAATGCTTTTCAGCGAAAGCATACCTAGCCCAGAACATAGCCCAGTTGACAAATTATTACAAACAGTAACCAGCCAAGCAGAAGCGTTACAAAACTCTGAAATAGAGATAAAATGAATCCCTTATCTTTGATGATCTTCATATGGTGGCAATCAGAAGACATTCATTTACTCAATAAATGTTCCTTTTGTTCGATGAAGTCTCTTTAAATCCAAAAACCTCTGTTTTGTTAGCATGCTTTCTTCAGTAATCCACAGGCTCAAACTCAGTCAAAACAATCAGACAAAAAATCCTAATTGTATCCATAAAGTTCATAGAAACATGTCAAACGATGTTTATATTCAATCCTCAGGTTGTTTTTTTAGCCTAAATGATCTATAATATTTCAACCGGACAATAACGTTGTCAATATAAAAGGTAAACAAGAAATGCACATGCGACTGAAAAAACTCTGCGACACGTTAGATTCCACTCGTTCAGACTGGTCTTACTCCCTCATTTATAAGAATACAAGCCTGAAATGATTTCTAAGACTGTTGACATCTAGTGGAAGGCATAGGAACTGTAAATGGAGTCCTATGTCAATGGATACTGTAATGGCATTGAATAGAAAACTACAAAATAAAAAAAACTACTTCCTGAATGGATTTTTCTCAGGTTTTCGCCTGCCAAATCAGTTCTGTTATACTCACAGACACTATTTTAACGGTTTTGGAAACTTTAGAGTGTTTTCTATCCAAATCTACCAGTTATATGCATATCATATCTTCTGGGCCCGAGTAGCAGGCCGTTAAATTTGGGCATGCTTTTCATCCAAAATTCCGAATGCTGCCCCCTACCCTAGAGAGGTTAAACACTGGTATACACTGACTTGTAAGGCCATATTGGGTAAAATGCCACTCTTTTCTTTTTTAGTCTGGTCAGTAAATAAATATCAATTACGGTCCCATTCTGATTTGCTTCTAACAGTACCAAAAATTAGAACAGGACGTGGTAGAAATTGTTTTAGTTACTTAGCTCCGTGGTCCTGGAATTCTGTCATGAACATTTTAAAATGTGATGATCTAATTTCGTTGGTGGAGTTTAAACACTTGATCGATGTATATATCATAGAAGAGTGTAATTGATTTTAGGCCAGCTGTTTTTAGTCAAGACGTTTTTAATGTACAATGTTTTTTTGTTGTACTGTATGTGTGTTTATAGTTTTGTTTAATGTTGTGTTAGTGTATGTAAATTGTTTTGTCTGAAACGTTGTTCCCTCTGCTGCTATTGGACCAGGTCTCTCTTGGAAAAGAGATGTTATCTCAATGAGAAGAAACCTGTATAAATAAAGGTAAAATTAATAATATAAAAAAAAAACTGTCTATGACTAGGGTGGCTGGAGTCCTTGACCATTTTTATGGCCTTCCCCTGACACCACCTGGTATAGAGGTCCTAGATGGCTGGAAGTTAAGCCCCAGTGATGTGCTGTGCCGTACACACTACCCTCTGTAGTGCCTTACCGTCTGAGGCCGAGTAGTTGCCATACCAGGCAGTGATGCCACCCATCAGCATGCGCTCGATGGTGCAGCTGTACAACATTTTGAGGATCTGAGAACCCATGCCAAATCTTTTCAGTCTCCTGAGGGGGAATAGGTTTTGTCGTGGCCTCTTCACGACTGTCTTGGTGTGCTTGGACCAGGTTAGCTTGTTGGTGATGTGGAAGCTCTCAACTTGCTCCACTACAGCCGCGTCAATGACAATGGGGGCGTGCTCGGTCCTCCTTTTCCTGTAGTCCACAATCATCTCCTTTGTCTTGATCACGTTGGAGAGAGGTTGTTGTCCTGGCACCACACGGCCAGGTCTCTGACCTCCCCCCTATAGGCTGTCACTCCTGAGGGGCCCCTGTGTTGAGGATCAGCATGGCAGATGTGTTGTTACCAACCCTTACCACCTGGGGGCAGCCCGTCTGGAAGTCGAGGATCCCGTTGCAGAGGGTTGCATCACCACCTGGTATGACAACTGCTCGGCATCTGACAGTAAGGCGCTACAGAGGATAGTTCGTATGGCCCAGTACATCACTGGGGCCAAGATTCCTGCCATCCAAGACCTATGTAATAGGTGGTGTCAGAGGAAAGCCCATCAAATTGTCAGAGACTCCAGTTATCCAAGTCATAGACTGTTTTCTTTACTACCGCACGGCAAGCAGTACCGGAACGCCAAGTCTAGGACAAAAAGGCTCCTCATTAACAGCTTTTACCCCAAGCCATAAGACTACTGAATAATTAATCAAATGATCACCGGACTATTTACATTGACACCCCCCCTCCCCCCTCCATTTGTTGTTTATTATCTACACATAGTCACTTCACCCCTACCTATATGTACAAATGACCTCAACTAACCTGTACCCCCGCACACTGACTCGGTACCGGTACCCCCTGTATATAGCCTCGTTATTGTTATTTAATTGTGTTACTTTTTATTTTTTACTTCAGTTTATTTGGTAAATATCTTCTTAGGGACTTGGTTAAGAACTTGTAAGTAAGAATTTCATGGTAATGTCTACACTTGTTGTATTCGGCGCATGTTTTATTTATTAATTTATTTCACCTTTATTTAACCAGGTAGACAAGTTGAGAACAACACATACATGTGACAAAGTTTGATTTGATTTGATGTTTTGTCCCAGGGTCCTTAGCTTAGCGATGAGCTTTGAGGGCACTATGGTGTTGAACGCTAAGCTTTAGTCAATGAACAGCATTCTCACATACGTATTCCTTTTGTCCAGGTGTGAAAGGGAGGTGTTGAGTGCAATAGAGATTGCATCATCTGTGGATCTGTTGGGGTGGTATGCAAATAAAAGTGGGTCTAGTGTTTCTGGGATAATGGTGTTGATGACCAGCCTTTCAAAGCACTTCATGGCTACAGACGTGAGTGCTATGGGCCGGTAATCATTTAGGGAAGTTACTTTAGTGTTCTTGGGCACAGGGACTATGGTGGTTTGCTTGAAACATGTTGGTATTACACACTCAGACAGGGAGAGGTTGAAAATGTCAGTGAAGACACTTGCCAGTTGGTCAGTACATGCTCGGCGTACACGTCTTTGTAATCCGTCTGGCCTGTCCGTCTTGTGAATGTTGATCTTTTTAAAGATCTTACCTCGCCTACGGAGAGAGTGATCACACAGTCGTCCGAAACAGCTGATGCTCTCTTGCATGATTCAGTGTTGCCTCGAAGCAAGCATAGAAGTAATTTATCTCAGTAATTTATCTCGTCTAGCAGTCTCGTGTTACTGGACAGATCTTGGCTGTGCTTCCTTTGTAGCCTGTAGTAGTTTGCAAGCCCTGCCACATCCAACGAGTGTCAGAGATAGTGTAGTAAAATTTGATCTTAGTCCTGTATTGACATTTTGCCTGTTTGATGGTTCGTCGGAGGGCATAGCGGGATTTCTTATAAGCTTCCGGGTTAGAGTCCCGCTCCTTGTAAGCGGCAGCTCTACTCTTTAGCTCAGTGCTGATGTTACCTGCATTCCTGGTTGGGGTATGTACGTACAGTCACTGTGGGTACGACGTCATCGATGTACTTATTGATGAAGCCAGTGACTGATGTCACATCTACCAATCAATGCCCTTGCATTGAAAAAACCTTCCTGGTCTTTCTTGTTGAGTCTGTGCTTGAAATTCACTACTCGATTGAGGGATCTTATAGATACTTGTATTTGTTGTGAACAGAGATGTGGTAGTCATTCAAAAACCGTATTATGTGATTTGTGATGCTCATTTTTACTCCTGAACTTCGTTTGGCTTGCCGTAACAAAAGGGTTGAATACTTTTTGACTGAAGACATTTCTGCTTTTCATTTTTTTTGCCCTAAGAACAGCCTCAATTCGTCAGCACATGGACTCTACAAGGTGTCGAAAGTGTTCCACATGGATGCTGGCCCATGTTGACTCCAATGCTTCCCACAGTTGTGTCAAGATGGCTGGATATCCTTTGGGTGGTGGACCATTTGTGAAACACACAGGAAACTGTTGAGCATAAAAACCCGCTGAATGGCACCCCTTCACCCTCTGAATGGCACACATACACAATTCATGTCCCAACTGTCTCAAGGCTTAAATATCCTTCTTTAATGTTCTCCTCACCTTCATCTACACAGACTGAAGTGGATTTAACCTGCAACATCAATACGGGATCATAGCTTTCACCTGGATTCACCTGGTCAGTCTATGTCATAGAAAGAGCAGGTGTACCTAATGTTTTGAACAAGAGAAAACAACATTTCATACACGTCTAAAATCTATGAATTAAAGATTTGAGAACAGTTATATTTTACATACACATGAAAGGTACCCGTAAGCAATCATTTCTGAGGAAAAAACACAAATGTGAAAAATTGGGTATGGGAATAATCTTTTCATGTCCAGGTGGTTTCTGTGCCGGTCTAGCTTTAAAAAAAAAACTTTTCAGTTATTAATGTGTTTATAACAATGCCTTATTGTCCATCCAAGAGCTAAGGGCTTAAATCAAGATTGAATTAATAATGAGCTAGCAGATAGGTCTTATTGATCACTAATGCAGGTACATCACTGTAGCTACAAACATTTCTACCCCAATCTTTTTCATTTATCAGAGCAGAAGAGAATGTCTCTCTATGGTGAAGGAAATTCTGGGAACAGTACGATTTAATGAAAAATCTGAAGTTTGATTTCATTATAACTCGAGGCTAAGTACCATTTTTATTTCTTCACTTGTAGCATCAGAGACAGCCGAGTCGGTCGTAACTTTATTGGAACATTTATTATGACAACAGAAAAAAATATATATAAAATTTAAACACAAAGCAATTTCGACACAGTGCAGACTCAAAATAGATGTAGACAAGCCAACACATCGCCTTATTGTTTTCGGTTATTTCATTTGAGAGGGATTAAAAATAACTTGAAAAGACACACATGGTATGAAATCAAATAGTTCAAGTACTTCAAACTGGTGGAATTAAGATAAGTAAAAAAAAAAATCTGAGTTATTATTTCATCTCTGGATCTTGTTCATTTTACATTAACGGAAAATGTATTTTGCTGTATAACGCTCTCTCCCACTCTCTCCATTTCTCTCTCCCTGCCCCTGAATACATAACATGATGTTTTTAGACCATGCACTGCTGACTTGATTGTTGAAGGGGTGCAGTGATAGTACAGATTATGAGAGATCGTTATCCTGACACTACTGTAAATTGTTGGTGACCAGTGATCATGATGACTGAAGATCTAAACAAACCCAAATCTATGTTAGCATATCCGTTTGGTGTTGGTTCAAAAGTTATATCACTTCATTCCAACTTTTTGGCTTCTCTTCTTTCTTCTCTATCTCACTTCACTTGTTTCTTTACAAGTGGAAGTTGAAACAGCTGGTAACTGTGGCTGGGTTTTTGCTAATCTTGTTCATCTCGGGCAGCTGCTGTGAGGGTCATTGAGGCGCGTATGCGCTTGTGCTTTTGAAATCATTATCTGGCTAAAATATGGATTGCTTTCCTGGGGCCCCGGGGCCCCTGAGGATTGGCGTCACACCACCAAACGAGGGTGACAGTGATCCGGGCGCTCCCGCGATCTTCTTCATCTTTATTATTGTTGGTTTTCCGCGAGGGAATACAACATGCTCCAGAATGCCAGAGAACCACCAGGGACATTTCTCTTTCTTGATAGCAGGATGAATGCTTTGATCAGTGTTGCGTTTCCCTTGCGGATTTGCCCTTAGCCTCCAAGCAAAAACAAAACCGCATCCCTGCTCAGAAAGAAGTTGCTTGTAATGCTGATAAAACTAAAGAAGAAAGACATTTAGCCCTGTTCATTTGTTGAACGCAGTGAACAATCTAATCTTCTTTCTCTCAAGATTGTTTAGAATATTGCCTATTACGTGGCATTTCAAGTGAAAAGCCCCATCTGTAATATTCTGCACCTATGCAAAATGTCATTTGAATCAGCCAATTTTATCAGAAGTATGTTGTTTCTATCCTGTCATTGTGTTCTGTCATTGTGTGCTCAACATTTGTATAAAGAATGCAATTCAAACATTTAATATGCTCCATGTCAATAATATAGTGGGTCTGGGAGACAGGGATCCTAAAATGGTTTGTTTACTAAATAGAAGATGGATACCATTGCAGGTGAGTAAAAAAATCTCAATGCTCTTTATTAAAGGTGAATCAATCTAAACATTCTCACGTTATATCTTCTCATGTGGGACCTTCCATAGGACAGATTTGCAGTATACATGCTCTTCTTCTTTCCCCCTGCATCTCAGTTGGCTGATAGTTACAGAAAAGAAAAGACAAATATGTCAACTGAAAGAAGACTGCAATAAAGAACACATGAAAGCCATTTCCGGACGTGTGTATGAAGTATATCAGGCATCATTCAATTGTAGGTGTAATAGCTTGGCACACTGTCAAACATTACTCCAAAAGGATTGGCCTGATAAACATTTGTGTAAGAAAGGTTAGATAGATTTTACGACTGTGTACATTATGATACTGTTTTCAATACCTTCAAATAAAAGTGCATTAGTTGAAAACAGATATTAGATATGTCTAAACAGTCAATGAAATTGAAATAGGCAAATTGGCTAAATGAAAGTACAAGCTTAAATGACTTAAAAATCAAAACAGTCATCTTGAACTCCAAAAAAAATGAACACATTTGCCTTTGGTGAACTAAAACTCGCACTTGACTTTTTACTACTATCACTGACTTTGCTGATAGCTACTTTATTGCGGGAAAATATACTTACTGAGATGTTGTGGTTGTCTTAGCTTATCTAGGTTAAGATGAATGCACTATCTGTAAGTTGCTCTGGGTAAGAGTGTCTGCTAAATTAAGAAAATGTAATGTAAATGAACATTGTACCTACCACTACCCTTGATCCCTTTAAGTTTATCCACACTGTACACAAACACAACAGTGCTCTTTAGAACCAAAATCACCTCAGCTATAATAAATGTTACAAAACAAAATGTGAATGCGTATCCTCAAAAGCTTATGAAACCTGTCCAGAATGACCAATCTTTCATAATGAAATACATTTATTTGTTGTCATCTAAGCGTTTTCCTCAGTGTTCCTGCTTTGGTCAATACTTTATCTCCACGCAGCTCCAGATGGGCAAAAACAAAACACAGGGAGCCATTTTGTCATCCCTCACAACTGCCTTCCCAGAACAAACGGCATCCATGCATTCATGCCCCAGTTGTCTGTTATCATCAGATGGAAAAAAAATCAGAAAACAGGCAACTACTTCCCAGTTTAATGTTTGGGTGGAAACAATAGCCCCTTAAAGACTGATGCTGCTTTGTTGATAGCATTTCCCTGAAACAAACAATATCTGACAGATTCAAGTTACTACCTCAGGCTTGCCGTTAGGGGACACGACAAACAAGGCTTCTGGATTAGGCTTTATAAGACATGTCAAGATCTCATCAAAATGCTCTGCCTGCATTTCTCATACAGCTACACCGGATCATGTTCAGCTCTCAGTATGGTTATCACTCAGTACAACATTCCAAATTCCCTTAGAGAAATTAGTTCTAAAATATTTGGAGCCGGATCATCTCTTTGCGAGCATTATGTCTGCTGCAGCCCTCATCTTAAGGATAAAACTCTAATCAAATAAATGCTATTTGTCACTTGCTTTATAAACAACAGGTGTAGACTAACAGTGAAATGCTTACTTATGGGCCCTTCCCAACAATACATAGAGAAAGAAAATAGAGAAATAATAGAAAAGTAAAACACGTAATAATAAATACTCAATGATTAATGATAACTTTGCTATGTACAGTGTATTTGCAAAGTATTCACACCCCTAGACTTTTTCCACATTTTGTTACCATATATCCTTATTCTAAAATTGATTAAAATGTTTTTTTCCCTCATCAATCTACACACAATACCCCATAATTACAAAGCAAAAATGAATGAACAGCATTAAATGAAGAGCATTCTCGCATAGGTGTTCCTCTTGTCAAGGTGGGAAAGGGCAGTATGGATGATGGACGTTAGTGTTTCAGAGGGTCCGTGTTCTACAGAAAACGGACAGAGAAGGCTTAATGCTTTGACAACTCTCTGTCTCCAAGGTCCTCGGGTTCTCGACTACTTTAACCCTGTGATCCTGAAAAGCAGCCACTGCTCCTTGACAGTCTCAACATCGAACAGGAAGCGTTTACCACAGATATTGATTTATTCTCATCCCTCCCACCCCTGTCTTTGTTTAATCATATCAGAATTGGAGGTTGGTTCAGCATTGATACAATTGACTGCCAATTCCTGTCTAAGGGATGTTTTTGAGACTGTATGTAGAGCGCTTGAATTGTATTTGACATGACAAAATCGATGTGTTTTAGAGAATACATCAAGGGGATATTTGAAAAACTTTGATCGATGTCGTTTGTAGTCTGTTTGCAGTGATGGACCACTTTAAGAGAATTCACATTATTCTATTCTAGCAGCCTTCTTTCTTCCAAAATTCACTTTGCAAATTAGATTTTTATACAACCCTCTATTCTCACTATATGCAATTAGCTACTACATCACTAAGGATAGAGCAGTTTGTCTAGAGATAATAACAAACATACTATGGCATTTCTGTCTGCATATTGCATTGATATGGAACAAGAAATCATACTGTAAATTGATAGTCCATTTCATGGAAAATCCTGGTAATTTTTTTTTATTCTTTGTACAGTAGAATAGATTATATATTATATAATATTAGGTGTACTTTCTGTCTCTGTGTCCTAGTATAGTCACCTACTGTGAAGATTGAAAGGAAATCAATTCTATCCATGTTTCTGTTCCATGCTTCTATGGGAAAGGTCCACTGGGCGAGCTTTCCCTCAGCCTTCTGTTGGTGGTGTAACTATATCTGAAAGTATCATTAAGCCTTTACACCTGGCTGTTTAAAGCCTACCGTGATCCTGCAGAGATAAAGAGTTAGAGAAGAGAGTTGTGTTTGTTATCTGGGAAGAGTCCTAGGGATTTACTCTACCTTTCTATATTCTCTCCATCCAGAGATGTACTCCTAAGAGTGCAGATGTCACAGGATATCGTCTTGACTTTTTATTTTTGATGCAGATCGCTCAGGGCGGCTTATGACTGTCAAATCCTTGCTGACAGTTAAGTGATAATTGCAGTGGAAAGCTTTGCCCAAGACACTTGGTATTGAATGAGAATTGCACTAGCCATTGACAAGAGAGATGGGAAATCCTATTTAACAATGAAAGGCTGGTGAGGTAGCGTGAGAAATCATACCCCCCCCCCCCCCACACACACACACACACACACATTCAACCACATGTTGCTGAGGGATAGTGCTTTGCATTCTGGAAGAATAGCCTATTGCAGATTGAAAAATAAAGCACAATTGAGCCACCATTTAATACTTTTCGGTCACGGTTGACATTGCAACCGTTGTGTTGTTGAATTTGAATTTTTTGGTAGAATCTTTCAATATGGCAGATCATCTCTTGAACTCCCACCCATGCATATTACGGCTATATCCTATAAATTGCATTTCAGGCCTGTTATTATGCACTGCATGGATACTCTCATTGAAGACCTGCAGTCAATTTGTCATGAATTAAAGGGGCTCATGTCAGTTTTATGGACTGAATATGAAGTTGCCCAGACATAATTTCAAGCACTGCATCTACCCTAATATGATTATTTATCCTTCAGTTCCGGTATGTTTCAGGCCAGGGGGATTTTCCTGTCGTAAATCACCAAAGAGATGCAGCACTAATTCACTCACCCAAGATGGGCTGTGTATTTGCAAAGGGGTGTAATGGCATTCTTGCATGCCCTTGTGTTTAGGTAGAGGTTCAATCTATACCATATATCACGTATACAGCCCCTGGCACAGAGGAGCTAAACAGCTTTCACACGACCCACACTCGTTATTGTGGGCTGAGGTGTGTCATTTATGTTTGATTGATACATACCGTAGGTTGGAGCTGATTTGATTTTGGCTTTGTCTTCGAATCTGTATCACACTTTGAGCTACAGATTCCATGTTGTAAGGTGGTTGTGTGAGTGATAGGACAATTATATAGTGAAAAATAGAGCCTGACTAGTCTTGATTGGCCTTATATAATGAGGTGATAATTGGCTATGAATTTAGGCAATCTGTCAGAAGAATAAGAACAAATGAAGTAATTGTGTTTGTAAATGAATTGATTCAGTTTTAGCTCAAGTTGTCTATGACGGATGTATGTGAGGTTATCTGAAATATGGTGTTTCTCTTGAAACTTTGCATGCCCTGTGCAGTCTGAAGGCACACAAAGAGTTACTCAGCTAGAACCATCCACTCCTTCCTGTAGGAAGATCTATAAAGTCTGTGTCCTGCCAAGAATCATGTACAAACAGTACCACAATACCTGTCAAGTAGTCTGACGGAGGGTGTTGAAATGAAAGTCAGATTTTTTAAATATATTTTTTTCCTGTTGTTTTTGTGTTGCCTTGAATGGTGTATGTTTTTGACTGGATGTTAAAATGAGCAGACATCTTGTGCCAGAGGCAGCCTCAGCCTAACATAACAAGGCTTTGTTCTTCTGAAAGGAAAATCATGGGTAGCACCTATTCACATTCCATTCTCTCATTCTCTATGCACTGCCTGTCATCATTGACTTCTGGCTGCTGTATGAGTCTACCATGCCCTATACCCACTCATTGGCAGTGTCGGCACACCTCTCTCTGCTGCTGTTTCTACACTGATCTCTCACAGCCAATACCCCATTTTACAAAAGAACACATTGAAAATATAAATACATTAGTAATGATATAGACGAGTGTATTCCAAACAAACAAAAATTGGTTCGGTGAAAGTTCCCAGAACATTTGTTAGGTCGTGGCAAATGTTCTCATGACACAAAAACTGTCCACATTTAATCTGTTACCAGAATACTCCATTAGGTTGTGGAAACGGTCTGGTTGAGAACAATGTGGGGACATCACAAAAGATATGTTCCCAAACACAAAATCTGTCCACTTGTGTGGATGATAATACATTGTTTCTTTTAATTAAGGTGCAAAACATATTCACAGCTGATTTGCCAACTTCTGTCTGTAGCGTCCGAACTGTTTGGGCTACAGTCTGTGCAAAGGTGAGACTCTCATGAATATGTACATATCAGTTGTTTTGCTCTAGGGCGTTGTCTTGGAAATTTCCTTAATTACCAAATGATGAGAGAGCAAATCACACGAGTCAGAGTTATGCTTAATCTTCACTTTTAATAATAATTCAGCTTTTGCAATAGCATTTTGACTTTCAACAGTTCAGTATCTCTAATGAAAAGTTGAGAGTCCCCAACATAATGGCAAATGGGTTCCTTTATAGCAAAGATCCACCCCCTCCTAGACGACATGACAAAACACAGGTCTTAGGAACTTACACAAAGAAAAACCTTACTTCAGAGAGAATATCCCCTAGTCAGACAGAGTGGGCTATAAATTATCGTTCAGTTTGGTTTCCTAAACAAAGCTCTTATCTCGTCCTTGGTACAAAATGGTACCAAGACATTACCCCCACCCTATGATATATATCAAATTGTCATTTAGATAGAACCAATTCTAAATACAACCAATCCTGGACAAACTCACGGAGAGGAGAGTGACCCTATAGGTCAACAAAGAGGGAGCATAGAATGATTCCAGACACTGCCATCCTCCTTTCCCCGATGAGAAAAGTAGGGAGTGACTGGCACACCGACGCAGTGGAGCAAAAGAGCAAAAGATATGTTTACACATGATGACACTTTGACCTCTCCCCTCTCTGCGGCCCATGCAACTTAGTCTTGACATAGAACAGATAACTGCAACCTCGCCACAGTATTATACAAAAATACCATTCTGATGAGAAGTAACTTACAAACATATGATGAATATAAAACATCTTACCAACAAATTCTGATTATTTCCACAACAGCGCCCACAGGCCTCACAAGACTTGTCTGAAGGTCCCCCTGTAACAGTAAAACAAATAGGAATGGAAGTATAGTATGGAGAAGTTTAAAACCAAAATTCATGTACAAACAACTAACAAATGTTTCCTGATCTTTCTCATATCGCTCAGATATAGGAGAGTCATTTCTTGGGACTATCTGTTATTCGATGCGTTTGTATGGGTGAATACAGTACGGACCAAAATAATGAATCAAAATGTTTCGTTTTATATACTTCAATGGGTCTTAAAATGACAAAACAAAAAGCTGAAAAATAATCCTTGGTATGACCTTCTTAATACAATTCCTTATACAGGGCATTCAGAAAGCATTCAGAACCCTTGACTTTTTCCAAATTCTGATTTTTCCCTCATCAATCTACACTCAATACCTCATAATGACAAAGCAAAAACAGGTTTTTAGACATTTTTGCAAATGTATAAAAAAATGAAAAACTGAAATATTACATTTACATAAGTATTCAGACCCTTTACTCAGTACATTGTTGAAGCACCTTTGGCAGTGATTACAGCCTTGAGTCGTCTTGGGTATGACGCTATTTGGGGAGATTCTCCCAGTCTTCTCTGCAGATCCTCTCAAGATCTGTCAGGTTAGATGGGGAGCGTTGGTGCACAGCTATTTTCAGGTCTCTCCAGAGATATCGATCAGGTCCAAGTTCAGGCTCTGGCTGGTCCACTCAAGGACATTCACTCCTGCATTGTCTTTGCTGTGTCTTTAGGGTCATTGTCTTGTTGGAAGGTGAACCTTTGCCCCAGTCTGAAGTCCTGAGAATCAAGGATCTCTCTGTACTTTGCTCCGTTCATCTTTCCCTCAATCCTGACTAGTCTCCTTGTCCCTGCCGCTGACAAATATCCCCATAGCATGATGCTGCCACCACCATGCTTCATCGTAGGGATGGTGCCAGGTGTCCTGCAGACATGATGCTTGGCATTGAGGCCAAGGAATTCCATCTTAGTTTCATCAGACCAGAGAAACGTGTTTCTCATGGTCTGAGAGTCTTTAGACAGCTTTTGGCAAACTCCAAGTGTTCCTTTTACTGAGGAGTGGCTTCAGTCTGGCCAAATTACCAAAAATCCCAGATAGGTGGAGTGCTGCATAGATGGTTGTCCTTCTGGAAGGTTCTCCCATTACCACAGAGGAACTCTGGAGCTCTCTCAGAGTGACCATTGTGTTCTTGGTCACCACCCTGACCAAGGCCCTTCTCCCCCGATTGCACAGTTTGGCCGGGAGGCCAGCTCTAAGAAGAGTCTTGGTGGTTCCAAACTTATTCCATTTAAGAATGATGGTGGCCACTGTGTTCTTGGTGACCTTCAATGCTGCAGAAATGTTTTGGTAGCCTTCCCCAGATCTGTGCCTTGACACAATCCTGTCTCGGAGCTCTAGGGACAATTAATTCGACCTCATGTCTTGGTTTTTGCTCTGACATGCACTGTCAACTGTGGGACCTTATTTATAAAGACAGATGTTTCCCTTTCCAAATCCTGTCCAGTCAATTGAATTTACCACAGGTGGACTCAAGTTGTAGAAACATCTCAAGGATGATCCATGGAAACAGGATGCACCTGTCTCAATTTCGAGTCTCAGTGTCTCAATATTTCTGTAATAATGTATATCTGTTTTTTATTTTTAATAAATTTGCAAAAATTTCGAAAAACCTGTTTTCACTTTGTCATTGTGGGCTATTGTGTGTACATTGATGTGGAAATGTTTTCTCTCCTCAATTTTAGAATAAGGCTTTAACATAGCAAAATGTGGAAAAGTCCAGCGGTCTGAATACTTTTCGAAGGCACTGTAGCTTAGTAGAACCCCCCTTCCCCCAGATTAGACCAGGCTTAGACTCTGATGGGTTAAAGGTTCTTAGAATGTTTAATAAGGTTGTGCTAACATGACAATATATATGTTCCCAATACACCTTGGCTCAAGCAAACAAATGATGTCAGCTGCATTTTCTTTGTACCTACTGTGGTAAACCGTGGGGTGTTGGGTTTGAGCACACAGAGATTGACACAGAGACAGGGAGGTGCTAGTCAGAAAACACGCCTTTACTGGGCAACATGAAGTAAACGCAACAACAAAATAAACTTAGGGTTGGCTCTGTCTTTCTTCTGGTCCTCCTCCTCATTTCAGTTCCATGCCCTGGGAACTTTGTTCCTGTCTGTAGGCTCCCTCCCTGCCTCTCTTTTCCTCACCCACAGTGTGCCATGTTGCAACATTTATGTGGCCTGAACGGCTGGTTGGCACTCTCCCCTAATTGCACATAATTGGTGCCATCAGCGTCGGGGTTGTCATGCTCGTCGTAGTGAGGAGACCAAAGCGCAGCGTGATGTGAATACATACTTTTAATGTAAGACGAAATAACATGAAGTACACTAAACAAACAAAATAAGAAAATGAACGTGACCGCTATCAACACAGTGCAAAAACAAGCATCATCCATTAGACATAGATAATCACCCACAAAATACTCAAGGAATATGGCTGTCTAAATATGGTTCCCAACCAGAGACAACGATAAACAACTGCCTCTAATTGAGAACCAATCTAGGCAACCATAGACATACAAATCCCCTAGACTGGAAAACCATAAACATACAAAAACCCTAGACAGAGCAAAAACATATAATCACCCATGTCACACCCTGACCTAGCCAAAATAATAAAGAAAACAAAGAATACTAAGGTCAGAGTGTGACAGGGGTGCCCACCACGGGTAGTCCCAGTAGAGGGAGCTAACGGCGCGGCACGTATGGTGCGGAATACCACAATACATTAATGGTCACAAAAATTAATTTAATCAAAATCTTTCAGTGGGTTGCCCCTGTCTATAACTTCTGTCTGGCCTTGGTGGTGCTCTTGGATCATAATTCTTTGCAGAGCGATGGGTGAGCTATGTGAAAAATAATACCATTAAATGAGTGTGAATAGATATGTTTAGAAAATCCCAAACATTGACCAAAGAAAGGAGCAGGATTATAGGCATGTTAGGCTCATTTTAGAAGATTGTGATTGGTTCTGGGAATGTTTCCTCATGGAGGAAGCAGGCAATATTGTCTGACTCCAGGCTTTGCTGACATCCGCAGCTTCTTCCACATCCCCACCCTGTCTCAGCCCTCCTTCCAGATCTCTTAGGCTCTCTACAGTATCACAAGTCGCCACATTCACTCTAACACAAAACTCCCCCACCCAACTGTACACTCTTAGAAAAAAAGGTGCACTCTAGAACCTAAAGGTTTTCTTTGGCTGTCCCCATTAGAGAATACTTTGAATAATCTTTTTTTTGGTTTCAGGTAGGACTGCTTTGGGTGTCATGTCAAATCCTTTCCACAGAGGGTTCGAAATGGAACCCAAAAAGGTTCTACCTGGAACCAGAAAGGGTTTGCCATGGAACCAAAAATGATTATCCTATGGGGACAGCCAAAGAACCCTTTTGGAACCCTTTATTCTATAAGTGTACCATCCACAGTAAGAAAATGGCCGTCGACACACCAAACCACCGGAGATCACCAACACTTCCCTGCAGTAAACATCTCCTCAACCGCCCCCGTGGCCTCTTATGATCGGCGACCTGGGGACCCTAGCCATGGGTCCCAAATGGACGGGAAATTCCGGCTGTGCCGGACGGACGGGAGACTCCGGCAGCTCCGGAGTGAAGGGCGATTCTGGCATCGCCTGGCTGACTGACGGCTCTGGCATCGCCTGGCTGACTGACGGCTCTGGCAGCTCCTGGCTGGCTGACGGCTCTGGCGGCTCCTGGCTGGCTGACGGCTCCGGCGGCTCCTGGCTGGCTGACGGCTCTGGTAGCTCCTGGCTGACTGGCGGCTCTGGCGGCTCCTGGCTGACTTGCGGCTCTGGCGGCTCAGGACAGACGGGAGACTCTGGCGGCTCAGGACAGACGGGAGACTCTGGCGGCTCAGGACAGATGGGAGACCGTGCAGGCGCACTGGAGCTCTTGAGCACCGAGCCTGCCCAACCTTACCTGATTGAATGCTCCCGGTAGCCAGGCCAGTGCGGCGAGGTGGAATAGCCCGCACTGGGCTGTGCTGGCGAACCGGGGACACCATGCATAAGGCTGGTGCCGTGTACGCCGGCCCGAGGAGACGCACTGGAGACCAGATGCATAGAGCCGGCTTCATGGCACCTGGCTCAATGCCCACGCTAGCCCGGCCGATACGAGGAGCTGGAATGCACCGCACCGAGCTATGCAGACACACTGGGGAAACTGTGCGCTCCACCGCATAACACGGTGCCTGCCCGGTCCGTTTCTCTCTCCGGTAAGCACGGGAAGTTGGCGCAGGTCTCCTACCTGAACTCTCCACACTCCCCGTGTGCCCTCCCCCAATACATTTTTGGGGCTGCATCTCGGGCTTCCAGATGCGCTGCCTCCTCATTCCGGCGTCTCTCTGCTTTCGCTGCCTCCAGCTCTGCTTTGGGACGGCGATATTCCCCTGGCTGAGTCCAGGGTCCTTTGCCGTCCAGAATCTCCTCCCATGTCCAGGAGTCCTGTGTACTTTGTCGCTGCTGCTGCTGCCTGTTACCACGCTGCTTGGTCCTTGGTTGGTGGGTGTTTCTGTAACGGCAGATCTCCTCTTCGTCTGAAGAGGAGTAAGGATCGGACCAAAATGCAGCGTGGTAAGTGTCCATTATGGAGGACAGCACCCCGCATACAAACACATGCAAATAATTTTTCAACCAGGCACGTGCGACACATAAGTCAGAAATAACGATATAGGGAGGGTCCGGGTGGGCGTCTGTCCATGGTGGCGGCTCCGGCTCAGGACGTGGACCCCACTTCATTAAAATCATAGTTCCTCCCCTTCGCGTCCTGGGATAATCCACCCTCGCCGCCGACCATGGCCTAATAGTCCTCACCCAGATCCCCACTGGACTGAGGGGCAGCTCGTGACTGAGGGGCAGCTCGGGACAGAGGAGCAGCTCAGGACAGAGGGGCAGCTCGGGACAGAGGGGCAGCTCGGGACAGAGGGGCAGCTCGGGACTGAGGGGTAGCTCGGGAAAGAAGCAGCCCGGGACTGAGGAGCAGCCCGGAACTGAGAGGAATCCCAGTACTGAGATGAAGCTCAGGCAGGTAGTAGGCTCCGGTAGATCCTGGCTGGCTGGCGGATCTGGAAGATTCTGGTTGACTAGCAGATCTGGAAGATTCTGGTTGACTGGCAGATCTGGAAGAGACTGGTTGACTGGCAGATCTGGAAGAGACTGGTTGACTGGCAGATCTGGAAGATTCTGGTTGACTGGCAGATCTGGAAGATTCTGGTTGACTGGCAGATCTGGAAGAGACTGGTTGACTGGCGGATCTAGCTGCTCTTTGCAGACTGACAGCTCTGACTGCTCCATGCAGGCTGACAGCACCCTGCAGACTGGCAGCTCTCTGCAGACTGGCAGCTCAGGCTGCTTCATGCAGACTGACAGCTCCTTGCAGACTGACAGCTCCCTGCAGACTGACATCTCTGGCTGCTTCATGCAGACTGACAGCACTTGGCAGACTGACAGCTCTCTGCAGACTGGCAGCTCAGGCTGCTCCGAACAGGCAGGAGGCTCCGGCAGCGCAGGAGAGGAGACAGGCTCTGGCTGCGCTGAACAGGCGGGAGACTCCGACAGCGTAGGAGGGGAGACAGGCTCTGGCTGCGCTGAACAGGCGGGAGACTCCGACAGCGTAGGAGGTGAACAGGCAGGAGGCTCCTTGCTTTACGGGCTTCCTTGCCAACCGTGTTCCCTCGTATCGTCGGCTCCTATCTCCGACTGCCTCTGCTCTCCTTAGTACCTCCACCTGTTCCCATGGGAGGCGATCTCTTCCGGCCAATATCTCCTCCCAAGTGTAACAACCTTTACCATCCAACACGTCTTCCCATGTCCATTCTCCGAATAACTCATCCTCCTTTTGCTGCTCCAGCTGTCGCTGCCTGTTTATACCAGCGCCTCTCCGTTTTAGCCGGCGTGTTTTCCTTTTCGACTCCATTCGCCTATAGCCCTCTTCGCATTGCTGCAGGGAATCCCAGGCGGGCTCCTGCACTCTCTCTGGGTCGGCCGCCCACCTGTCGATTTCTTCCCACGTCGTGTACTCCATGCCATTGCTGTCCATAACGTCCTCCCTTCGCTGCTCCTGCTGTCGCTGCCTGTAACCACGCCGCTCGGTCCGTGAGTGGTGGGTGATTCTGTAACGGCATTCGTCTGTTGTTGAAAGAGAGTCGGACCGAAATGCAGCGTGGTGGTTACTCATGATCTTTAATAAAGGAAAAAGGAACGATACATGAAATAACTTAATACTATGAAAACAACAAACGGAACGTGAAACTATTTACAGCCTATCTGGTGCACACTACATGAAGACAGGAACAATCACCCACGAATACAAAGTGAAACTCAGGCTACCTAAATACGGTTCCCAATCCGAGACAACGAGAATCACCTGACTCTGATTGAGAACCGCTTCAGGCAGCCAAGCCTAACTAGACACAGCGCTAATCAACACAATCCCAATGCCTATAAAACCCCAATACGAACACAACACATAAACCCATGTCACACCCTGGCCTGACCAAAATATATACGATAACATAAAACATATTTACCAAGGCGTGACAGATATAATAAATGCTTTACCTTTGAAGAACTTCTTCTTTTTGCAATCCCAAATGTCTGTTGAACAATGAATGGTTGTTTTGTTTGATAAATTCCTTCTTTATATCCCCAAAATGTTCATTTATTTGGCGCATTTGATTCAGAAATACACCGGTTCCAACTTGCCCAACATGACTACAAAGTATCTAATAGGTTACCTGTAAACTTGGTCCAAACATTTCAAACAATGTACCTAATCCAACCTCAGGTATGCAAAAATGTAAATAATCAATCAAATTTAAGATGGGAAAATTGTTTCCAATACCGAAGAAAAATAACATGGAGCGTGCTCTTGTTCACGTGCACCAAAATGATAGAGACCTTCAGTGTGACACTTACAATTTTAAAAGACTGTTGACATCTAGTGGAAGCCATAGGAACTTCAATCTGGGTCCTAATAAATCAGGAATCCCATAGAAAAGCATTGGAAAACACAATGACCTCAACAACAACAAAATTCCCTGGATGGATTGTGCGCGGAGTTTCGCCTGCCAAGTTAGTTCTGTTTTACTCACAGACATTATTATAACAGTTTTAGAAACCTCAGAGTGTTTTCTATCCAAATCTACTAATTATATGCATATCCTAGCTTCTGGGCCTGAGTAACGGACACACTTTTCATTCGGATGTGAAAATACTTCCCCCTACCCAAGAGAGGATAAACATTCATGAACATACAAGTATCTTATATCATTTAAAAGCTTATATTCTTGTTAATCTAACTGTTTTCCGACTTCAAAAAGGCTTTACGGCGAAAGCATACCATGCGAATGTCTGAGTACGGCGCCCCACATCAACATATTTTTCAAACAGCACAGGCTTCATAAAATCACAAATAGCGATTAAATAAATCACCTACTTTTGAAGAACTTCCTCTGTTTGCAATCCCAAGGGCACCAGCTACAACATGAATGGTCGTTTTGTTAGATAAAATCCTTCTTTATATCCCAAAAAGTCAGTTTAGTTGGCGCCATCGATTTCAGTAATCCACTCGTTCAACATGCAGACAAAGGAGTCCAAAAAGTAACCACTAAACTTCATCCAAACAAGTCAAACGACATTTCTATTTAATCCTCAATTACTCTAAAATGTAAATAAGTTATAATATTTCATCCAAAAAGTATGTATGTATGTTATGTATGTTCAATTGGAAAGTAAAATTAGTAAGTGTGCACCCTCTCCCTTGCACTCCGAAAGATTGATGTTGCTCCGGTGCTTTTCTCACCAAAACTCTAAATACTTGTTTGTTTTTCAAAAAACAAGCCTGAAACCTTGAATAATGGCTGTTGACATCTAGTGGAAGCCATAGGAATTGCAATCTGGGAGACGGATTTAGATAGAAACAATAGGTTCCCATTATATGAGCCTGGGAGCTAAAATCCCCAAATTCTGATTGGATTTTCTTCAGATTCTCACCTGCCATATCAATTCTGTTATAGTCTCAGAAATTTTTGAAACTTCAAAGTGTTTTCTATCCAATGCTACCAATAAGATGCATATCCTGGCTTCTGGGCCTGAGTAACAGGCAGTTTACTTTGGGCACGTCAGTCAGGCGGAAATTCAGGAAACTAGACCCTATCCCAGAGAGGATTTATTTTAAAGTGCCTGTTGTCAATGAGACAAGAGGCCATACTTTTTACAGGACTCTACGTGTTACATCAAGAGCTCTCCAGCCTGCACTTTCTTTTGCTCCCATTCCTCTTCCCATTTTTTCTCCCTGTAATCATCATGTGTGATTATGTTGTTGAGTCCAGTGCAGGTGTCCATCACGGTGGGAATAAGACAGAGGGCCTTGGAACTTCCAGTGAATGAATGGTTCCATTATCCCAAGAGCATACCACTTGAAAAGTGGATTACATATTCCCTTTCTTTCTTTGTGTGGTAACACTTTGCTTGACACCCAGCGTCATAACACCTTGTGACACAGTCATAACTATGTCATTATGTGTCATAACAGCTTAAATCACTTGTCATAACCTGTTATAATTAAGCAATAAGGCCTGAGGAGGTGTGGTATATATACCACGGCTAACTGCTGCTCTTATGCCCGACTGAACGCGGAGTGCCTGGATACAGCCCTTAGCCGTGGTATATTGGCCATATTTTACAAACCCCTGAGGTGCCATATTGCTATTATAAACTGGTTAACAATTTAATAAAAAAATACCATGGCATTCAGCCAATCATAATTCAGGCCTCAAACCACCCAGTTTATGGTCATAACACTGTCAAGACACATATTTAGACCTGTTGTGACATACTGTATATTGCGTTATTTTATGGTTGGTTTTGACACCTACATAAGAGTGCAAAAACCACAAAACCTACCACGGTAGTTATTTTATGGCTGGTTTCTTAACTCTTATTTTTCAGAACTGCATTGTTGGTTATTTTTAAAGGCTTGTAAGTAAGCATTTCACAGTAATATTCGTATTCGGAGCATGTGACAAATACAATTTGATTTGTATTGAGAGGCATCCTTGAATTGCAATTCAGCAGGGCCTTGGATATTAAGTAGTCCTGCTGAGAGAGGTTAAAAGTGGACAATATTTTGTGTGAAGAGCATTTGAAGAGTGGAGAAAGATCATTCTCAAGAAGGGAGGAGAAACGCCCGCATACCATTTACCATTATCCCCCTGAATGTTGACTGCACCCATGCCTGTCCATGTGTCTCGAATTGTCTCTCTCTATTTTGAGTAACTTTAATTATTCATATTGATACAACATTAAGGACAGACATTGTTCAATCCCACATGTTATCTGTGCCCTCTAACAACAAAGTTCTGGCAGTCAATGTTTATGACTTCATGGATTCAGCTGTAGCTACAATGACAGCCCAGACATATTCCTATTTTTAGTTTCCACCAGACTCCCCCTTCATAGTGCAGTTTTAGTGCACTAAATGGATGTGCTACTGGATTCTCATGACAGTAAGGACTAATCTGATTAAATCAAACAACATCTTTTGAATGGGGAGTGGAGGGGCTGTTTTGGTGCAATTTTCCAGGATGGTCTCACTGTCAAAGACATCCTGGTTTTCTCTGGCGGAGGCTGGCAGAACTCCCAGCTCCATGTGGAAGGGTTGAGGGGGGGCATAGCAGACATATAGGGCACATCTCTGGAGGACTGTCTGACCCCTGTCTCTTGCCATCCATCGTCTATCAGATGGAGAAAGCACTGTGATATGTATAGTCTTCCAGCTCCACTGTTGTCTAAGTCCTTATTCATTTGTCTGTCATCACTTATTTTGGCAACAGAATGCACACCACTACCAACCCCTCTTCTCCCACTCCTTACCAAGACAACCACCCCCACCTCCTCCCATCCCTCCCTGTGACTAATTTCATATGATTATGATTTTAATTAGATGTTTTTGCTTTTAATTACTAGAAGCTTGTGTGCTTCAAGGGATAAAGAATACAGTGCAGCAAGCTGCTGGGGGTGTGGAGCGGAGCATGTTAAGAAACCGAGCCTTGTCATATCCTTTTGACACCAACACTGTGAGTGTCAGGGCAATATTGCAGCGATGAGATTGAGTTCAAGTTTATTCTATTAAATGTTGAAATAAACATGATTTATTTTCCTTGCCCCAGCCGTAACTCCATTGAAAGGCTCATATTAAAAGCGTAAATATTTGATGAAAACTAAGTCATAAGCTTTGATTAGAGGTATTTGGGCTTAAATAAAAACCAATTCCAGAGCATGGCAATTTTTTCAATATCAACTGCACATAGTAATTAAACCCAATGAGTGCAATTTGTGTCATCTCACATCACAGATACGGTAGAGAAGAAACCGACAATAAAGATGTGTTGTTCAGTCTTCAGAGAAACACTCCTATCCTTTCATTCCTCCTTCAGTCTCACATGTGTTGCTGAACATTGTAGTCCTTGGGTAAGTTGTACTTCTCAAAAATAGAGCCCTCTTCAGAAATGAATCCCTTTGCCAGCAGATCAATGCCACTTTGGAGGTTGAGGAGGTGATGGGGATCATTTGGCCACAGCTGTAATCAAGAAGATATACAGAGTTGTTGCCCCAGGGACGGATCCCTCTTGTTTTGGCAGCCTTATTTCTAAGCTGTGGAGACACTTTTATTCATTCAAAACATGCTGTGTTCATCACAGACCAGGTATATGTCAGAAAGTGTGTGTGCGGTCTGTGTGTGCTTGTGTGGGCAGTCTGTTTGTGTGCTTGTGTGGGCGGGTAGGTGGGCGTGTGTGTGCAGGTGTTCATATGTGTCTTTTAGAAACACACTGATTGTGAAAGCCAGAACCTCCGGAGTGGCCTGCTCCCCCACACCTAAATTAAACCTGGACCTTCAGCCCCACACCATTTGCTCTGTCACACTCTGCGTACACATCTGTAATTGTTATATTCGATGTCATTACACTTGCTTGCCATTTTAATTTCTCAGCCTGTATAAAATGCGTCTGGATCATTTCTCTGGGCCTAATCATGGAATTTGATATCCAATTCTGTGGTGCCGTTATTCATTCCAGCTACTACATTTTCCCACCACATATTGAAAAGGGAGGGGGCTTCGGAATGCTTAGGGGGAAGACTAGTTAGGGTTGGGGCTGGTGTCGAAGGGGTTGATTCTCATAGACCCAGACCCAAGTCGATGTCACAGTAGAAAATTATAACGTTCAGGGGCAGATGTTTTCCCTCAAAGAAATGATTGCATTTGCAATGTAAAACCAATCTACATGCCTTGTTCTTATTACATGCAGTGTGACCTCGAGAGTGAATCAGATGAAAGAAGTCAAATAACTGTAATGTCAGATAATAATGGGATCACAATGGGGTTTCTCGCACGGCGCCCCGGCCCCCATATGTGTAGCCCAGAGAGGGAGTGTGGCCAACTGGTCGTCCTCCGCTGAGAGATTTGATTGGCTTAGGAAGAGCCATATGAACTCTTCCTCACCTGTAAGACGCTGTAGAATGTAATGAAGCCACTGGGTTGGCACGCAGTAAAAAGATGCACGGGTATTGTGGTTATTCAATGAGTAGGAGGACGACTGAAGATCATGCTTAGAGGCTCCAGAGTGGCGTAGCGGTCTAAGGCACTGCATCTCAGTGCAAGAGGCGTACTACAGTCCCTGGTTTGAATCCAGGCTGTATCACATCCGGCCTTGATTGGGAGTCTCTTAGGGTGGTGCACAATTGGCCCAGCGTCATCCGGGTTTGGCCGGGGTAGGCCGTCATTGCAAATTGATCTTAACTGACTTACCTGGTTGAAAGAATATATAGAATAATAATAATAATGTATTGTCAACCAACAGCAGCTAGTCAATGCATACTAGACGATCCCAACACAGTGGAAATATGTTTTGGGCTTGCACGGAGCAAGAAGTTTGTTTGGTTTGTAGACAGTGAAAACAGGTGGTGGTTTAGCTCATAGTTAAAATGTATGGCTAGCATGCAGTTGAAATACGGTAAAAATACAGTAAGTACAGTAAATGGTGTGTGTGTTGCCTTTAGGGTTTGTGATTTAAAATAAGGGGAATGATTGTGATAATGATGATGCAGACATAGGATCGACACGTCTGACACATGGGCTGTTATTAGCCAGCACGTTCTGTTTTCTTTATTATCAAACTAACTGTAGCATGATCTTGTTGTTTCCTTCCTTTTGTCCTTTGAGAGTGCTAGATTTAGTTGTGACACTCTTCCCCTGTGCTCTTATATTAAGCCCACTCTTTCACAAAGTCTTGCAGCAAAAAGAATGTTGAAAGTATTTGATTCACTTCTTTGCAAATGGAAACCTTCCACCAGGCAAGTCTGTGCTTCTTCCTATTTGTTGTTTTTCAGTTGCAATTTATTCAGATGTTTTTTTGTTTTTTTTTACACTACTTTTCTGAAATGTAGGTATTGTATATCCCAAATCCCAAGTTGACCATTTATCATTTGGCAGTTGGTCTTGATTTATGTGTGCCTGTTTTTGCCTTTATGTCATTTTTGTGTGTATTTTAAATCTGGTGAGAGGAGGCAAGTAAGTACATTCAGCACATTTCTTGGCTACATACTGTCAACATACTATCACTGCTTATTGTGAAACAGACACATATTACTTATTCAAAATTAGGGACCGGCACACGTAAAGTTTTTTCCGTGTTAATTACACTATTTTCATCACAATGCTTTTCGTGTGTATTACACCACTTTTTTTCTTCATAACGTATTCGTGTACATTACACAAATTCCAATATGTTGTCGCTAATGTTCGGAGGCTAGCTAGATGGCTAACAGTAGCTAGGCTATCTAGGTTGCTAACGTTAGCTAGGCTTAGAGAGTAAGGTTAGGGTTAGGGGTTAGGGTTAGGTTTAGGTTTAGGGTTTAAGCCGGGTGCATGCTACACGACTTTCAAAATCCTAACATAGCTGATCCTCTCACATTAAACGACTGTCTTTCCTGTAGTTTTTTGTCTTGCCAACGTAGTGGTGCGCACACTACACAATGTGGCACAGATGGGGTTGGGTGTCACACGCTACAAGATTATTCACTTGGTCATGAGTATTCTCGATACCACCACACTGTCTAGCAAAAACAATGATGTGATTAGATTGTTAACGTAGCTAGAACAAAGCAGCCTAAAACATTTTCAGTCAGACATTCACGCCTGCCATATAGAGTTGAAATATTTAGCCAACGTTTTGAATTGAATAACATTGCCGTTAACTTCAGAGCTGTAACGATTGGGCACTTTGGCTATGGTTAAAAGCAAAGTAGAATCACATAATAGTAGTAGTCATCGATCCTGCTCGAGAGTCTACACATGCTGTGTGATGTGAAACAATGTCATCATCTCACTGGCTTCTTCTCTGGCGAGCTCTCATTGGCAATTGCTGATCACCTTTCTCAAAACCTGGCATTGCATATCTCACGCTACAAGACCATTGCAGATTTAATGCTGATACAATCAAACATGTTTAAAAATATCGGGACGTCTGGGAATGCTCAAAGATGGGATCGGTATCCCTCAGATTGAGGCTCTGACCCGCTCACAGTAAAGGAGCGTTAGTGACGGCTTCACACCCCAAGTAGGCAACGACATGGGGATTTTGTCTCTAATCTCAAAAACTTGTCTGGGACAGCTAAATCGGGGCAAAAATCATGTAGTGTACACCCGGCTTTAGGAGTTAAGGTTAGAGTTAGGTAACATGCTAGCTAAGTAGTAAAAACGTTAAGGTTAGGGTAGGTAACATGCTAGCTAAGTAGTAAAAACGTTAAGGTTAGGGTTAAGGTTAAGAGTTAGGTTAAAGGGTTAGGGTTAAGGTTAGGGTTAGGTTTAGGTTTAAGGGAAGGGTTTAGTTAACATTCTAAGTAGTTGCAAGATCGCTAAAAGGTAGCAAGTAGTTGCAAAGATGTTAATTAGCTAAAGTAGTTGCTAATTTGTTCGTGAGGAGATTCGTACATGCAACCTCTTCGGTTGCTAGATGTGTCACGTCCTGACCTTAGTTCCTTTTTTATGTCTCTATTTTAGTTTGGTCAGGGCATGAGTTGGGGTGGGCATTCTATGTGTTGTTCTATGTTTTTATATTTCTGTGTTTGGCCTGGTATGGTTCCCAATCAGAGGCAGCTGTTTATTGTTGTCTATGATTGAGAACCATACTTAGGCAGCCTGTTTTCCCACTATGGGTTGTGGGTAGTTGTTTTCTGTCGTTGTATGTAGTTTACCAGACGGAACTGTTTCGGCTGTTCTTTTTGTTACTTTGTATTTTTAGTGTTCAGTGCTATTGATTAAAATGACAAACACTTACCACGCTGCATATTGGTCCGATCCTTCCTACTCCTCCTCAGAAGAGGAGGAAAACCGCTACAAGACGTTCACGTTATACGCCTAACGAACCTCCCTCCTGTCATAAGTAAGATACTGTCTTTATCTGTGATTGAAATTCACTTTATACAAAATAGCGTACTGCATACCAAAAAAATTAAATAATAATAATAAGCAATTTGTGTCTATTTCATAATAATCTGTGATACTGAGTCGATTCTGTTGCCCTTTTTCACTCAACTATCAGAGGAGTAAACTACTTAGTAGCTAGATTAGTTCCCAATCAGTACAGGTCAAACAGTTTTTAATACAGTTTTAGCATGGATCAGGATGAAACGTTCAATACATATATACAACAAGACCTACTGTGACTGAAGAACAGCTAATACTTTTGTTATGGTACGTTATTCATATGCACATAATGTTAGCCATCCTGAAGCAAACAAGGTTTGTTTGCCTACTCTCTACCCTCAGCCCCAGCCCTACCTAATCTTTCATCCTCGGTGACTGCTCTGCCATAGACACTTCAGCAAGAAAGATATCAGTTAATATGATATCTGATTTCATTCCAGTGTGTTGCACATGAAAAGGGGAGCAAACTGATCATTTGTGCCACTGTTTCTGACTCGTGAGATGAATGGCGCCAAGACGAGGCCATTGTGCCGTGAAACGCAAGGATGTAATCATCCTCTCCAAACACTACAGGATGCGATTTTATGTTGGGTATTGGACTCGGATGTCTCTTTCATTTTTATCGCCTGTGCCTGAGATTTAGATTTTCTTTCTCGCATCAGCGATTCAACACTTTAGATGTTTTTTGAATGAATCTGGCCTGCATATGAAATCAATATGTGCCAACTCTTGTTTCATAATGGTCCAGTTCTTCATAGAAGTATATGTGGTATAGTTGATTGCTTCATAGAAGTATATGTGGTATAGTTGATTGCTTCATAGAAGTATATGTGGTATAGTTGATTGCTTCATAGAAGTATATTTGGTATAGTTGATTGCTTCATAGAAGTATATTTGGTACAGTTGATTGCTATGCTTCGCTTGACTTTCATTTAGATTCAACACTGCTGTTTGTCTTTACAAATGATATCTGCCGTGGTGCAATAGAATATAGAGATAATTTTGTATTTCTTCATGTCAGTATTCAAAACATGTCTGGCTGTAAAGTGTTTTGAATCAAAGGGTGAGTCAAGGGAGCATCAACAACATTTGATCCAAAATGTTATTTTTTGATTGCTTATATGAAAGTAATTTTAAGAAATAAATGAACATACATCATGAATCCTATGTTCCTGGTTTTGGTCTCTGTCTTGTGAGTCTGTTACACACTTGATGAGAAAAGAGTACCTACTGCATATCCTATCTCAAGTTTCCCTTTTTTTTCAATCCAAGATGTATTTCAGATGGTCTAACAGATGGTGTTCCTATTTTCCCTCGATCTCTCCTTAATTGTTGGCTCCTGTTTCTCAGAGAACTGTTTCCCGGGTTGTGTTGTCAGAACACTGTTATTGATCCAATGACCTGAGTCTGAGGGAAAAATGTCCTTCAGCCTTTGGACATTTGCTCTAAAAGTCCTTTCATCTGTCATCAACACGTCTCGCTTTAGTAACAAAGCTTGATTACTTTTCAGTGTGAAATTGCACTGAGATGTGGATTGTGAGAGATTCTGTGAAATACGCTTCATGACCTTTAACTCAGCTGAAATGTATAAGTTTTGTTCCATGACAAAACTTCCTCTTGTACTTAAGTTATGAGAGGTATGAACGTGGTACTTTTCTCTTTTTTGTTACTTCAAGGCCAGAATACTGAGTCTGCTTTCAATCCCCTTTCCTTGCTATTCAATAGGGACTTTATAATGGACTTGTAAATGGTTTGTAGATACTTTATAGACTGTTATGTTATCTTGCTCTCTTGTTCTTTCTCTTTTTCTCTCTCTCTCTCTGTTTGTGGACCATATCTGCTGTGTTTTCTTTTCTTTCCAGAGTTTTCTCTATTCTCTCCGAACAATGCATGTTTTTCACTCATACAGAGTTCAGTTGAATGAAAGCAGGCATACTCAATTCTATCTCACCAGTTTGTACTCTATCCATAACACAGCTGTTTTTGAAAGTTCTGCTGCTTTTTATTTGAGTTTCAGTTTGTATAAGTGTTGGTCGTTGATTTTTCATATAGCTCTCAAACCTATTGCAACTAAGAGAGTGTTTCTACACTGTTATTATTTCAAATACTACACCCTCACACTACACACACGCACCAACACATGCATGCACACGCACAAATCTACAGAAACAGCCTGTCAGGTAGAAATGGGATTTCACACTCAACCACACATGCACACACACAATCACAATACTCTCTGCTGTTAGTATTTATTGTATTATACTGTATTTATCCTGCTGCAGTCACTTTAACCTGATTACGGCTCGATCCAGTCCTATGAAATTTGATGTTGTGTTTTTTTACGTTGGATAAAAGTTGAGACTCAGAGCCCAGAAAATGTGCACTACCGGTCAGAAGTTTTAGAACACCTACTTATTCAAGGGTTTTTCTTATTTTTTTAAAAACGATTTTCTACATTGTAGAATAGTAGTGAAGACATAAAAACTATGGAATTATACATATGGAATCATGTACTAACCGGCTGAAAACCTGACGATCCGGCTGAGGCCTGACGTGGGATGGGCGCCTTCCGCAAGAAACCTCTCGAGGCACCCCTGGTTCCATCATTGTCGGGCCCCGGACTCTACGTCACCACCAACCAGAACGTCAGCACTCCCTGATGCTTCGTATGATGGCTTCTGCATTCTGTAAGGACAGACACCGGAGATGAGAAGCAGGTACGGGGAGTTGAACATTTAACCATCCTGTTGTGTTCGTTTTAAGTTAATTCATTCTGTGTTCCCGGTCCAAAATGACCGCCCCATTATAGCTGATGATAAATCCGTAATAAGCCATATATTATCACCTAATGTTGTGTTAGGTCTTTTTATCAACTTAAGTTCTTGTGAAAATTACAATTACAATGTGTTATATATGGCATGTAGGCCTAATTGACCTGAGCTCATACAACTTGTTTTTGAGGAAAAAAAGCATCATGTATGGATTATTTTGACTATAACAAATACTCAGATGAAACATATTGTGCTATTTATCACAGACAACTTTGTGTCAAAGTTTAACAAGGACACTCTCTTCCTCACCAGTGTCATGATCAAAGATATGATCAAGAGCCTCACATACAGTATATCGTTTGGTCATTGTGCTGCCACAGAGTGAATTGTGAGCAAGGCCTCCAAAAATATATATACCAGTGCTGCGAGAAAAGTTATATATATTATTGATTGTTTGTGAGAATTCCAATAGGTGTGGTTCCCGTGAGGGAAAGATTCCATTGGGGAATAGTTCCCGGGGGGGTTGCCATGGAAGCCAAGAAGTGAGGTGTGTGTGCTCAAACACAAATGCATGTGGGGGTCTGGGAGAGGAAGTGTGTCCATCTGATGAATGGGCATGTGCCTGAACTAAATATTATACACTGATTGTAGTCTCACCCATTCATTTCTAATGACCAGCCTTTTTTGTCCGGCAACACCACAGGTGTACAAAAGTTAAATAAAACACCCACAATTCAATGAAAATCATAAACATTTATTGTGTGTGTTCAGATGCCCTGTGTGCACAAAGTCATGGAAACTTGACAATCAGATTAAATGAACGACATTTTTCAGAGAGAAAACTTTTAAATGGGTCCAATTCGACCGGAACACAACAGGAGGGTTAATGCGGAACAGACAGGTAACAGGACAGAAACAGCGTCAGCACACGGGTATACAAAGAAATAAGAATATTAATGCAGAAGCAGGGATCACAGTGGGGAACCAGTCAGATTTTGGGAAGGTAATCACAGAGGTGATTGAGTCCAGGTGAGTCCAATAATCGCTGATGCGCATGATGAGAGGACAGCAGATGTGCGTAATGATGCCAGGAGTGCGCAATGCTGGGGAGCCTAGCGCCCTCGAGCGCCAGGAGGCAAGAGCTGGAGCAGGCGTGACACAAGCGCTATGATGAAACTGGCTCTCATGAGGACCGCCACAGGAATGGAAGACCCAGAGTTACCTATAGTGCAGAGGAAAAGTTCATTTGAGTTAGCAACCTCAAAAATTGCAGCCCAAATAAATGCTTCACATAGTTCAAGTAGCAGACACATCTCAACATCAACTGTTCAGAGGAGACTGTAAGAATCAGGCCTTCATGGTCGAATTGCTGCAAAGAAACCACAACTAAAGGACACCAATAAGAAGAAGAGACTTACTTGGGCCAAGAAACACGAGCAATTGGACATTTGACCAGTGGAAATTTGTCCTTAGTTCTCCAAATTTGAGATTTTTTGTTCCAACCACTGTGTCTTTGTGAGACGTGCTGTGGGTGAATGGATAATCTCTGCATTTGTATTTCCCACCTTAAAGCATGGAGGAGAAGGTGACATGGTGTGGGGTTCCTTTGCTGGTGACACTGTCAGTGATTTATTTAGAATTCAAGGCACACTTAACCAGCATTGTTACCAAAGCATTCTGCAGTAATACTCCATCAAATCTGGTTTGGGTTTAGTGGGACTATCATTTAGTTTTCAACAAGACAATGACCCAACACACCTAAAGGCTGTGTAAGGGCTATTTTACCAAGAAGGACAGTGATGGTGTGCTGCATCAGATGACCTGGTCTCCACAAACCCCCAACATCAACCAAATTGAGATGGTTTGGGATGAGTTGGATCGAGTGAAGAAAAAGCAGCCAACAAGTGGTCAGCATATATGGTAACTCCTTCAAGACTGTTGGAAAAGCATTCCTGGTGAAGCTGGTTGAGAGAATGCCAAGAGTGTGCAAAGCTGTTATCAAAGCAAATGTGGCTATTTGAGGAATATCAAATATAAAACAATTAACCGTAATCTTTTCCCATAATCTTTTCCTGCACATCCATTATCTCAGCCAAACATGGCTAGCAGGAAGGTTTCTCACTTTTTCTGTGGCTAAACCAACTGAGCTTGTAATTTTTATTCATATTTACAGTTGGCATACAGGTTTGTTATTAAGGCACATGAAAGTTCACATTTTCCAGAAGGCATTTCCGCCACAAAACGCATTTTGATTAAAAAAAATGGTTTATGTTCAAATGCCTTATCTTGTTGAACAAATTGTACAAAACTCCCTAATAAACCATCACATATGAGTTAATTTGACTCGCCTCAAGGCAATGGCAGCAAAAACAGAAAGTACAATTTGAAATAACATGCTTGTGTCTCAATTTAGGATTCCGCCTTATCTCATTCCCCAGTTATTTTTCTCTCTGACTTTGTTCCCTTACCTCTCTCGCAGTCTGTGGTTTCCTTAACCAGTCTGCCTCTCAGATTTGATGGTGTGTCTGCTGCGGCCCGAGGTGGCTGACCTCTTTACAACCACCCAGAGAGTGGCTAACTAGGTAGAGAAACAATTCCAGGCCTCCTCCCTCACCATCGCCATACAGGTAATACTGTAGCTGACATTTACAACATAGGGTCTGAATTTAAGTTCAGATCTACATCCATTGGTAATCTTGCTTCCGTTGCTCATTTCTGGTCCATATCAGAAAAAAAAGAATAAAAAGTTAATTAGTATTCAAGTACTACATTATTTAGAATAATGAAGCCATATATCCTTAATGTTCTATTGGGTGTGTTAGAGAGAGAAAATGAGTAAATAATTAATGACTGAGTGACTATGTGAATAACCAATTGAATTGAAGTGAGTCGGCGCCTGTGTGAGTGGGTTAGTGAAAGAAAGTAAAACAACACAGCAACAGAGGCTTAGAGAGAACAGTTCTACATCAACCTCACACTTATTCAGCCTGTAGATCTGCATTGGAATAAGAGGCATTACTCAGGCTAGTTGCATCGAGAGCCAACAGAAGATCCCCACCTGCTGGAACAATACAAGAACAGGTACTCCTTGCAATCCCAGGCAGGGTCTGACAGGCAGGCAGCTTATCATTTCACAGGCTCTGTCATTCTGCATAACCTGTGATATATATGGTAATGTTCAAATGGCACCTAGCTCGCTTGGCGGCCCGACACAGAAAATAATTTCATGTGTTTGCAAAAAGCTGGGAATAATCTCATAATATAATTTTCTTTGACTTGAGGGGCTAGATTTAAGTAGTCCGGCCACCACTGCTGCTACTCGCTTTATTATCTATGCATAGTCACTTTACAAATTACCTCGACTAACCTGTACCCCCGCATATTGACTCGGTACCCCTGTATATAGCCTCATTACTGTTCTGTAATTTTGTTGTGCAACTTTTTGATTGTATTTTTTAAAACTTTATAAAATTTTCTTAACTCTATTTCTTGAACTGCATTGTTGGTTAAGGGCTTGTAAAGTAAGCATTTCACGGTTGTCACGTTCTGACCTTAGTTCTTTATGTTATGTCTTGTTTAGTATGGTCAGGGTGTGAGTTGGGTGGGTTGTCTATGTTCCTTTTTCTATGATTTGGGATTTCTGTGTTTGGCCTGGTATGGTTCTCAATCAGAGGCAGCTGTCATTCGTTGTCCCTGATTGAGAACCATACTTAGGTAGCCTGGTTTCACTTTTGAGTTGTGGGTGATTATTTTCAGTGTCAGTGTTTGTGCCACACGGGACTGTTTCGTTTATTTCGTTCTTTCACTTTTGTATTTTGTAGTGTTCAGTTTTACATTTTAGAATGGACACTTACCACGCTGCAAATTGGTCCGATATCTCTTACTCCTCGTCAGAAGAAGAGGATGAGCGTTACAACAGTAAGGTCTACACTTGTTGTATTCGCCGCATGTGACAAATACAATTTGATTTGAATTAGAGAAGTGATGATGTGAGATTAGTTGTGACCTAAAGTCCTAATATTGCGGCACTGTATCAAGCAACGCTCTCTGCGATATGTGACAAACTAAATCGCACACCACTAACCAGAGAAAGGAGATATGTTAAAAATCATAATTTCATAGACTTCCATATTGTCACCAAATTATTTTTTTCCATACAGATAATCCTTTGAGTTTTCATTGCTGTTAGTGATACATTTGTATCCTCAATTCCCGATGCCTACTATGGAAAATGAATTATATATATATATATATATAGGTCCTGTAATGTGCTCTAATTTAACTGTATTGTAAATGCATGGGTGATGATGCTGTTAACTGAATCTGCCAACTTTCCAAAGAGAATCATTTTCCACACACAGCTTTCATGTGACAGAGACACTAAAGTGTGAACAGGGCTCAATGCCAAAGGACAGAAACAAAACAAACAAATGAGAAACCTTTGAGATACAAGTGAGAATGAGGAGGTGCTGCCACGATAAATCTGAAATAAAATCCTGTTGAATTATTAACGCAGGTATTCCCGAATTCCCAAACGTTCCTAATTATCTCGCTCTGTTCCCACCAGGATGGTCCTGAAACCGGACAAACCGTGAAGGTGAGGACTTAATAATGCCCTCCCTTTAAATGTATCATGTGGCCACTGCAACAGTTAAACAGTATTCAATAATCATGGTATTTAATTTACAGGTCCCAAACTATTGGCACATTAAATCATTCTGTAACGACTGTTGGAAGAAGGTGAGGACCAAGGTGCAGCGTCATACGTGTTCATCTTTTATTAGTTGAACTGAACACTGAATAATAAAACAGCAAAGAGAACAACCGGAACAGTTCTGTATGGTGCAGACACAAAAACAGAAAGCAACTACCCACAAAACCCAGGAGGGAAAAGGCTACCTAAGTATGGTTCTCAATCAGAGACAACGATAGACAGCTGCCTCTGATTGAGAACCACACCTGGCCAAACAACACAGAAATCCAAAACATAGACAATGAACATAGAATGCCCACCCTAGTCACACCCTGGCCTAACCAAAATAGAGAATAAAAACCTCTCTATAGCCAGGGCGTGACACATTCAGTGATCTATTTTCCTATAATATTTTGGGGGAAGATGGAATGACATTCACTGACTCGGTGGCTGGGTGGGCTGCCACGCTAAAGGGGGTGAAGGGTGTCTGGGGATTCCACCCTTGCCTCCAACACTGACAATAGCTTAGACCTGGGTCTGCCTGACAATAACTTTCCTCACTTTTCACGTCTATAGTGAGATATCGGTCACTTTGAGATTAATTATATGATAGCATTATTGCATTGTTTTTTATTTGACAAAATATATGGCTAGCTTGTTGGATAATTATATTTCTGAAGTTTATTATCTGTTATAACCTCATCACAAACATTTATATTTTATACACTGAACAAAAATTGTACATGTAAAGTGTTGGTCCCATGTTTCATGGGCTGAAATAAAAGATCCCAGAAATGTTCCATACGCACAAAAAGCGTATTTTTCTCATATTTTGGCCACAAATTTGTTTACATCCCTGTTAGTGAGCATTTCCCCTTTGCCAAGATAATCCATCCACCTGACAGTTGTGGCATATCAAGAAGCTGATTAAACATCATGATCAATAAACGGGTGCACCTTGTGCTGGGGACAACAAAAGGCCACCCTAAAATGTGCAGTTTTATCACACAATACAATGCCACAGATGCCCCCGCAAAACTTGAGACATGCAATTGGCATGCTGACTGCAGGAATGTCCACCAGAGCTGTTGCCAGAGAATTGAATGTTCATTTCTGTACCATAGGCCACCTCCAATGTCGTTTTAGAGAATTTGAGAGTACTTACAACTGGACACATAACTGCAGACCACGTGCATGACGTCGTGTGGGTGAGCGGATTGCTGATGTCAACGTCATGAACAGTGTGCCCCATGGTGCCTGTGTGGTTATGGTATTGTTAGGCATAAGCTAATAACGAATAACGACAATTTGAATGCACAGAAATACCGTGACGAGCTCCTGAGGACCATTGTGAGGCCCATTTAAAAAAAAATGTATCTGTGACTAACAGATGCATATCTGTATTCCCAGTCATGTGGAATCCATAGATGAGGGCCTAATGCATTCATTTCAATTGACTGATTTTCTCAGATGAACTGTAACTCAGTAAAATCTGAGAAATTGTTGCATGTTGCATTTATATATTTGTTCAGTATATATTATGAATGTACACTGGAGTATTATATACTACAGTGTTTATAAGTTCAGTAACACCTTGTAGTTCAACAAGTTTTTATCCTCTTCTTTTTATGCAAACTGTGTTATCCCCAAAGCCCACACACTCATTTCATATTGCATATGGAACACGAGCTTAATTATACATTTATGGCAGTTGCCATGAGAGCAGTCTTCAGCCTGAACTGTGGAAGAATATTGAAATTTTAATGGTGTAATTTGAGCAGAAGACATTAAAGCTGGAATCCTTAATGGTGAAACTGCCATGTCTGTTAGCGATTTAACAACAACAAAGAAGTTACTGCAAACAACACACACAGTTTGTTTCCCCTCTGACATCAGTGCACGCATGATAGAACTGTAGCATATGTACTGCAATTGTTTTTTTATGACGTTGCTCAATGATCCCCAGCTATGCTTCGTCAACAAAACAGAAACAATGACAATGGCCTTAAGGCTGACAGTGGAGCTGTTTCCCCTATTGTGGATTCAAATCAAATCAAATCAAATTTTATTTGTCACATACACATGGTTAGCAGATGTTAATGCGAGTGTAGCGAAATGCTTGTGCTTCTAGTTCCGACAATGCAGTGATAACCAACAAGTAATCTAACTAACAATTCCAAAACTACTGTCTTATACACAGTGTAAGGGGATAAGGAATATGTACATAAGGATATATGAATGAGTGATGGTACAGAGCAGCATACATCTTTGACTAAGTCAATGGTGGTGTGGAAGACTGCATTCCAGTGGGATTTAACACATAGAGATCAAAGTCAGTCTTTGCAGAATATATTTAAAAAGACTGAAACACTGTATGCTCAAATACTGCAGTTTATTTTATGGTTTTAAACAATTAATGCACAAGTGTATAAGGAATTGCTTCATTATTTTTTATAATACCATACCTACTACAACATCATTTCAATATCCTTGAAAAAAATAATATTTTAATCGATTTACATTAACTTTTATATAGTTTGAAATGGCATTCATTGAAATTATGGTTATGCACTATTAGTAAGAAATGTGCAACTCATTTGAATTCATCTCAGCCTTGAATATTTCCAGTATATTTCATAACACAGTGCATACTGTTAGATCACACAGTCTTCATAAACAGTACATACATGCATTACAAATCATCCATAACTGTATATCATGCTTTATGAAGGGTTCAAAAATATGGCATAACTGTGTGACATAACCACCAATTTAACAGTAGAGACTCCGAGATAGAAATGTGTATATCATACACTGCAGTTGAAGGAACAAAGAGAAAGTAATTCTGCTTTGAAAGTTGATAAACTTGTAACGCCACTTTTGAGAAAATGCCTTCTGAAGGGAATCAAACAATCTCCGACAAGGACATGAGGGGAAACAGAGGGTTAAATACATAACATGTACTTGATGGGATTGGAACCAGGTGTGAAGGAAGACAAGACAAAACCAATGGAAAATTAAATATGGATCAGTGATGGCTAGAAGGTCGGACACCGGCCGAACAAGGAGAGGGACCGACTTCGGAGGAAGTCGTGACAGTTCCGCCCCCCTCAGCACCGAACTCGGGGTGACCCGGAGGGTGAAGCGCAGGGCGATCCGGATGGAGACGGTGGGAATCTCGCAGTATAGAAGGTTCCAACACGTCCTCCACCGGAACCCAGCATCTCTCCTCCATCTCTCCTGACGTCTCGAATCCAGTATGGAACGAATGGAGTATGCCGGGGCCCCCTCGATGTCCAGGTGGCGGAGGAACCTCCCGCACCTCAGAATCCTGGAGCGGGCCAGCCACCACCGGCCTGAGGAGAGACACATGGAACGAGGGGTTAATGCGGTAATCGGGGGGAAGCTGTAACCTGTAACTCACCTCGTTCACTCTCCTCAGGACTTTAAATGGCCCCACAAACCGCGGACCCAGCTTCCGACAGGGCAGGCGGAGGGGCAGGTTTCAGGTTGAGAGCCAGACCCGGTACCCCGGTGTGAACACGGGACCTCACTGCGGTGGCAGTCTGCGCCAACTTTCTGGAAATAAAGCCTCCGCATTCTGTAGGGCCGTAGGGAGACCGGGCAAAGGGAAGAGACGACAGGACATAGAGAAACGCTCCACAACGACCAGGATCGTGGTGTTACCCTGTGAAGGAGGAAGATCAGTCAGGAAATCCACCGACAAGTGTGACCATGGCCATTGTGGAACGGGTAAGGGTTGTAACTTACCTCTGGGCAGGTGTCTAGGAGCCTTGCACTGGGCGCACACCGTGCAGGAGTTAACATAAACCCTCAAGTCCTTAGCTAAAGTGGGCCACCAGTACTTCCCACTAAGACAGCGCACCGTCCGACCGATACCAGGATGGCCAGAGGGTGACGTATGGGCCCAATAGATTAGCCGGTCGCGGACAGAAGACGGAATGTACAGACGCGCAGCCGGACACTGAAGGGGAGCGGGCTCTGTACGCAACGCCTGCTCAATGTCCGTGTCCATCTCCCACACTACCGGTGCCACCAGGCAAGAGGCCGGGAGTATGGGAGTGGGATCAATGGGCCGCTCCTCTGTGTCATACAGCCAGAAAAATGCGTCTGCCTTAACGTTCTGAGAGCCTGGTCTGTAGGAATGGGTAAATACAAAACAGGTGAAAAACATGGTCCACCTTGCCTGTCGAGGGTTCAGTCTCCTCGCCGCCCGGATGTACTCCAGATTGCGGTGGTCAGTCCAGATGAGAAAAGGGTGTTTATCCCCCTCAAGCCAATGTCTCCATGCCTTCAAGGCCTTGACGACAGCCAACAGCTCCCGGTCACCCATGTCATAGTTTCGCTCCGCCGGGCTAAGCTTCTTTGAGAACAAGGCACAGAGGCGGAGCTTCGGTGGCGTACCCAAGCGCTGAGAGAGCACCACTCCTATCCCAGCCTTGGACGCATCCACCGCCACTATGAACGCCAAAGAGGGATCCGGATGGGCCAACACGGGAGCCGAGGTAAACAGAGCCCTCAAGTGACTAAAAGTCCTGTCCGCCTCAGCTGACCACTGCAAGCGCACCGGGCCCCGCTTCAGCAGTGAGGTAATGGGAGCCGCCTCCTGACCAAATCCCCAGATAAACCTCCGGTAGTATTTGGCAAACCCTATGAACCACTGCACCTCCTTTAACATGGTGGTAGTCGGCCAATTACGCACGGCTGCAATGCGGTCACTCTCCATCTCCACCCCTGAAGTGGAAATGCGATACCCTAGGAAGGAGATGGACTGTTGGAAGAACAGGCACTTCTGAGCCTTGACATACAGTCTTCTCCATATGACCCCCCTGCGTCACCATGCCCAAAAGGCGCAGGGACCTTCCTAATCAACCCTGACCCTAATGGTCGACTAGCTAAGGCGTGAACAGGGAAGGGCACATCCACAGGAACGATGGGGATCCCTAAACTATAGGCTAAAGCTCTATCAATAAAATTCCCAACCGCGCCTGAATCGACGAACACCTTATGCTGGGAATGCGGGGAAAACTCAGGGAACGTGACAGACACAAACATATAAACAACAGAGGGCTCTGGGTGAGAGTGGTGCCGGCTCACCTGGGGTGACACCAGAGCGCCGTGTCTGCTGCTTCGCTTCCCAGAGGAACCAACCCGGCACCGACCGGCAGTGTGACCTCTGTGGCCACAGATGGTACACAAGCATGAACGCCCTCCGGTCTCCCTGCGCACCACCCCTCCCAGTTCCATGGCTATCGGAGAGGGAGTGCGGGAGGATGGAACCACCAGACGCCGATCTGAACGTCCGCGAGTAGCCAGCAGGTTGTCCAGCCGGATGGACAGGTCCACCAGCTGGTCAAACGTGAGGGTGGTGTCTCTGCAGGCCAGCTCCCGACGGACGTCCTCGGGCAGACTGCAGCGGTAATGGTCGATCAGGGCCCTGTTGTTCCATCCCGCGTCGGCAGCCAGGGTCCGAAACTCCAGTGCGAACTCCTGGGCGCTCCTCGTCTCCTGCCTCAGATGGTAGAGGCGCTCACCCGGACGGGTGGTCAAAGACTGCCTGGAAACGGCGGGTGAACTCCTCAAATTGGTCCAACGTCGCATCTCCCTCTCTCTACATGGCGTTGGCCCACTCCAGGGCTCTCCCGGTGAGGCACAAGATGAGGGCGGACACCCTCTCAAGGTCCGAAGAAGCCGGGTGGACAGTGGCCAGATAGAGGTCTAACTGTAACAAGAACCCCTGGCAGTTTGCAGCCCTCCCGTAGTACTCCTGGGGCAAGGAGAGCCGGATCCCACTGAGTTCAGATGGGAAAGGGGTGCTCAGGGGAGACCCCGGTTGTGCTGGAGGCCCTGTCGCTCCCAGCGGTCCATCTTCTGGACAACGCGATCCATGGCGGCGCCAAGATGGTAAACCATAACTGCATGCTCCTGGACTCGCTTCTCCACCTCAATGGCCGGGGTACCCTCTCCTGCTGACTCCATAGTTATGGTCGGAGATTCTGTAATGGGTATGTGTTGGTGGCAGGGAGGTCAGGCGCAGGAGAACGAACTTGGTATAAACGTTTAATAAGTGCTCATAGAACTCCCAAAATCAAAATATACAAAAAATAATATAAGTGGGTAAGAAACCCGTCGCACACCGAAACATGACTGGTGACGTCGACCGCCGAACACCGGCCGAACAAGGAGAGGGACCGACTTCGGCGGAAGTCATGACATTCTCAGTACGTGTGCTCCGGGCATGTGCTGACCAACTGACAGGTGTCTTCACTGACATTTTCAACATGTCCCTGATTAAGTCTGTAATACCAACATGTTTCAAGCAGACCACCATAGTCCCTGTGCCCAAAAACACAAAGGCAACCTGCCTGAATTACTACAGACCCGTAGCACTCACGTCTTTTGCCATGAAGTGCTTTGAAAGGTTGGTAATGGCTCACATCAACACCATTATCCCAGAAACCCAAGACCCACTCCAATTAGCATACCTCCCAAACAGATCCACAGATGATGCAATCATCCACACTGCCCTTTCCCACCTGGACAAAAGGAACACTTATGTGAGAATGCTATTCATTGACTACAGCTCAGCGTTCAACACCATAGTACCCTCAAAGCTCATCACTAAGCTAAGGATCCTGGGACTAAATACCTCCATCTGCAACTGGTTCCTGGACTTCCTGACGGGCCGCCCCCAGGTGGTGAGGGTAGGTAGCAACACAACTGCCACTCTGATCCTCAACACTGGAGCTCCCCAGGGATGCGTGCTCAGTCCCCTGCTGTACTCCCTGTTCACCCACGACTGCATGGCCAGGCACGACTCCAACACCATCATTAAGTTTGCAGACGACACAACAGTGTCTGCCTGATCACTGACAACGACGAAACAGCCTATTGGGAGGAAGAGGGCCGGGTGGTGCCAGAATAACAACCTATCCCTCAACGTAACCAAGACTAAGAAGATTATTGTGGACTACAGGAAAAGGAGGACCAAGCACACCCCCATTCTCATCAATGGGGCTGTAGTGGAGCAGGTTGAGAGCTTCAAGTTCCTTGGTGTCCACATCAACAACAAACTAGAATGGTCCAAACACACCAAGACAGTCGTGAAGAGGGCATGACAAAGCCTATTCCCACTCAGGAAACACATTTTTTTTGGCACGGGTCCTGAGATCCTCAAAAGGTTCTACAGCTGCAACAATGAGTGCATCCTGACTGGTTGCGTCACTGCCTGGTACGGCAACTGCTCGGCCTCTGACCGCAAGGCACTACAGAGGGTAGTGCGTACGGCCCAGTAAATCACTGGGGCTAAGCTGCCTGCCCTCCAGGACCTCTACACCAGGCAGTGTCAGAGGAAGGCCCTAAAAATTGTCAAAGACCCCAGCCACTCCAGTCATGGACTGTTCTCTCTACTACCGCATGGCAAGCGGTACCTGAGTGCCAAGTCTAGGACAAAAAGGCTTCTCAACAGTTTTTACCACCAAGCCATAAGACTCCTGAACAGGTAGTCAATTGGCACGTGACAAATAAACTTTGATTTGATTTGGTAAAGGGTGTCAACACTGAGCGGAAGCATTCATATATAAAATATCCCCAGTCTAGTAAAGGCATACATGTAGCTGATACTAGATTCCTTCTGGCTACAAAAGAAAAACAGGCCTTATTCCTAAAATAAAATCCCTTCAGCTTCAATTGTTTTGTAAGTTATTGAATATTCAATTTAAAGAGAGGCTGTCATCAATTAAAATTCCAAGATATTTATGAGGTTATCATTTAAAAACATGGCTGCTGTAATTGTGCTATGCTTCTTCCTGAAGCCCGATTGGTACATTGATAAAATAGCTAGTGTATAAAAACTCTTTAGCTGTTCACTCACAAGGGTTTCAAGTATTTTCACTAGGGGTGACATCTTTGAGATTGGCCTATAATTATTTAAAATAGTTGGATCTCCCCCTCTTAAAAGTGCTAGGACAAATGCTGATTTCCATATCTTTGGAATTGCATTACATTCCAGGGTTAGCTTGAACAGATATGTAAGTGGTTCAGCTATAAAATCAGCTGCCAGATTTAAAAAGCAGGGATCAAGAAGATCAGGACCTGTAGGCTTTCTCTGATCTAAGGATTTCAGGGCTTTATGTACCTCCTGCACTGAGAATGGTAAAAAGCTAAAAGTTTGACCAGCCCTCGCTGGTTCATCCACAAGGGTTGTACAGAGACAGAGGACACTGAATCAAACAGCCTACCAGATTATACAAAGTGCTCATTGAAACAATTCATCATTTCAGTTTTGTCATATACAGCAACAAAGTCCTTCAATACACATGACGCTAATTCATTATCATTAATATTTCCAGACACAGACTTTATAGCCTTCCAAAACTCTCTAGGGTCATTCAGGTTATCAGTGGTAACGGACATAAAATATTCAGACTTGGCCTTCCTGAGAAGAAAAGAACACATGTTTCGTCACTGCTTAAAAAGTTGCCAATCAGCATCAGGGCTTTAGCCCAGGCTAGATTACGTTCGTGAATAATAGAAGACAGCTTGGCATGACATAGAAGTTAAATATGCTTTGTAACACATCTATGTATTGCTTATGAAGACATTATGAAGGCTTTATGAAGCCTTTATAAGCTGAATGTCATTTAAAGTGAAACCACTGTCAGATCCACAGCACATTCCCAACCTGCTCTGGCGTCTTCTGCACGCTGAAGAATTTAATGGGCATCCAAGGAATTTGCCTGTGAACAAAGGTGCTTACTTGAAGAGGTCTTTGAATAAGTGCAACGTCCTCTTCAAATGGCACCCGGTCCCCTGATAATGCCTCCGCCATTGAAATGTTTAATCACCTAAGAAGCGCATTTAAAGTCAAAAGCCTTTTCATACTTCTAAAGTGTGTGCTGCTATTTACTGTAAGAGGCCAGTAGTGTTTTTGATCTATCTTTTTAGTCTCCTCAGTGGGTTGCCTAGGGGTGTGTGCTACAAACAGGTCAGTGAGGTTTGTTATCTCTGATACTCTTTATATTCTCGTCACATCACATCATATGTATAGTCTCAATGAGGCATTGCGGCTCTTGGGATTTCTTATCTAAATAGGGGGTATTTTTTATGGGTAATGTTAATTTCTTGTGAACCTGTGAAATGTCAGACAGTCAGATAGGTGCGCTTGGCGGCCCTGCTCAGGTGGGGTACATTTAGGTCGCTCTGTCATAGTGCATTTGGTGTGCCTTTTAGAAGTAAAGGTTAGCTTTCAGAACCGCTTGGACCACTCTTCAACAATAGGTGAGCCCACGCCTCAGAAGCTTCATGCTGTCTGATTGAATAGAGGGACTCATATTGACTGAATCCTGCATTGTTGAAGTATCTGCTTTATGCACCATCCATGTTATTGCACTGAAATATCTATTAACCTAAAAACTTATTCAAACCACTCTGTTTTGTTGTATTCCACCTCGATTAGAAGGTTATATGCTCTATTACTCAGAAGGCCTTCAGCAACAAGAGACTCCTATATCACTTCTTTTAAAAGTCTGTGTTGTGCAATGTTTTCTTTTCTAATTTCTGCTCACCATCAACGCTTAGTTTATATTGAAGTAATTTCCATCAGTAAGCAAATTTAGAGCACTAGAATTCAGCATCTCATAATAGATGGTTCCGGAGGCTGTTGTTTTCCATTGCTTCTTGTTGTTGTCGCCATCGCTAATGTTGTTTTTTTTCCCCCGCCTTCTCTTCTTCATGCTCATTAGCCTCACGCTGCATGCTAGGAACATCCATCCATCCTCCCTACCCCAACCCTTTACTATCTTCACAGTCTATCTGCTAATAGGACTGCTGAACGCCACAGCATCACCTCACTAACAACGCTCCACATTACCTACTCTACCCTGGGCTACCAAGTTTCGCAGCGGTCTAAGGCACTGCATCTCAGTACTAGAGGTGTCACTACAGACCCTGGTTTGATTCCAGGCTGTATCACAACCGGCTGTGATTGGGAGTCCCATATGGTGGCGTACAATTTGCCCAGTGTTGGCCGGGGTAGGCCGTCATTGTAAATAAGAATTTCTTAACTGACTTGCCTAGTTAAATAAATAATAAATAAAATGCCCTAAGGACGGCCTTTCTTAATTGTTCTTTTGGTGAGTTTTCTCTTTCTTCGACTTGAATAACGCTGAGATGTGTGTTCTTGGGCTCAGGAGGCCTGAGTTTTGCTGTTTTGTGTGGGGGTTTTTTCTAACAGTGTTGGTCATGGTTTCAAATGTGCCCCTTAGCCAGCTGCCATTTAGCCTGACCAGTTTCTAATCTAAATCAACTTTAATTAATGTACTCTGCATACTCTGAATAATAACTGAATGCAAAGTCCTGCAGTCAGGTCATTTTGCAGGCAGATTTGATCTCCTTACAGAGAATGCCCCCAAAACCAGACTTGTGTGTGTGGAGATAAGATGGTGGTCATACTACCCCTCAGAGAAACAAAGCTTTGCCATCGGTTTTCTCAAAACCAATTTTTCATTCAGTGATTGTTTGAGATGAAATTGTTTTTGTCTGTCAATACAAGCAAGGTCATATAGCAATGTATTTGTTGCTATGTTAGATCCAAACCAAAGGGAAGGTTGTCTTCGGGATTAGGTTGTCTTTGGGATTATCGTGAAATCACCTGCCTCAAATATTCTCTCAGTCCCATGTCAGTGAGTGCCATCACAGGGAAACGCAACATGGAAGCTCTCAACCCTGAACCAAAGTCAGCAATAAAGAGAAGTTGTTATCTTACTGTTCCTTAACCCATTGAAATAATCTACATATTTTATCCAGTAATTTTGAACATGCAGTAAATCTGAATTAGAGGCCTGCCTGGTCCCTTTATGAGAACAGATTATCTGGTGCACACAGCACACCTGCTACAGTGCTGCGCCACTTCCATCTATCAACTGGATTATTGCAATCAGGTGCTCTCGCACTGGCAATAAAAAATGACTTTTTGATCGAATAGTCTATGAAGGCAAATGCACTTTTATCAACTCTTTGTCTGGAGTCTCACAAAGACAAATCTTTGTATTAGAATGATGGATTCGAGTTTATTTTTACCTTATGGAAAATGTAGGGGTGATTATAGTAATTCATCATGTGGACGGCTCTGTTTGGTGCATGTTTGTTGCCATGTGACCTTTTAGAGCTTTTATACCACCGTCTACTTCAAGTTTTTTTAAGTAGACGGTGGTATAAAATATATCTGTGCTGGTTTGATGGCACATTCATTGTTTATTTAAAAGCCTGTTCATTCTCATTATTTGATTGACAGTTGCAGAGGTCCTGTTTTTGCTAAATTGCTATATTCCTATCAGTCATTAGCATTCTGTACTGGCAGCACTCTCACTGTTTGCAATGCTGTGTGTGGTGGGACATGATGATGAGATAACCTAAGGACTTGACCAATGACCCAGACCACTTTAAAACAGATCTCTGCCACATGCTTCTGGGTTAATTAGGGCTTCAGGTGACCCAAGAACGGCAAAGTAGGCCATTTATTACCACCACGGATGGCAGATTGCAATTGTTTAGCAATGCAGTACAGTAGGGTTTGAATATCTTTCAACACACCCACAATGAATGTTAGTTTTGTACCTCACTCTGAAGAGTGGGTGTTGAAATGAAGAACATATTTGAAGAACATATTAGGCTGTAAGTAATGTCTACAGCTAATGAGTGTACAACATGGTGCCTTGCATTGACTACAGGTAAGTAAAAATACCTGATCTTTAGAGTGTGACATGTTAAAATTTTCCATGGTTCAGTAAAGACTATGTAGTTGTAGCAGAATACTGAGGTTATGCTGTGTCTTGGGGCTGGTGATTAACCCTCATGTTACAGTCACAACACATCACATTCATGGTGAGCCATAGTCACACACACACCCTTTTAAACAGGGCTCCTAGCAGAGGCATGACAATGGACTTTGCAAACATAATGGGTTATTCAAATGTAAGCATTAGACTCATTAAACATTCTTCATGGTGGCACGCTTTAGTGTGTATGAGCCCTTTATAGAGTGAGAAATTGAGAGCATATGCATCGAAGCAGTGTGGAAGACAAAAGCAAAGTGGACCAATCAAACACAAAGCAAGATGAATCTTCCTGTAAATTGCTGGCTGTTGTTTTTTTGTTGTTGCGAAGGTGGTTTGGCTGTGGAAGTAGCTCCTGCTTGGAGGAACAGTGGCTCCTGCACCCCCTGCCTTAATGGGAACACAGCTGTTTGTGACAAAATAAATTTGTCTGCCTGTCTGACTAGATTTCACCTCAACAATATAAATCGCTCTGTAGCCATTTTGCCCATTTGTCTCTGCAGTCAGAAACAAATTAATAGACATCTGTTTCAATTATGTTTGGATAAACTTTTTCAATGGCAATCTGTATCCAGGCTAGCACAGGCAGATTAACACACACCTCTGTATGAAGGACGTTCTAAATGAGTAGGGCTGTGCTGTGTGTGAGTCATTTGAACAAGGTATGGTGACCAATTATGGATGGAAAATAAAGCATAAGTAAGTAGCCATCCGGAGACTGATGACATTGAATGACATTGAACTTTGACCCCAGCCTCTGCATTCATCTAATCAGGGAGCCAATGAGACAGAACAGATATAAGTGGGATTGTGACTGATGCCAAGGACATGTAGCAGACGTGATGGAAAACAACTAGGATGTAATACTTTTCTATTAGCTTTATAAATATAGATAAAACCCTATATTAGTTGGGGTATGAGGAAATGTTGGTACCACCTGTGGGTGCTTTGCTTTGTTTCCACATAGGTACACTTTCAAATTGTGATACTATATTCTCCCATTTCATAGCACTAATGGTGATCTAGTGATGACACTGCTGATGTACAGTAAATCTAATCCAGGAAGTGAGATTTCCACTACCTTGCAGGTTCTAATTCCTTTACCAGTGTGAATCCCAGCTAAGGCCATGCATGACAGCTGCCATGTCATATGAGGGCAGACATATTGAGCCCATGCAGTGGCCCCTTGCTGTACATTTTGACTTCAAACTGTCTGAAACTCACCCCATACATGCTGCAGTGTCAGTCAGGGCCTCTGATCTCCCATCCCACCCTTCACATTTCTGGCATGCTGCCGTTTACACACTCCATGTCTCCCGGCCTTTGCCTCCCTTGCCCAGCACCATTTAAAATGTATTTTGATGAATGCTGCTGCCGCCGACTTCTCTCCAAAGTTTTCCTCAAGGTAGGCAAATGTAATAATGCAGACATTATGTAAATCGACTCATTAAATAGAAAATGTGTGGCAACAAAGCAGATGCCTCCAAACATGTTATCTTGTTTGTAACATTTATAAACATTATTCACACAGCCTGTACTGTTTATCATAGCAGAATAATGAAAAATGAATAAAAGACGACAATTAGGTTATTATGCCCTAGATTAGTGTTTTATACTGCACAGACCCCCTGCTAAACTGGCTAGCTGACAGCTGATGATATTGTTGTCTTGTGTTTCGTGAGACTCAACACTGATGAGGTTTTAGCAGTGAGAAGTTTTAGAAGCAGTCACAGCTGCCTGTCTCACCCCCACAACTAGGTTCACTACACAACGTTACTGCTGGTACAGAGCAAGAGACAGACAGTCATCTGTCATCTTTTAGTTCTTCAGAGTGTGTTGTTTTGTTCCAACTACAAATTTACCAACTGTGAATTGGTCAATTTGAAATGACTTAATTCACATCAGATGTTTGAGGTTCGGTAAATAAAATAGAGCCCCAGAGTTCAAATGAGTTCTTGATATTTTATTTACAGGTTTGTTAAGTATCCAAAGTTCCTGATATACTGTAGAACACTTACATTTGGATATCAGTTTTGTCTGTCAGTTAATTGCCCATCTGCTTAGTTCTTCAACGTGCTGTCAACTCTGAGAATTATGAGATCAGTGAAATGTTGCTGAGTTTGCCTCATATCAATTACTTTTTTTTAACATGTACAAAGTTGACAGTCTGCTTACATGATCCCAACAAACACAGGAGGCGCTGTCATTTATCTTCTGTATGTTAATGAACCTCAATTCAAGTCAGCTAATCAAACTGTTTTGAAGATACTTCAAAGAATATAAGCTGTGTACTCTAAGAACTGTCTCAAGTATTCAAATAGCCCAAGAGGCAGCTTTGTGTGGGAGTGTTTTCTTAAATCTGAATAACCTTTACATTAACACTTGCTCTATTCACGTTGATGCTTATACAAACAAGACGATGTGTTGTTCTCCCACAATGCCAGTGGCAGGAAGACAATGACAGTTGATAACTTGCAAAATGGAGTATGTTGTAAGGGGTGCGTACTGGCGGCAGAGAAGTCAGACACAGGAGAGCAAAAACTGTTTCCAACGGCACAGTTAAATAACAATAACCCAAAGAAAAACAGAACAATCAATAAATGGGTACATAACCCGACGCACACCAGACAATACGTACACAAGCACTTTTTAACAGAGGGTTAAATACACAACATGTAATTGATGGAATTGAAACCAGGTGTGAGGGAAGACAAGACAAAACCAATGGAAAATGAAAGGTAGATTGGCAATGGCTAGAAGGCCGGTGACGTCGACCGCCGAATGCCGCTCGAACTAGGGGAGGGACCGACTTCGGCGGAAGTCGTGACATATGTGTTTAAAATTCTTATAAAAGTCTGATGTGGGTGGGTGGGGGGTTCTAAGCTGACATTTACATTTACATTTAAGTCATTTAGCAGACGCTCTTATCCAGAGCGACTTACAAATTGGTGCATTCACCTTATGACATCCAGTGGAACAGTAGTGCATCTAAATCTTTTAAGGGGGGTGAGAGGGATTACTTTATCCTATCCTAGGTATTCCTTAAAGAGGTGGGGTTTCAGGTGTCTCCGGAAGGTGGTGATTGACTCCGCTGTCCTGGCGTCGTGAGGGAGTTTGTTCCACCATTGGGGGGCCAGAGCAGCGAACAGTTTTGACTGGGCTGAGCGGGAACTGTACTTCCTCAGTGGTAGGGAGGCGAGCAGGCCAGAGGTGGATGAACGCAGTACCCTTGTTTGGGTGTAGGGCCTGATCAGAGCCTGGAGGTACTGAGGTGCCGTTCCCCTCACAGCTCCGTAGGCAAGCACCATGGTCTTGTAGCGGATGCGAGCTTCAACTGGAAGCCAGTGGAGAGAGCAGAGGAGTGGGGTGACGTATGAGAACTTGGGAAGGTTGAACACCAGACGGGCTGCGGCGTTCTGGATGAGTTGTAGGGGTTTAATGGCACAGGCTGGGAGCCCAGCCAACAGCGAATTGCAGTAATCCAGACGGGAGATGACAAGTGCCTGGATTAGGACCTGTGCCGCTTCCTGTGTGAGGCAGGGTCGTACTCTGCGGATGTTGTAGAGCATGAACCTACAGGAACGGGCCACCGCCTTGATGTTAGTTGAGAACGACAGGGTGTTGTCCAGGATCACGCCAAGGTTCTTAGCGCTCTGGGAGGAGGACACAATGGAGTTGTCAACCGTGATGGCGAGATCATGGAACGGGTAGTCCTTCCCCGGGAGGAAGAGCAGCTCCGTCTTGCCGAGGTTCAGCTTGAGGTGGTGATCCGTCATCCACACTGATATGTCTGCCAGACATGCAGAGATGCGATTCGCCACCTGGTCATCAGAAGGGGGAAAGGAGAAGATTAATTGTGTGTCGTCTGCATAGCAATGATAGGAGAGACCATGTGAGGTTATGACAGAGCCAAGTGACTTGGTGTATAGCGAGAATAGGAGAGGGCCTAGAACAGAGCCCTGGGGACACCAGTGGTGAGAGCACGTGGTGTGGAGACGGATTCTCGCCACGCCACCTGGTAGGAGCGACCTGTCAGGTAGGACGCAATCCAAGCGTGGGCCGCGCCGGAGATGCCCAACTCGGAGAGGGTGGAGAGGAGGATCTGATGGTTCACAGTATCGAAGGCAGCCGATAGGTCTAGAAGGATGAGAGCAGAGGAGAGAGAGTTAGCTTTAGCAGTGCGGAGCGCCTCCGTGATACATAGAAGAGCAGTCTCAGTTGAATGACTAGTCTTGAAACCTGACTGATATGGATCAAGAAGGTCATTCTGAGAGAGATAGCGGGAGAGCTGGCCAAGGACGGCACGTTCAAGAGTTTTGGAGAGAAAAGAAAGAAGGGATACTGGTCTGTAGTTGTTGACATCGGAGGGATCGAGTGTAGGTTTTTTCAGAAGGGGTGCAACTCTCGCTCTCTTGAAGACGGAAGGGACGTAGCCAGCGGTCAGGGATGAGTTGATGAGCGAGGTGAGGTAAGGGAGAAGGTCTCCGGAAATGGTCTGGAGAAGAGAGGAGGGGATAGGGTCAAGCGGGCAGGTTGTTGGGCGGCCGGCCGTCACAAGACGCGAGATTTCATCTGGAGAGAGAGGGGAGAAAGAGGTCAGAGCACAGGGTAGGGCAGTGTGAGCAGAACCAGCGGTGTCGTTTGACTTAGCAAACGAGGATCGGATGTCGTCGACATTCTTTTCAAAATGGTTGACGAAGTCATCTGCAGAGAGGGAGGAGGGGGGGGGGGGATTCAGGAGGGAGGAGAAGGTAGCAAAGAGCTTCCTAGGGTTAGAGGCAGATGCTTGGAATTTAGAGTTGTAGAAAGTGGCTTTAGCAGCAGAGAGAGAAGAGGAAAATGTAGAGAGGAGGGAGTGAAAGGATGCCAGGTCCGCAGGGAGGCGAGTTTTCCTCCATTTCCGCTCGGCTGCCCGGAGCCCTGTTCTGACAAATGGAATTGTTTAAAGATAGTCATACAATGGATCTTTTAGCTAACTGATTTTGAATTTTAGGACCTCTTAAAGGTATAAAGAAAAATATATATATATTTGAAAAAATATATAATTTGGCTTTTACTATTATAACCCAGAGAAACGCATTGAATAACACATTCAGAAATGGCAAAAAGACCGTCATAAAACAAAGTTTTGAATTGTTTGTCCTATATCTAGGAGACATAAGAAAGCTCAGGAAATATATATTTTCTTTACTCATATTTAGCCCCTTTTTTAGATAGACACAAAATACCTTCATACTTAAATTTGTTTGAACTGGTACCGGTTACCTTGAGACGAGTCCCCTGGCATTTGTGGTGGTCGTAGAGCAAAACGGAGAGTCTCTCCTTTCCATACAGTGGTCATAATCGGCTGTTGGTCAAACCGTTTGTGACACTACAGGCGTTTTCATGAGAAGACCAATTTTTGGGATATCTCATGGTCTGACAAACACCACGCTAGCTCTGCCACCTTTCAACACAGATGCTGAAGTGTGGCATAGGTGTGGAAGAACTTAACTGGCCTGCACATAGTCCTGACCTCAACCCCATCGAACACCCTGGGGATGAATTGGAACGCCGACTTCGAGCTAGGTCTAATCACCCAACATCAGCGCCTGACCTCACTATTGCTCTTGTGGCTGAATGGAAGCAATTCCCCGTTGCAATGTTCCAACATCTAGTGGAAAGCCTTCCCAGAAGACTGGAGGCTGTTATAGCAGCAAAGGGGGTACCAAACTTCAAATTAATGCCCATGATTTTGGAATGAGATGTTTGATGAGCAGGTGTCCACATACTACACATCATGTAGTGTATTATGTATAACCTACCTAAAAGCAAGAGATCGCTATGTGCACAGGTAAGATCAGGGATATTGCCTCATCGTATTGAAACAGGTTTTATAATGGTGATAGTCCTGCATTTTCACTGTACTCTGCAATCACACCTGCAGCCCTGTAAATGTGACTATTAATAAACAATGTGAACCTGAATCTGAATAGTTATATATATATTTGTATTGCTCTAGGGATTTAATTATTGCTTGGATAACCTTGTTTACTAATATGTATTGATTTATTTTTCACTCTATGTAGAACACCGGAAGAATAATCACAAGTGAATTATTGTAATTGCAAACTGGCAATTTGACACATAAATAAAATGTAAATCATTCATTCATACAAATTGCATGTAAAACTTTAACTTCAATGTACAGGACTTACTCCATTAATTCATCATGTGGTTGGTGTGTTAGGAGCACTGTTTCTGAACTATTAATTTAACTAACATTTAGTTGTATTCAGCCATTTTAGTGGATTTCTATGGTATTATTTGAGGTATGCAAACTTTTATTAAAACAATCTAGAGCCATGTGGATTGCTGATTAAAACTCAAGCACACATAAGTGCTGGGGATGTTTGCATTTTGAGGACTTTGTTTCTTCTGTTTGATTGTGTGTTCTTTCTTTTCAAAAGAATCTCTCTACCTCTACTTGTCCTGTATTATGTTGTCACTAGTTAATGACTTTTTTTTATCTGTAAAAATTTGCATAGTGTAAGATAAATGTTTGCATCATCTAATTATCTTTCCTGTTTTAATGTGAGGGTGTTTTTTTCTGCATAAATACGTAGCAGTTGTTCCGGGAAATTACCACACTAATAAGCACCGAAGGAAGGCTGCAAGTTAGAAACTAACTGTGCGGATGGGCATGTTTGTGACAGCACAAGGCAAGGGGGAACAGAAAAGGACGTCTGACAAAGTCAATTTAAGTTTTAAAACCATACAATTAAGGAGTCTCGGTGGTATACAGGTGGTACGCTTGGCAGAATGTACTGTAATCCTCCTGTGATTTACTGCATTGTGATAAACTTCGGCTCTGCCTCAACACCAGATTGTGAATTAATGAAAGATGTCTCTGGATAGGGCTGATGTCAGTTCAATTTGTTACAAAAGTACCTGGCACAGGGTAGTACAGTATGTATGTCTTTGGATAGGTGAATAAGATAATATCTCAAAATACAACATGTTCTTTTGTTTTGTCATTGAGTACTTGAAGGCATGTTCACATGCACCTACTCCCCAGGAAGGCAGATGACTTGGAGAGAAACGACAACGTCTACGATGAGTTAAAGATGTGCTTTTTAACGTTACATTTTTTTGTCCCTTGACTTATTCCACATTTTGTTGTGTTACAGCCTGAATTCAACATTTATTAAATACAAAAATGTCTCACCCATCTCCACACAATACCCATAATGACAAAGTAAAAAGCATGTTTTAAGAAATGTTTGAAAAGTTATTGAAAATGAAATACAGAAATATCTCATTTACATAAGTATTTACAGCCCTGAGTCAATACTTTGTATAATCACCTTTGGCAGCGATTACAGCTGTGAGTCTTTCAAATCAAAACTCAATTTATTTGGCACATGCGTCAAATACAACAGTGAAATGCTTACTTACAAGCCCTTAACCAACAATGCAGTTTTAAGAAAAATATATGTTAAGTAAAAAATAGGAATGAGACGTAACAAATAATTAAAAAGCATCAGTAAAATAACAACAGCGAGGCCATATTGTAACGGCGTTCGTCTGTTGAAAGAAGAGAGTCGGACCGAAATGCAGCGTGTAGGTTACTCATGTGCTTTAATAACGGAAATAGCGATACATGAAATAACTGTGAGATACAAAACAACAGACGGAACGTGAAACTATACAGCCTATCTGGTGAATACACAAAGACAGGTACAATCACCCACGAAATACAACGTGAACTCAGGCTACCTAAATACGGTTCCCAATCAGAGACAAAGAGAAGCACCTGACTCTCATTGAGAACCGCCTCAGGCAGCCAAACCTATACCACACCCCTAATCAGCCGCAATCCCAAATAATACAAACCCCAATACGAAACACAACATATATACCCATGTCACACCCTGGCCTACCCAAACTATAAACAAAACACAGAATACAATGACCAAGGCGTGACACATATACAGGGGGTACCGGTACAGAGTCAATGTGCGGGGGCACCGGTTAGTCAAGGTAATTGAGGTAATATGTACATGTAGGTAGCGTTAAAGTGACTATGCATAGAAAATAAACAGAGAATAGCAGCAGTGTAAAACAGAGGGGGCTGGCAATGCAAATAGTCTGTGTAGCCATTTGATTAGCTGTTCAGAAGTCTTTTGGCTTGGGGGTAGAAGTTGTTGAGAAGCCTTTTGGATCTAGACTCGGTGCTCCGTTACTGCTTGCAGTGCGGTAGCAGAGAAAACAGTCTATGACTAGGGTGGCTGGAGTCTTTGACCATTTTTAGGGCGGTCTTCTGACACTGCCTGGAATAGAGGTTCTGGATGGCAGGAAGCTTGGTCCCAGTGATGTACTGGGCCGTATGCACTAACCTCTGTAGTGCCTTGGAGGCCGAGCAGTTGCCATACCAGGCAGTGATGCATTCAGTCAGGATGCTCTTGATGGTGCAGCTGTAGAACAATTTGAGGATCTGAGGACCCATGTCAAATCTTTTCAGTCTCCTGAGGGGGAATAGCTTTTGTCATGCCCTCTTCAAGACTGTCTTGGTGTGTTTGGAACATGAAAGTTTGTTGGTGATGTGGACCCCAAGGAACTTGAAGCTCTCAACCTGCTCCACTGCAGCCCCATTGATGAGAATGGGGGGCGGCCTCTGTCCTCCTTTTCCTGTAGTCCACAATAATTTCCTTTGTCTTGATCACATTGGGGGAGAGGTTGTTGTCCTGGCACCACATGGTCAGGTCTCTTTCCTCCTCCCTATAGGCTGTCTCTTTGTATTCTGTGATCAGGGACTACAGGAGGGGACTGAGCACGCACCCCTGAGGGGCCACCGTGTTGAGGATCAGCGTGGCGGATGTGTTGTTACCTACAATTACCACCTGGGGGAGGCCCGTCAGGAATTTCAGGATCCAGTTGCAGAGGGAGGTGTTTAGTCCCAGGTTCCATAGCTTAGTGATGAGCTTTGAGAGCAGTATGGTGTTGAACGCTGAGCTGTAGTCAATGAATAGCATTGTCACATAAGTCTTCCTTTTGTCCAGGTGGGAAAGGGCAGTGTGGAGTGCAATAGAGACTGCATCATCTGTGGACCTGTTTGGGCGGTATGCTATTTGGAGTGGGTCTAGGGTTTCTGGGATAATGGTGTTGATATGGGCCATGACCAACCTTTCAAAACACTTCATGGCTACAGACGTGAGTGCTACGTGTTGGTAGTCCTTTAGGCAGGCTGCCTTAATGTTCTTGGGAACAGGGACTATGGTGGTCTGCTTGAAACATGTTGGCATTACAGACTCAGACAGGGAGATGTTGAAACTGTCAGTGAAGATACTTGCCAGTTGGTCAGTGCATGCTCAAAGTACACCTCACGGTAATACGTCTGGCCCGTCCGTCTTGTGAATGTTGACCTGTTTAAAACTTGTTGAGGATAGGGGGCAGTATTTTCACTTTGGGTGAATTGCGTGCCCATAGTGAACTGCATCCTACTCTTTCCTAGATTGCTAATATATGCATATTATTATTACTATTGGATTGAAAACACTGAAGTTTCTAAAACTGTCTAAAACTGTCTTCTATGTCTGTGAGTATAACAGAACTCATAGGACAGGCAATCTTCCAAACAAGAAGTGAAAATCTGAATGTGGGTCAACTTTGACGTCATCACCCTCTCCTGGTAGCACTTCCTACGCCTTCCAATAGATGTCCTCATTCAGTAGAAAGTGGAATGGAGCTTTTGCTGTGAACTTTGACCGAATGGGGGGAAATAGTCACTGTCCCGACAGAATGCCATTTTCCTGTGGCGCATTTCTCTGTGGGTGCTACTGTCGTTCCATTTGGCTGTAGCTGAAAACGTATGATCCGGTTGGAACGTTATTGGATATATATGAAAATAACATTTACATTACATTTAAGTCATTTAGCAGACGCTCTTATCCAGAGCGACTTACAAGATTGATTCTCTACTTAGTTTGACCAGTTTATTCGACCTGGAATATATCTTTTTGAAGTTTTTTTGAGAGTTGTCCTGGACCGGCGTCCGCTTTTGGGCACGTGAGCTGAAAGTGGTAGCAAATGCTAAAAGCTAATTGGACACTAGTATTGGACATTATGGAACAAAACAACGATTTATTGTGGAACTAGGACTCCTTGCACTGCATTCTGATGAAAGATCATCAAAGGTAAGGGAATATTTATGATGTAATTTCGTATTTCTGTTGACTCCAACATGGCGGAGAAATACTTTTACGTCTGAGCGCTGTCTCAGATTATTGCATGGTAGGCTTTTTCCGTAACGTTTTTAAAAAATCTGACACAGTGGTTTCATTAAGAACCAGTGTATCTTTAATTATATGTAGAACATGTATCTTTAGTCAAAGTTTATGATGAGTATTTCTGTTATCTGGCGTAGCTTTTTATAATTCCTCCGGATATTTTGGAGGCATTTCTGAACATGGCGTCAATGTAAACCGAGATTTGTGGATATAAATATGCATATTATCGAACAAAACATAAATGTATTGTGTAACATGTAATATGAGTGTCATCTGATGAAGATTTTCAAAAGGTTAGTGATTCATTTTATCTCTAATCCTGCTTTTGTGACTCTATCTTTGGCTGGAAAAAATGGCTGCGTTTTCCCTTTGATTTGGTGGTGGTCTAACATAAATATATTGTGTTTTCGTTGTAAAACATTTAAAAAATCGGACATGATGGGTAGATGAACAAGATGTTTATCTTTCATTTGAGGTGTTGGACTTGTTAACCTCTTACGTCGACCCGACACGCATGCGTCCCATCTAGCCATCTGGAAATGCAAATGCGCTACGCTAAATGCTAATAGCACTCGTTAAAACTCAAACGTTCATTAAAACACACATGCAGGGTACTGAATTAAAGCTACACTCGTTGTGAATCCAGCCAACAAGTCAGATTTTTAAATGCTTTTCGGCGAAAGCATGAGAAGCTATTATCTGATAGCATGCAACACCCCGAAATACCCGAAGGGGACCTAAACAAAATAATTAGCATAGCCGGCGCTACACAAAACACAGAAATAAAATATAAAACATTCATTACCTTTGACGATCTTCTTTGTTGGCACTCTTAGATGTCCCATAAACATCACTATTGGGTCTTTTTTTCGATTAAATTGGTCCATATATACCCTAAATATCGATCTATGGAAAGTGTGTGATCAAGGAAAAAACAGCTTTTTAAAACGCAACGTCATTTTTTAAAATAAAAAAAGTCGATGATAAACTTTCACAAAACACTTCAAAATACTTTTGTAATCCAACTTTAGGTATTAGTAAACGTTAATAATCTATCAAATTGATCACGGGGCGATGTGTATTCAATAGCTCCACGTCTTGAAATCATGTTCAGAAATTTCTACTCCAAAACATCCTGTTGGAGACCGGAAGGAATGGGCTCTCTCTCGCTCGTTTGACCAAGAAACAAAGCGCAGGCAATTGACAAGACTGGCGACATCGTGTGGAAGCTGTAGGACTTGCAATCTCAGCCCCATCTAATTTGCTTTCCAATAGGCAATACATGCAAGTGGCGCATTGATATATTTTCCAGTTTTCAGTGATCAGTTTTTCTTGCGGTTTTCGATGAAACACACGTTATGTTATAGTCACAGCCGGGATTTAAGCATTTTTAGAAACGTCAGAGTGTTTTCTATCCAAACATACTAATCATATGCATATACTATATTCCTGGCATGAGTAGCAGGACGCTGAAATGTTGCGCGATTTTTAACAGAATGTTCGAAAAAGTAGGGGCTAGACTTAACCGGTTTTAATGTGTGAAAGTTAAATATTTCTAAAGAATATTTTTGAATTCCCTGCGCCACCTTTTCATCTGAATGGGAGGGTGGAGTTCCCCTCTGGGAACTACTTGCCATAACAGGTTTTAAAAGTCTTACTCACATCAGTTACAGAGAGCGAGATTACACAGTTATCCAGAACAGCTGATGCTCTCATGCATATTTCAGTGTTACTTGCCTCAATGCGAGGATGGAAGTAATTTATCTCAGCTGGTAGGATGGTGTCACAGGGCAGCACGCAGCTGTTCTTCCCTTTGTAGTCTGTAATAGTTTGCAGGCCCTGCCATATCCCATAAGCATTGGAGCAGGTGTAGTACGATTCGATCTTAGTCCTGTATCGATGCATTGCCTATTTGATTGTTCGTCATAGGGCAGAGTGGGATTTCTTATAAGCTTCCGGTTAAGAGTCCCGCTCCTTGAAAGCGGCAGCTCTACCCTTTAGCTCAGTCCGGATTTTGTCTGTAATCCGTGGCTTTTGGTTGGGGTATGTACGTACATTCACTGTGGGGACGACTTCATCGATGCACTTATGGATGAAGCCAGTGACTGATGTGGTGTACTCCTCAATGCCATTGGAAGAATCCCGGAACATATTCCAGTCTGTGCTTGCAAAACAGTCCTGTAGCTTAGCATCTGCTTCATCTGACCACTTTCTTATTGACTGAGTCACTGGTGCTTCCTGCTTTAGATTTAGCTTGTAAGCAGGAATCAATAGGATAAAATGTATTATTGTTAATATACAGCTACAAAGAATATAGATGAAAACTATCTTGGTAAATAGTGTGGTCTACAGCTTATCAAGAGATACTCTACCTCAGGCGAGCAAAACCTCAAGACTTCCTTAGATATTGTGCACCGATATACATAGACCACCACCCCTTGTCTTACCAGAGGCTACTGTTCTATTCTGCTGATACAGTGTGTAACCTGCCAGCTGTATGTTATTCATGTTGTCGTTCAGCCACAACTCGGTGAAACATAAGATATTACAGTTTTTAATGTCCCGTTGTTAGGGTATACATGCTTGTAGATTGTCTATTTTATTATCCAATGATTGTACGTTGGCTAATAGGACTGATGGTAAAGGGAAATGACCCACTCAGAGCCGGATCCTTACAAAGGCACCCCAACCTTCATCCTCGTTATGTCCATCTATTTCTCCTGCCACTGACAGGGATGAAGGCCTTGTCAGGTGTCTGGAGTAAATCCCTCTCTTCCGACTCGTTAAAACCTCTTGGGGTTAGTGAGACGCTAGCGTACCAAGTGGCCAATAGCCCCGGGAAATGCAGAGCGCCAAATTCAAATAAAACACATTAAAACTCAAACTTTCATTAAATCACACATGCAGGGTACTCAATTAAAGCTACACTCGTTGTGAATCCAGCCAACATGTCCAATTTAAAAAATGCTTTTCGGCGAAAGCATGAGAAGCTATTATCTGATAGCATGCACCCAGCTGAACCAGTTGTAAACAAAATAACTAGCGTAGCAGGCGCTACACAAAACACTGAAATAAAATATAAAACATGCATTACCTTTGACAAGCTTCTTTGTTGGCACTCCAATATGTCCCATAAACATCACAATTGGTCCTTTTTTTCCGATTAATTCCGTCCATGTATACCCAAAATGTCCATTTATAAAGCAGGTTTGATCCGGAACACAACGTCACTACAAAACATTTCAAAAGTTGCCTATAAACTTTGCCAAAATATTTCAAACTACTTTTTTAATGCAACTTTAGGTATTTTTAAACGTTAAAGAAACAATTGTCTTTCAATACGTTGTCCTTTCAATTGCTTTCTTGATTTCTAGAAGCTCTTTCCGGTCATAAGAGATGGCGGCAGAAACATTATGTACAAAATAAGTTACAAATAACATGAAAATACACACACTATAGTACAATTGGTTAGGAGACCGTATAACGGCAGCCATTCTCTCCGGCGCCATCATACTATTCCGGGTAAGTTTCTAAGAGCTTTCCACACCTGGATTGTTTAACATTTTCCCGTGATTCTTTTCAAAATTCTTCAATATTTGTCAAATTTATTGTTTGGATGTTATATCCCATATACTGTATGCCGTATGTAGGGGTATTTGAAAATAGCCACATGAAGGTTTTTCAAAACCGTCAATACAGTATGTTTTATATTTTCAAATGTTTAAGTAAATACCTACAGTCAACTTGTGCAATATATTAGGAGATTAAGAAGATCACATTCTTCATTTGAACCTTTTGTGACTCCCAAACTCGCATGCGGAGCGTAGTCATCGCCTGAAACGAATTAGCATAACGCAACGGACATAAATATCCCTAGAAAGTATTCCTATTCATGTAAATCACAAATGAAATATATTGAGACACAGCTTAGCCTTTTGTTAATCACCCTGTCATCTCAGATTTTCAAAATAGGCTTTACAGCCAACGCTAGACAAGCATTTGTGTAAGTTTATCGATAGCCTAGCATAGCATTATGCCTTGCTAGCAGCAGGCAACCTTGTCACGGAAATCGGAAAAGCAATCAAATTAAATCATTTACCTTTGATGAACTTCGGATGTTTTCACTCACGAGACTCCCAGGTAGATAGCCAAATATTTTTTTTGTAGGTGAAACAGGTCCGTTTGTTCGCCACGTTTGGCTGAGAAATCTCCCGGAAATTGTGGTCACCACAACGCCGAAAAATATTCCAAATTAGCTCCATAATATCGACAGAAACATGGCAAATGTTGTTTAGAATTCATCCTCAAGGTGTTTTTCTAATATCTATTCGATAATATATCCGTCGGGACAATTCTCTAGGACCGATTGGGGTAATGGCTACCTCTGTATTTTACGCGAGAATCTCTCTCGGAGCCACCATGTGACCACTTACGCAATGTGGCCACCTACGGCTATTCTTCAACAGAAATGCGTAAAACTACGTCACAATGCTGTAGACACCTTGGGGAATACGTAGAAAGCGTAAGCTCATTGATGGTACCTTCACAGCCAAATAGGGAGTCATTGGAACGCAGCACTTTCAAAACCTGGGGCACTTCCGGATTTGATTTTTCTCAGGCTTTCACCTGCAACATCAGTTCTGTTTATACTCATAGACAATATCTTTACAGTTCTGGAAACGTGAGAGTGTTTTCTATCGAAATCTGTCAATTATATGCATATTCTAGCATCTTTTCCTGACAAAATATTCAGTTTAAAACGGGAATGTTTTTTTTCAAAAAATGAAAATACTGCTCTTAGAGTTCCAAGAGGTTTTAACCTGTCACCTAATTTTTCATTGTGAGGCTTACCGGTAGTCCCCCAGTCATGTGGTGTTTGTTTACAAGCACACAACGATAAGAGACCAGAGCCTTGTCACTCACTGTTGCGCAGCCAGGTAATCTTGCAGCAAACTGTGAGTAGCATTTTTTTGTTACTTGTATAACTTTATGATCTGGGATGTCTGTCCTGAAAAATACTTCAGGTCAGAGACTATAAAATGTTTGCAATGCCCTTGTTAGAATTAATTTAGTGTTCTATATGTATATAATTTTATATGTACTTGTTAGTTTTGCTAACCTTCAGATTACAATAGTGCCCCTTGTGGTCAGTGCCGGTAATACTGAATATCCGGAATGGCACAAGGTTGGTATTTTTATTTATTTAACCTTCATTTAACTAGTCAAGTCGGTAAGAAACAAATTCTTATTTACAATGATGGTCTACCAAAAGATAACAGGCCTTCTGAGCAGACGGGGGATTAAAAATGAAAATATAGGGAACAACACATGTCATGACAAGACACCACAACACTACATAATGACAGACCTAAGACAACAAAATAGCATGTTATGGTATGAAGTTATGACAATCTGGATACTGCCCAAGCCTAGTTAGTGACCATTTTCAGGTCTTGCCATAGATTTTCAAGTAGATTTAAGTTAAAACTCTAACTCAGCCACTCAGGAACATTCACTGTCTTCTTGGTAAGCAACTCCAATGTAGATTTGGCCTTGTGTTTTTGGTTATTGTCCTGCTGAAAGGTTAATCCATCACCCATTGTCTGGGGGAAAGCAGACTGAAACAGGCTATCCCCTGCAATTTTGCCTGTGCTTAACTCTATTCCATGTATTTTTTACCTGAAAAACTCCCTAGTCTTTAACAATTACAAGCATACCCATAACATGACGCAGCCACCACTATGCTTGAACATTTAGAGAATGGTACTCAGTAATGTGTTGTATTGGATTTCCTCCAAACATAACACTTTGTATTCAGGACAACAAGTTAAATGCTTTTCCACATTATTTGCAATATTACTTTGGTGCATTGTTGCAAACAGGATGCATGTTTTGGAATATTTTAATTTTATACAGGCTTCCTTCTTTTCACTTTGTCAATTAGATTAGCATTGTGGAGTAACTACAATGTTGTTGATCATCCTCAGTTTTCTCCTGATTGACTGAGGGACCTTACAGATAATTGTATTTGTGGGGTACAGAGACGAGATAGTCATTCAAAAATCATCTTTAACACAATTATAGCGTGAGTCCATGGAACGTGTGTGACTTGTTAAACTATTTGTATTCCTGAACCTATTTAGGCTTGCCATAACAAAGGGGTTTAATAGTTATTGACTCAAGGCATTACTCAAGACATTACAGATTTTCCTTTTTAATACATTTGTACACTTTTCTAAAAACATGGGGAATGAGTTAGGCAAGTGACAAAATCAATATTTGATGTATTTTAACAAAATATGAGGGGGGGTGAATACGTTCGGAAGGCAATCTATTGGATTGAGCTCCTATGACCAAACATTGATATTCAATATGACACACTGGCTGTTTAAATTCCTCCAGGGTAGGAGTTATTTTTATCATATAGTCATCTTATGTTTAGCAGCTAATGCACTAACTCACCTGTAGCTCAAAATAATAGCTTTAATTAAACATGTAAGAGCCGGGGTTGAACAAATAGCAATACACACTAAGGCCTTTTGGAAGTAGAATCACCAAACCAATGAACCACAATACTTCAATACACAAAATACGAACATGCCTTTCAGGATCATTTAAATTTCCCTGTGACATTTGGAATTTGTAACAAAAGAGGCGGCACCAAATGAATATCAATGACTAGGTTTGATATGAATATTCTAATAACCACATCTAATAAAAAAATAGCTTGACTATAGTTCCCTAAAGAGCCAGAGGGGGAAATAGAACGCATCCACAGCCGTGGCCCACCAGCCAAATATAAATAGGTTTGTTTTTAATTTGCATGTGATCATAAGGGTTATTGTGAGAGCAGCTATGCAAATGAGAAAAACATTTCTCTGAGGTGTTTTTCTTCACAATGAATAATCACCCAGTGTTGGCTCCCACATACCTTGCCACTGTTAAGTGTTTTATAACTCAAACTGTGCACATTTACTCTCTCATAAAGACTATTTAAGAGGCAATAGAATAGTTGAACCACTTTCCTTCCTCACAGTGTGAAACTCGTAAGAAATATAGCCTGGGGTTTCCAATCTCATCTATTTGTGTTATACTTTGGTTAGTGAATAGACAATTTAATCTAAACTTCAGACCCACGTCATCCAATCACAGTTTCTGATTGGCTGAATTTCTGATTAGGATGTTACCTAATGATTGGATGATTTCTCTGATGTCAGTGACTAGGCCAATTACACCAGATAATCATTCAGTGGCCGTGCTCAGTACAAGGCCTGTCATCGCTGAATTTGGTGCAGACACTGAGGCGCCACAGTATGGGAGGTTTATCCTTGCAGAGAAAGGGATGGGACTCCGGAGTTCGATTTTATTTGTCACTTTATTTAGAAGAAGTGACACAGTGTGGTAGACTCACGCAGCGTGGTCATAAAAAGCTTGTCCCCCTGCCTGACAGCCACTCTCTGAGAGATACAGTCAGCAGCAACCCTTTTACCTTCTCTCTCTCTCTCTCTCTCTCTCTCTCTCTCTCTCTCTCATATACCACATGACATTTCCAATGTTCTTTGCAGTGTCACTTTGCCCCCCAAAAAGCTGTCATGGGATATGATCCTTGTTTTGTAATTTCTCTTTCTTTCACGGTTTTGTCTCGTGCTATAAATGTACGAGCTTGTCAGTAGTCACAATTGGGACATAATGTGCTCAGTTTTTGTCTTTCTTTCTCACAAAACTAGATGCTGTAGTTATATAAAGTTTTATAAATATGCACTACTTGAAGTGTGCACTGTACAATAAATACTTTGTCAAGTTCGTCTGACATCTTTACAATTTATATATGCTTTCCTGGCAGTATGGGTTCTTAGCAGAGATATATTGTTGTAATGCTGTGTGTTCGTGCGTAGGTGTGCAGTAGCCACATGTGCCGTAGTGTGCCCTGCATTGAAATAACTTGTTCCAAATGGCCTGAGTAGATATCAGTTCAACATAATTGGAGAGGTGAAGGATATCACTGTGTAGACTGCTGTTGTAATGGTCATTACAGTGGACCAATAACAAGATCACAAATCATCTTGACCTTGGTAATGCCTATCACTGGTCAAGTTATACACTTACAATGAATCATATCCAACACCCAATTGTCTACGAACTGAAAATAGATTCCATTTATGAATATGGGAACCCATAGTCTCTGGGGGCTTTGTGAGTTGGTTGGATGGAGAGAGAGAGAGAGAGAGAGAGAGAGAGAGAGAGAGAGAGAGAGAGAGAGAGAGAGAGAGAGAGAGAGAGGGAGGGAGGGAGAGATGGAGGGAGGGAGGGAGGGAGGGAGAAAAAAAGAGGGTTTGAAAGGCATAGAGAGTTGGATGCCCGCCCCACATCATGGCAAGCATTGTATATTTACACCTAGGCAGCCTTCTGCTCAGACACCACTCATTACAAAGTTTAAAGGTCAACGCTTTTCAAAAATAAGTGTTTTGACCTTTTAATCAACCAAGGGGGGAAAAACATGAAATCACAGTTGGCATTCGCCTAACACATATTCTATCTTTGTTGTAATCGTTCTATGCGGATGAAGGAGTGCAATTTAGACCCATGGAATGTGCCCTTTAAAGCTACTTCAGCAGATGCACGGTGACCATGACCCAAAATGTAATTGCAGAACTCTTTAGTCTGGTACAACTTTAACACATTAATGGGATCTAATTCCTGTATTTTTTCTATTTTATAACCATAGGTCCTTTCCAATTGTAAGTATGTAAATTGTATATACAGTACATGTCAAAATTTTTTTTTTTTTACATTGTAGAATAATAGTGAATCCATCAACACTATGAAATAACAAACATGGAATCATGTAATAACCAAAAAAGTGTTAAACATATCAAAATATATTTGAGATTTGAGATTTTTCTAAGTAGACACCATTTGCCTTGATGACAGCTTTGCACGTGCTCTGCATGCTCTCAACCAGCTTCACCTGGAAGACTTTTCCAACAGTCTTGAAGGAGTTCCCACATGTGCTGAGCACTTGTTGGCTGCTTTTCCTTCACTCTGCGGTCCAACTCATCTCAAACCATCTCAATTGGGTTGAGGTTCGGGTGATTGTGAAGATGAGGATGGCGTATGGCTGCATAATGTTGTGGTAGCCATGTTGGTTAAGTGTCCCTTGAATTCTAAATAAATCACTGAAAGTTTCACCAGCAAAGCACCCCCACTCACACCATCGCACCTCCTCCACCATGCTTCTCGGTGGGAACCACACATCCGTTCACCTACACTGTGTCTCACAAAGACACAGTGGTTGGAACCAAATATTTAAAATTTGGACTCATCAGATCAAAGGACAGATTTCCACTGGTCTATTGTCCATTGCTTGTGTTTCTTGGCCCAAGCAAGTCTCCTCTTTTTATTGGTGTCCTTTAGTAGTGGTTTCTTTGCAGCAATTCTACCATGAAGTCCTGATTCATGCAGTCTCCTCGGAACAGTTGATGTTGAGATGTGTCTGTTACATGAATTCTGTGAAGCATTTATTTGGGCTGCTGACAAAACTCAAACTTTTGAATGGTGCCTCAGATATGTGTGTCCTTATGCCCTCCCTAATCCACCCCCTTCAACTGATTAAGTACTGATTGAGTATGTGTTTGTGCTCAGAAAATGTAAATGAAAATCAAGTGTGTTCTTTCTATAATGAAGTCTGCACTCACTCACTCTCAGTGCCTAGAACACCATCTCAACACAGGAGCTTGAGAGCTGTACTGTAGCAGCTAGTCGTGGGCTGGCGTTAATAACCAGAGCGCTTTGACGTAAGGATCCCAATACTCCTCTTCACTCCTATTAAGAACACCGGCCTTGTGGACAAGAGGCATTCTTATCAGAGGAAAAAGCTGTAAGACGACACCAGGCTCTGCCACTCCTCTCTCTTATCCTCTCCTCTCCCCTGCTCTCGCTCTGAGCCACCTCAGAGATCAGTGGGAACTCAATTACGTAGCTGCCACGCTTGTTAGCGGGGAACAATGTGTCAGCTTGTGATTATAAGTTGTAATGATGTTATTTTCTCCAATTAGGCCGTGTGAGGTTTTTTCAAATGCCTCTCCAGGTCCTCTAGGGAGAAAAGAAATGACAGACAGATGAAGAGAATGCTGTGAACCTAGTGTTTTGAAGGCAGTTTGTGGGTTTTGAATGGCTCTGAATGGAGATAGCTTGATAGGCAGCAACTGTAAATGTTTTCCATTTTGGTTTCTATCTTATTTGCAGAGGGGGACCAAGTCACTATTATTCTAGTCACAAGCAAGTCTCAAGTCACAAGTTCCAAGTTTCAAGTCGAGTCCCAAGTAGAAAGGGTCGAGTCTCGAGTCAAGTCCAAGCCCTATATTCTAAGAGCAAGTCAAATCGAGTTGAGTCACAAGTTTTTCAAGTGAAGTCTCAAGTCAAATAAAATAAAATACGCTCAATAACTTTGTCTATTTATTGAGGCTACCAGACAACCCTTTTAATTATTTTTTCTATACCACATTTGGATTATGTAACAATACATTTTAACAACAAATTCCAAATGCAAGCTTCATGAGTACATTATCAATATCATGCAATTTTGACATACCAAAAGACCTGTAACAAGACCTATGCTAGATGTATGTGACAATTGTTTATATAATTTGCTTGATGTCCCATTGCTGGTGAGCTTGCAGAGTAAACAATTCATATTCTTATTCGAAAATGTCACTTCTCTGAAGTCCAGAGCAAGCAGGATCATATGGCCTACCTGTATTCAGCAGAGTTTGCAGGATCAGATGGAAAGCATGTAGCTCAGTTGGTAGAGCAGGGCGCTTCTAATGCCAGGGTAGTGGGTTTGATTCCTAGGACCATCCATACGTAAAATGTATGTGTGCATGACTGTAAGTTGCTTTGGCTAAAAGCGTCTGCTTAATGACATATATTATATGATCCGCATGCAGCCTTTTTCTTGCTCACAAATATCGTAATTCATTTGCCAGAGTATTGAATGTAGTGTAATGTTACAGATATCTTTAGACAAATAGCCAGTACCACTACTAAGATATATAATTATAACCCACTCAAACTAGTCCTATCTGAAATATGAAAATGATCAATGAAATCACCAGGTAGCCTATTATTGTGGCAAAGATGTGTCCATAATTGATTGATAAATGGTACTTTGCAGTATATAGGTAATTTTAACGTTGGTTGGCTACTCTGATTTAAAAACCAGGCAAAACCAGAAAAAATTTAACAAGCTCTTTCTGGTTACTGATCTGGATGTGTGCCTGCCTTTGCGTGCCAATGCTGATGACAGGTCATTGGTCAACAGTCAAGACCTGCAGCGTTTTGGTTCTGAAGCACAGATTAGATGTATTTCAAACAAGAATTTGGTGCAATGCCGTAGGCCCATGTTAGTGATCAGATTGAATAAGCAAAGGTATAAATATGAAATACAAAATGGTAGGCTATATGTAGCCTATTAAAATATGTATGAAAACAAAAATCCATTCAGTTTCACACACAACCCCCCAAAACCATTTTACTGAGCTAGATTACCCGATCTGTGTTGATTGACAGTTTTCTGGTCCAATCAGAAGGCCAGAGTGTGAGTTTCACTTGTCCATTTTTTGGGGGGCAAGTGCAATACTGTCTCTGGCTACATGGAGAGTGGAAGCTCTGTGTCACAAAATGAGTGACAAAAGATTACAAAACCTGGCCAGATAATTTCAAGTCATCAGTCTCAAGTCAAAATTTGGAGTCTTGAGACTCCAAATTCAAGTTCAGTGTCAAGGTATATTATTTTCTATCAAGTCAAGTCTCAAGTCATCAAATTTGTGACGTGAGTCAGACTCGAGTCCAAGTCATGTGACTCGAGTCCACACACCTCTGCTTATTTGTGGTGGCAATTGAAACAGATGCAGGAACATGAGTTTGATACAGGCTAATTGATTTGAAGAGGGGTGAGTATATTCACCACAGCTCTGAAATGACTACAATAAATGAGCAGGTGATTACTTCAGGGTCAAGGCTTGAATCTACCCCCTGGATAATGCGGGTGAAAATTGTACAAATGATTCACTTCATACAATTAATTTACACAGTTCAATAACGACTGCTCGTTATCTGGTTAAGTCATATTTCATATTTATTTATACTGTATGGATCAGCTAAGGAGATCATTACAAGGGAAAGCAGCAACGTTATTTTACTGTTTCTAGCTGCTTGCTGGTGGAATCGGCAGCTATTAAATTAGCCCAACTTGCGCCTGCTCCGCTTATGTGCCTAGTCACTCCAAAGGGGCCCTAGGGAATTTTTTTATTTACATTTTTACCCCATTTTCTCCCCAATTTCGTGGTACCCAATTGTTTTAGTAGCTACTATCTTGTCTCATCACTACAACTCCCGTACGGGCTCGGGAGAGACGAAGGTTGAAAGTCATGCATCCTCCGATACACAGCCCAACCAAGCCGCACACAGCGCGCATCCAACCCGGAAGCCAGCCACACCAATGTGTCGGAGGAAACACCATGCACTTGGTAACCTTGGTTAGCGCGCACTGCACCCGGCCCATCACAGGGGTCACTGTCGTCCCACGGACCTCCCGGACGCGGCCGGTTACGACAGAGCCTGGGCGCGAACTCAGAGTCTCTGGTGGCACAGCTGGCGCTGCAGTACAGCGCCCTTAACCACTGCACCATCCGGGAGGCCCTATGAGAATTATATATTTTGATTTGTAAAAATGTTTTCCCCTTTCCCTCCCCAATTTCATGGTATGCAATTGGTAGTTACAGTCTTGTGCCATTGCTGCAACTCCTGTACGGAGAGGCGAAGGTCGAGAGGCACGCGTCCCCCGAAATACATCCCAGCCAAGCCGCACTGCTTCTTGACACAATGCCCACTTAACCCGGAAGCCAGCCGCACCAATGTGTCAGAGGAAACGCTGTGCATCTGGCGACCGTGTCAGCGTGCATTGCGCCCAGCCCGCCACATGAGTCGCTAGTGCACAATGGGACAAGAATATCCCTGCCGGCCAAACCCTCCCCTAACCAGGACGATGCTGAGCGCAAACCAGGATCTCTAGTGGCACAGCTAGCACTGCAATGCAGTGACATAGACCACTGTGCCACTCCGGAACAGAATGAATTTAACTTATTTAGCTTCCCAATTATTATTATCATTCATTCCAGTATCTACCCTCCCAATCAATAAATCCCCTCTCCACTCTCCATTCCATTTCTACGAGCCAGCCACCTCATCGGCTCCATGCTGACGTACCCTGGGTATGAAATGTAGTCGGTCCCTCTCTCTCAGCTAGCTCTCTCAACCCTGATGTCATTTGATAGCATTGTTCATTAGATCTTTATCGATGGCGCTCCCCTCCACCGCGTGTTGAAGATACCCAGACAGAGCGATCATATTCAGGGGAGGCAGTGTGTTATTTGGCTGTGATTTATCATCCTTTAAGAAGTGTTACTCGAGAACATAGGGGGGATAGCGCCATGTAATGAGAAATATCAATGGATCCTCATGTTCTTGCCTGGTATGACAGGCCACTATCCATCTCTCTGACACTCACCTAGTTAACATTTTTATCAAAGGGCCAAGATTTGTCATTTTCCCTCCTCGGGAGGGAGTAGGAGTTTTCGCCAATAGTGTAGATAAAGGGGAAAGATCCAGAACATGACCCACACTTCCCTGTGCAAATGATGAGCAATTGTTCTGAAGTGCGGCCCTCATCTTTCTCATACAGCACTGTAGCCTATTGTGTTGATAGAGTGAGGGGGTGGGGGAAGGGGGTGTCGAATAGTAAGTAATGTTTACCATGGGAACCGATTAGCCCATTGGGTTCATGGTATGTTGTTCACCTCATCGTCACATGTATCAGGGTCCACCCTATACTGTGCATGAGGACAGGCATTATTCAGAGGAACACACACACCTCTCAGGAACATGTATCTTAGGACAGTTTGAGTATGAGTTGCAGTAAGGCCCATACAAACAAAATAAAGCAGAGGATGATAGGCAGGGAGACGTTTAACTGCAGAACTATGTCTTGAAAAGAATATGTTTTGACCATATTAGCAGGCACGTGCACAGAGGACTCTACCTGTGCCGAGCCCAAGACCATTTGCCCTCCCACTTGCCAAGTGCCATTTTGGGTGGTGGAATAATTCTATTTGTTTTTGTAGTTGTTGTTCTGAACCCATTTCTCGCAAGTAGTTGTGATGTTGCCACCCCCACCCCATTGAGCCTGTTGGTTTGCCCTGTACGGAGCTCAGGCACGCCCAGGTTGCGCCTGTTGGTTTGCCCTGTACGGAGCTCAGGCACGCCCAGGTTGCGCCTGTTGGTCTGCCCTGTACGGAGCTCAGGCACGCCCAGGTTGCGCCTGTTGGTCTGCCCTGTACGGAGCTCAGGCACGCCCAGGTTGCGCCTGTTGGTTTGCCCTGTACGGAGCTCAGGCACGCCCAGGTTGCGCCTGTTGGTCTGCCCTGTACGGAGCTCAGGCACGCCCAGGTTTCGCCTGTTGGTCTGCCCTGTACGGAGCTCAGGCACGCCCGGGTTGCACCTGTTTCCCAGTCTGCACTGTACAGAGATTTCGCACGCCAAGTATCCCAAGAGATCCTGTCACCATTTGAGTGTTTCTGTAGTTAGCTACCTAGGGGGCACTTTTTTTCTTTCATTTTAAGCACATGCCCCCTGAAAGGTCTAGGATAGGATAAAGTAATCCTTCTCACCCCCCTTAAAAGATTTAGATGCACTATTGTAAAGTGGCTGTTCCACTGGATATCATAAGGTGAATGCACCAATTTGTAAGTCGCTCTGGATAAGAGCGTCTGCTAAATGACTTAAATGTAAATGTAAATGTCTGTGCACGCCCCTGCATATTAGTCTTTTTACCGTTGTATCTCAACTATCTAACTCATCAGAGTTCTGGAGTTTACCTTGAAGTTTTGAACAGATTTCAATGTCTGTGGTACTTTATCACTATCCACTTTTGATTAATGACTCTCACTAATAATCAATACTTCCCTGTGAAGAGTCAGTTCCTGGCTTTGTTTATTATACATTTGTTTCCTTTTTTTTTTTAATCACTGTTTTTCAAACTAGTTTTGAATGAAGCCCTGTCTTCGGTCAGGCTTGCAACAGTTCAGGGCAGGACCACTGTTTGAGTTATGTATCGATTCTTCTGTAGAGGGAAAAAAATCCCTTTAAACACATGTATGTATTCCTATCTTCAGCTTTCAATCCACTTTCTTGTCTCTTCTTCTTTTCCAAGTCTGTGTTAAAGCTTCTCTGTTCCCTCGTGCGCCCATCTGTCCCTACTGAAAAAGACAAGGCAAGCGATTTAGCTGCACAGCTAGCTTCCCATGGGGTACTTTGCTTTGTCAAGTTTATAAATGGGTTTGCCATAATCCGCTATTGACAATGCCCGCCGATGATGAAACTGTTCATTATTCTACCGACTGTGGGATGTATTGAGCTAATTTAGCTGAGCATATGGAAAAACCATCAAGTTGCTGTACTTTTTCAAAGCAGCAATTTATATAGTCCCCCGTCCTTCTCTGTCTCTCTCTCTCCATATGATCATTTTGTTGTACTCATGGAGGACCTGTGGTAAATTGCCCAATAAAGCAGGAATCTGATGTGGGCCATACGCCCAAGCGTTTAAAGCTTGAACACAATTCTCGTTGTTTGCTAAGTGTGAGAGAGGTTCAGGAGATGTCAGAAAAGTGTTTATTTGCATTTAATTTGGAATACAGATATATGTATGAAGCATTGTTAACATAGTTGCGATTATCAGATGAATTATTTGCTAGTTCTCAAGTATCTCTTAGCATAAGCTTATGCTGAGAAAGAGGTAACACCTCCACATAGATATACAGATGTAAGATCTTAATTTGATCACTCTTTTGTTGATGAGAATTTTCCTGCAAAGCAGGAAATGCAAATATGAGGTGTATTCAAGGTTAAAAGGGCTTGTAAAGGTTATATTTTCCATTTAAAGATGTCGGACTTGATTTGCCCTAACAGAAAATGTATTAACTCCTACAAAAAATATGCATTAATTATAATCCATTTAATATTTCAAATTATTTTCCTGCTGTAGCAAACTGTCTTAGATTAAGATCCTACATCTGTATGACTAGAATAGATCTATGAGTGAAAGAACTTGTTTGTTACCAAACAAGACTGCATTTCCTCCAAAGTAAATTTTTCCAACATCCTTGACAAAGTTTCCATGACTTACACACGCTTTAAATTAAACCATATGACACATGCAATGCAATCGAGATCTGCAGTTTTCCAAATCACCTCAACATAAGTGCCGTGCTGAGTATATGAAATGAAAGGGTCATATTGGGTAACATCTCTGGATTTATACACTGTCAAAATGTCCCCCACAGTGTTTAGAGACTCAGAGAAGCATGGCGGTGCTGCGATTCAGCAGACAGATTCAGCCAGACATCTAGGTCCAGGTCTGTAATGTGATACAGAAAGCTACATGCAACTCTAGCAAAGCTCTGTCATCTTTTGATACAGCATGTCACTGCAGATGCCTTTCTCATGTTTCCTCATGTGCTGTACACTCAGCCGGTGTTGTATTCAGTTGGCATAATTGTAGATAGAGGTGTGAACTTTTAAAAGTTTAAATCTTTAAACGGAATTGGGACTGTTAGCGTTTAGAAGAAACCCCCGACAACATTTTTATCACAGTGCAGTTATCACAAAACTATCAATAACAGGTCCTGATCATCATCATAAAGTAAAAATAAAATGAAACAAATACCTAATGCAACAATGCTGTAACGTTAGAAGGATGAGATATGCATCTTTCAAATTATTTGCAATGGATATAAAGTGCTCCGCACGTCAACGTAGTTAACTTCTTGACGCTACCCATCCCTAAGCGGGATAATTGTCATCAGCAACCGCTGAATAGCATAGCGCCACAGTCAAATAATATTACCTAAAATATTTATATTCACGAAACCACAAGTGCAATATTGCAAAACACAGTTTAGCCTTTTGTTAACCACATGTCATCTCAGATTTTGTGATTATGCTTTACAGCGAAAGCAATCCAAGCGTTTGTGTAAGTTTATCGATCGCATGACCAAATATTAAGTACACTTAGCATCAGGTAGCTTGGTCACGAAAATCAGAAAAGCAATCAAATTAATAGTTTACCTTTGATGATCTTCGGATGTTTTCACTCACGAGACTCCCAGTTACAAAACAAATGTTCCTTTTGTTCCATAAAAACTATTTTTATATCCAAAATACCTCCGTTTTTTGGCACGTTATGTTCAGAAATCCACAGGAAAGAGAGGTCAGGACACGGAGACGAAAATTCCAAATAATATCCGTAATGTCCACAGAAACATATCAAACATTTTTTATAATCAATCCTCAGGTTGTTTTTAAAATATATAATCGATAATATATCAACCACAAATGTCTTTATCAGTAGGAGAGGGAAAAACAATAGCTGTCCCAATTCTGTTGCGCGAGCAAAACTCATGTGACCACCTGACACAATGTTATCTTTCTGGCTCATTCTTAAAATGAAAAGCCTGAAACTTTGTCTGAAGACTGTTGACACCTTGAGGAAGCGATAGGAAAAGGAATCTGGTTGATATCCCTCTAAATGGAGCGAAGGCAGGCTATGGAAAATTGAGCTTTCAAAATAGAAGCCACTTCCTGTTTTGATTTTCCTCCGGTTTCGCCTGCAATATCAAGCCTGTTATACTCACAGACAATATTTTGACAGTTTTGGAAACTTTAGAGTGTTTTCTATCCTAATCTATCAATTATATGCATATTCTAGCATCTGGTCCTGAGAAATAGGCCGTTTACTTTGGGAACGTTATTTTTCCAAACATAAAAATAGTGTCCCCTAGCTTCAAGAGGTTAACAGTTAGAAAAATGGCAGAGAGTGAAACAGGGAAGCTACAGCAGTGAAGTCCTGTATGGCAATATTTTGAGAACTTAAATGAGAATGTGGTGAAATGCAAACTTTGCGTGGTGGAATTGAGCTACACTGACAGTACAGGTGCAAAACCATCTGAAAGGGAAGCACCTGGATACCCAAACCGTTGCTGGCAGGTATACAATCCCCCAACAACAGACATTAAACAGGCTCTTTTTAAGAAATAAGTGTGATAACGGACGGATTGAGAAAATCACAGCGCTAATTAGAGAAATGATTGCAGTTGATATGCAGCCATTGTCAATTGTAGAGGATGTCGGCTTCAATGCCCTGATGGCATATCTAGAACCAAACTGCAAGATGCCATGTCGAAAAACCGTCACTGCCCGTATGGAGAAATTGTACAATGATTGCTCTGCAATACAAAGCATGAGCTCTTAAACACCCCATATGTGGTGTTGACAACAGATTGTTGGACCTCAGTGAACAAGCTGTCATATATCACTGCAACGAGCCATCGCATTGATGAGAAATGGGACATGAAGTCCCATGTACTGACCACTGAGAACATGGAAGAGAGGCACTGCAGAGAACCTAAAAACGGCATTAACTGCCATCATTGCTGAGTGGGTGGGGACAGCAATAAGGTGAGAGCCGTCTGGTAGCCATCACTGCGGTAGATTGAACTGCTCTCTCTCTCTCTCTCTCTCTCTCTCTCACACACACACACACACACACACACACACACACACACACACACACACACACACACACACACACATTCATATACACACGGGGACAAACACCAGTGGAGGATGCTGGGAGGCATTATAGCAGGACAGGCCCACTGATGGCTGAAATGGAATAAAAGGAACGAAGTCAAAAGTGGTTTCCATATGTTTAATGTGTTTGATATCTTTCCATCCCATCCATTACAATGAGTCCATCCTACATCATCTCCTCCCACCAGCCTCCACTGACACACACACACACACACACACACACACACACACACACACACACACACACACACACACACACACACACACACACAGGGTCCTAGACACAGCTAAGCTCCATGTCACTGAGATAGATATTAGCCAGTCTCGAACAAGAAAAGGGGTAGAAAGTCCAATTTTTAAATATTGTGTTTGGATTAGGAGAGCTGGCTGCTCGGAAGCGACAGGCAGCAACAAAGAGAGCAGAGAGTGGACGATTCCCCCCCACCCCCCACCCCTCCCACTAGGTTGGTCTACCTTTTTCACCAGATAAACATTGTGAACTTAAAAAGCTCCCATGTATATCATGTCCGGTGGCGACTGTCACAGTTGTGTAGTAGCTGGGCAAGACATGATAAACCAGTGGTTCTGCATTTTTTTTTGGGGGGGGGAATCCAGAGGGCGGTCGGGGATATTTTGCCTTCCCTTAAGTCTCTGTAGTGCAAATTACTTTGATGGAGGCAAAGGAAACTGGGAGGAAGGATGCGAAAATGGCTTCCTTTTTCTGTCCCAGCTGGAATAGTAACAGGAATAGTACATACTGGGGTATGAAGGGAATGGCCTGGGATAGTTATTGAGACCAGTTCAAATCATTATGGTTTCTGCCATGTTTCTGCAGGCTCTAAGGCTTAGATCACTTGTCTACACTCATGTGGCTTAATTATAAGGACGTGATGCAAATGTGGGCTGATGTATACGGTATGCCCTCTGCAACAAACACACAATGGCACAGTGGAGTGGGCTTCCAGGACACAGTGTGTACAGGACATGTACTTACAGTACCATTCAAAATGTTGGACACACCTAGTCATTCAAGGGTTCTTCTTTATTTTACTATTACTATTTTAGATTCTTCAATGTAGCCACCCTTTGCCTTGATGACAGCTTTGCATACTCTTGGCAATTGGGTTGAGGTTGGGTGATTGTGGAAGCCAGGTCATCTGATGCAGCACTCCATCACTCTCCTTTTTGGCCAAATAGCCCTTACAAAGCCTGGAGGCGTGTTCTGGTTCGTTGTCCTGTTGAAAAACAAATGATAGTCCCACTAAGCGCAAACCAGATGGGATGGAGTATCGCTGCAGAATGCTGTGGTAGCCATGCTAGTTAATTGTGCCTTAATTTCTAAGTATATCACAGTGTTACCAGCAAAGCCCCCCCCACACCATCACACTTCCTCCTCCATGCTTCACGGTGGGAACTACACACGCAGAGATCACCAACTCTACGTCTCACAAAGACAGTGGTCGGAACCAAAATTCTCAAATTTGGACTCATTAGACCAAAGAACAGATTTTCACCGGTCTAATGTCCATTGTTTGTGTCTATTGGCCCAAGCAATTATCTTCTTATTATTGGTGTCCTTTAGTAGTGGTTTCTTTGCAGGAATTCCACCATAAAGGCCTGATTCACGCAGTCTCCTCTGAACAGTTGATGTTGAGATGTGTCAGTTGCTTGAATTCTGTGAAGCATTTATTTGGGCTGCAATTTCTGAGGCTGGTAACTCTAATGAACTCATCCTCTGCAACAGAGGTAACTCTGGGTCTTCCTTTCCTGTGGCAGTCCTCATGAGAGCCAGTTTCCAGTGCCAGTGATGGTTTTTGCAACTGTACTTTCAAAGTTCTTGAAATGTTCTGCATTGTCTGACCTTACTTTCTTAAAGTAATGATGGACTGTTGTTTATCTTTGTTTATTTGAATGGTTCTTGCCGTAATATGGACTTGGTCTTTTATCAAATGGGGCTATCTTCTGTATACCACCCCTACCTTGTGTCAAAACACAACTCACTGGCTCCAACACATTAAGAAGGAAAGATATTCCATCAATAAACTTTTAACAAGGCATTCCGGTTAATTGAAATACATTTCAGGTGACTAACTCATGAAGCTGGTTGAGAGAATGACAAGAGTGTGCAAAGCTGTCATCAAGGCAAAGGGTGACTAACTCTTTAAGGAATACCTAGGATAGATAAAGCTGACCTAGATTGAAAGACTGAATAAGGTGAAAGCAAGTAGTGTGCAAATCAGCATGTGGGAACTCCTTTATCAATCACCACCTTCCGGAGACAAAACCCCACCTCTTTAAGGAATACCTAGGATAGGATAAAGTAATCTACTTTGAAAAGATTTAGATGCACTACTGTTCCACTGGAGGTCATAAGGTGAATGCACTAATTTGTAAGTCGCTCTGGATAAGAGCGTCTGCTAAATGACTTAAATGTAAATGTACTTTGAAAAAAGATCTCACATAAAATATTTCGATTTGTCGAACACTTCTTTTGTTATTACATGATTCCAAATGTGTTATTTTATAGTTCTGATGTCTTCACTATTATTCTACAATGTAGAAAATAGTAAACATGAAGAAAAAAACAATGAATGAGTAGATGTGTCAAAACCTTTGATTGAACTATAATATGTGAAGTCAAGGGCACATTGGTTCACACACAAGTATTGCTCTTGATAGTTTTCCTAAAAATAATATGGTCTTTTTTGCATAAGATGTATTTTCCCTGCAGTTGGGATGCTTTATTGTTCATGTGTCACATAATGACACTGGGTGTGCGATCTTTTCTGTTTTAAACAGATGGGCAGACAGATGCGCTGCAAAACATCAAGAGAATATAGCTTTAAATAATTAATTATTTTTATTTTTCATTTTTAACCTTTATTTAACCAGGAAAAGCCAATTGAGGCCCAGAGTCTCTTTTTCAAGGGACACCTGGCCAAGAAGGTAGCAACAATCAACGCATTACATAATTAAAACATACTGTAACGGCTGTTGGAAGGAGAGGACCAATGTGCAGCGTGGTATGTGTCCATATTTATTTAATGAACACTGAAATCACAAAAATAACAAAGCCAACGACCGAAACAGTTCTGGCTGGTGCAGACACACAAAACAGAAAACAACTACCCACCCCCATAGTGGGAAAACAGGCTGCCAAAGTATGGTTCTCAATCAGAGACAACGATTGCCAGCTGCCTCTGATTGGGAACCATACCAGGCCAGACACATAGAAATACAAAACCTAGACTACAAAACATAGAATGCCCACCCCAACTCACGCCCTGACCAAACTAAAACAGAGACATAAAAAAGGAGCTAAGGTCAGGACGTGACCCATACAACAATACAATACAACAACATTAATTATTTAAAGAGCTTAAATGAACCTCTTCTGCAGTACAGCTCTAAAATATTGAACTACATCTTCAAATGGAGCATCACACCTGCCCAGAATGGGAGTATATTCTAATTGTGACTTCTGATCCTCCTGCCGAGCGCCTCACTTCTCCATTTCCCTAATACAGACAGGACGGCCAGTGTGATGGTCATTAGCAAACCAGCAGGTTGGAAAGGATCACAGATCAGAGAAAAAAGTGGAGATATGAGGGGTACGATCCTGGAATGTGTGTGTGTGTGTGTGTGTGTGTGTGTGTGTGTGTGTGTGTGTGTGTGTGTGTACTGTAGCCTGATCACTGTAGCTGACCCCCTCCTGATGACAGTGTGTGAGTGAAGAGAAAGCCCCTCAACCCATGCCATCACTGTGAAATTAAATAATTGCTGGGATAGTTATTCTCTAAGATCCTGCGATTAAAGGTGATTACTGCCAAGAACAGGAGTGCCAGAGGTGTCCTCTCTTCAGGAAAGGTAATATAGTGCAAAGTGAGAGATAGTCGGGGATATGGGAAAGAGAGAGAGACAGTCGGGCCCAGCCTTTTATCAGTTGCAGCCTAATAATCTTAGTGCAGGAGAAGGGTCTGTAATTAGACTTTTCTCTGTTCTAATTGAGACTGCTGCTTATTACTTAACTGGAGATTAACTTTTTTTGGACAGAAATGTGGAGAGAATGGGGACTCATAACTATGCAACAACTCTGTTCTTGAATTTTAGTGGCAGCAATCAATAAAAAAAATATTTTCATTGATCAGTATTTAATATTCTGCAAGCATACCATGCTGTAGCCTACATATGTTGAACTTGCTATGTCCATTCACCCTTTATTCCTGTCTAGAGGTTTTAATTGCATGCCATCTCGCACATCTGTTGGAAGGGGTAATGGAGATGTTTTGGATCCAGTTCCAAATCCGGAGAGAGAAAGAAAAAGAGAAATCGGTTCCAGTGACATCCCCACTGAGCATTCTCTGAGCCCGGCCTCATCTGAGCCCAACACCTGCACTGACATGACTTCAGTGCCAGCATGGTGCCAGTCAGCATCTGCTTGCCCAGCCTGGCCCACACCCCAGTCCCAGTGTTAGGGCTGTTAGTCTGGGCATCTGCCGTGCCACACCAAGCCAAGCCACTTCCTGTCCAACTGTCCAAGGCCGGCCCATTACACCATCTATATCTCCATCCCGCTGTGCTCCAGCCTCTGGAGCTGGGGTTCTGGGTTCTAACACCAAGGTCACATCTAGCTTTTGTTCCCTTTGTGTCTAATCACTGCTAAAGAGCTTTAAAGCCCTGTTTGTACACTGTGTCACTCCTCCTGCTCGTTGTTTTCCCACAAATCTGTTGATTAATCCTCAACACCTGTTTACTCTGCTGTCGCTCAGCGAATGAAAGACACAAAATGAAGGATTGTGTATGTACACTTTGTCCTGCTACCATTTGTTCTCAAGAACAAAAAGATCATTGTTGTTTTTACGTGGCAACACTGGATTTTCTTTTCTGCTTTTTTTGAACATCTAACCTAGACATTAACTGCTTTGTCTGCTTTTTGTCTACTCTATTCCATTAGTAACTGGGCTGCTCTTATGATGCCCATTGTTCCTGTCAAACTTGCAAATGAGCAGTGGTGGAAAAAGTAGCCAATTGTCATACTGGAGTAAAAGTAAAGATAAGTTCATAGAAAATGATTAAAGTAAAAGTGAACTTCACCCAGTAAAATACTACTTGAGTAAAAGTATACGAGTATCTGGTTTTAAGTATACAAAACATGGGATAGTCAAATGAGGTGAATCCAGGTTAAAAGCTATGATCCCTTATTGATGTCACTTGTTAAATCCACTCTACCTTCTGTTGTCTCTAGCTTCTTGCTCTTTGTGCTGTTGTCTGTGCCCAATAATGTTTGTACCTTGTTTTTGTGCTGCTACCATGTTGTGCTCTGCCATGTTGTGTTGCTACCATGTTGTTGTCATGTTGTGTTGCTACCATGGTGTGTTTTCATATGTTGCTGCCATGCTATGTTGTTGTCTTACATCTCTTTATGTAGTGTTGTGGTGTGTGTTTTGTCCAGTATTTTTTTTATTTTTTTTTATTCAAGCCCCGGTCCCCGCAGGAGACCTTTTGGCTTTTGGTAGGCCGTCATTGTAAATAATAATTTGTTCGTAACTGACTTGTCCAGTTAAATAAAGGTTAAATAAAAATAATAAAATCTATTCCTTATATTAAGCAAACCAGATTGCAAAATGTTGTTATATTTTTCTTATTTGGACAGTCAGGGGCACATTCAACAATCAGACATCACAAATGAAGTATTTGTGTTTTGTGAGTCCATCAGATCAGAGGGAGTAGGGATGACAATTATATGGATACAGTAGGAGAGTGAATTGGACCGTATTGCTGTCATGCCTGAGCATTCAAAATGTAACGAGTACTTTTGGGTGTCAGGGAAAATGTATGGGAGTAAAAAGTAGATTATTTTCTTTAGGAATGTAGTGGAGTAAAAGTAAATGTTTTCAAAAATATAAACATTAAAGTAAAGTACAGATATATCAAAAATGACTTAAGTAGCACTTAAAAGTTTTTTTACTTAGTTACTTTACACCACTGCAAATAACATGGAGAATGTGACCAGGGTGCGTTTCTTGGCCCTGTGTGATACCCTTGTGGTATCCTAAGTGTCAAAAATGACCCGCCTCTATGTTTAACAGCAGAGAAAACCCCCTAAATTATCTTTTATCAACTTGAAATTTGATGACTTTTACTAGAATGGCAACATTAGAAAAAGTGAAACATCGTCTTTGTTCATATTTCCTTGAAAGCTGTACACCACCAGGGTACAAAGATTGTCTTAGGGTCATTTTTGACTGGGCAGTTATAAAATCAATTATACACCACAAAACCGACAAAGACATACACACACATGCACACACGCACACACACACAATGAGAAATTGAGATTATGGGTGCTACTGGGTGAACTCAGCCAGCAGCTCCTGAAGAGGAAGATCACCATGGTTGGCACAGTTAGAAAGAACAAGCCTGAGCTCCCCCTGCACTATTCCCAACAAGGGGGAGAGAGGCCTTCTCATCAAATTTTGCCTTCACCCCCACCACCACTCTAGTTTCTTACCTCTCAAAGAGGAACAAGAATGTGGTCCTCCTGAGCACACTGCACAAAATTGCTGAGATCAGTGAGGACAGGAATCCAGCCATCATCCTGGACTACAACCACAACAAAGGAGGTGTGGACAACCTGGACAAGGTGATTGGAACTTACAGCTGCAGGAGGATGACTGCCTGCTGGCCCCTGGCCATCTTTCATAATATCATTGATGTGTCCTCATACAATGCCTTTGTGATATGGAACAACATCAACCCTACCTGGATGCCTAATAAGCAGAACAAGAAGAGGGTGTTCCTGGAGCAGCTGGGAAAGCCACTTGTAACCACACACATTCAAAGAAGGGATCACCTCCCCCACACAGCAGCCTCTGCAGCACTTGTGAAAGCTGTTCAGTGGACTGCATCTTGTCCTCATTCACATGAGGCTGCAGCTGGGGCAGGCAAGAGGAGGAGATGCCAATTCTGCCCCCCAAAGAAGGACTGTAAAACAATTACTATGTGTTGCACATGTGAGAAATACATCTGCAAAGTCCATGCACATACACTTGCACACTGTCCTACATGTGCTAATTAGAGTTGATTGATTTATGTTCTTCACATTTATTGTTTTGTATCTATTATTAAATCAAATCTAATTTTATTGGTCACATACACATGGTTAGCAGAGTGTAGCGAAATGCTTGTGCTTCTAGATCCGACCATGCAGTAATATCTAACAAGTAATCTAACAATTTCACAACAACTACCTTATACACACAAGTGCAAAGGAATTAATAAGAATATGTAAATATAAAAATATGAATGAGCGATGGCCGAACTACATAGGCAAGATGCAGTACATGGTATAGAGTACAGTATATACATATAAGATGAGTAATGTAGGGTATGTAAACATTATATAAAGTGTCGTTGTTTGAAGTGACTAGTGATACATTTATTTTTAATTATTAAGTGGCAAGAGATTTGAGTCAGTATGTTGGCAGTAGCCAACAACAATACAGTATATAAAAATATTTCACTATGTTGCCAAGAGAGTTCAAGACTCTTAATGTTTCCCTTCAACAAAATGCATTCAAAACAACATTCTGCACATTTCTGCTACTTTCTTAGGCTACACAAGTGCTATATCTTGCAAGTAGATGTACTAACCCGACTTGCCAAATCTATGGCTTGTTAACAAGAAATTTGTGGAGTGGTTGAAAAACAAGTTTTAATGTATCCGACCTAAGTGTATGTAAACTTCCGACTTCAACTGTATATTTACATTCCGGATGCTGACATTGCTCGTTCTAATATTTCTTTATTTACTCACATTTTTTAAATTTGCGTGTATTGCTTAGTATTGTTAGGTATTACTGCACTGTTGCAGTAATACCTAAGAATTTCACTACATCCGTGATATCTGCAAAATACGTGTACTCGACCAATAACATTTTGATTTTGCATGGTGCAACATATATTTCCAGAACATATGCAATACCATTCAAAAGTTTTTGGTCACTTAGAAATGGCCTTGTTTTTGATAGAAAAGCACATTTTTTGTCCATTAAAATAGCATCAAATGGTTCATGGTTATTGATAATGGGCCTCTGTACACCTATGTATATATTCCATAAAAAAATATGCCGTTTCCAGCTACAATAGTCATTTAAAACATTAACAATGTCTACACTTTATTTCTGATCAATTTTATGATATTGTAATGGGCAAAACAAGGACATTTCTAAGTTACCCCAAACTTATGAACGGTAGCGTATGTTTGAATTTTCAAAGTAATTTTAATTGGAAAGGCAGGTAAAGCGTTTTTAACAAAAGCAATTACCTTTGCATGTGAAAACATAGAATCCTACTCGTTACTCCACGTGCTGAACCTATGTCACTGTTGTTTTGAGCTGACCTAGCTGTCAGCCAGAGCGGGACTCCTGGCTCACGCCTGGAAGGCAGTCCTGTTCCAAAACTAATGCAATCACTTTTCACCCAGTGCAAACTCCCCCACCAGAGCAACAAGGATCAGATAATCAAATCCCCTCACTGACAGGCTAAATTGACTCCCAGACAGACAGCATGATGAAGGTAAATCACACATGATTGTTGTGGCTCCTGCTCCCTGTCTGTCACTTATTGAACAGGTGACAGGTTCATAGTAGACACTAAAATCCATTACCAATAAAGTCCCCATGAATTTGCATGTTAATTAGTCTCTATCAGATCTCTGTGTTGTTATCACAAGATGACAGAATTAATCAGCCTCTGAAAGAGTTCAATTAAAATAAACTGCTATAATGGGATGTATTTTGTTTCAGCAATGACTTTAATAAGCAGCCCGACTTGCAAAGTCTCCACCCCCCTAAACGGAAACTCAATGCAAGTTTTCAGGCAAGTCTATGGGCCAAATGTCCCCTATGAAAGATGCGAACACCTGCAAAATCGTAATTTGTCGAAATGATCAGTGTGGAAAAATGAGCTTACCGGAATAAAGTTCCTTGTTAGTTGTCACATCCCATTATGTTATGTGCGTCTGCCTACGAGAGATTACCTGAAAAATATCCTTACCCTTAATTAAACTGCCTGGGTCGATAGCATGTTCTGTTCTGGTAGTGTTGTGTGTATGTGCATGATTAGTGGAACCAACTTGAGGGCCCTCCTTCATGGTGATTCACCTACAGTAGATAGTGAGTCAAACCAATATAGGAAAATCTGAAAATAATTGTCAGGAAATACAGTCTTTATATGTTGCCTCTATGTTTTCCCAACTAGAATGCTAAAAGAAATTGAATGAATGTCCTTATGCTACTGGAATTATGATGTAAGCTTTTGTTTTAAAATGTGGATGTTGTGAACAGATTAAACATTAATGTGTGGCTAAATTGTTTAATGAATTTCCACATTTTATTTTAAATTGCCAAATACCTGTGAGATGGTAAGGCCTAGAGGATGCAACCTGGCAGGATGGTAAAGGCCCAAGAGCCACAACCTCTCATGCAATGCCAAGTCAATTAGCCACATAGTGGCACTGTAACAAGTAATTGAAAACTAACTGCAAACTTTGAAAGCTCACGCCCCTCACCTCATTTAAGCTACAGTCCTGAAATTTGGTACGTAGGTCTCCCTCCTCACAAGGAACAAATTTGCCTCAAAGACCCATATTGTCCGCCAGGATAAATTGTCTGCCATTTAGAATGTTGTTGAAGACACTTAAAACACTAGTCCTCTAGCACTAAATAACCGACCTGCATGAAATTTGATATGTGGCATCTATGTACAAAGTTCACCCAATAAAATATTTTCCTGGTTAATACCTAAAACAGCATGACTTTAAAAAGCAGACCAATAAGCATTCACTTGGGTGTGGTCTGGCACATAAATGCATACAAATCAGTCACGGATTTTCGTATTGTAACAAAACTTGGAACACGTACATATTCCAAGCATTGTGAAGACTCAACATATGCATTCACATTCAGATCGACCACACCAAGGCACTATAACGGGCACAGGTTTATATATCATGATCTGTTTGACACGAAGTGATTTGGCACACATGCTCAGGGACATGAGTCTAGCTAAACTGTAAAGTATGGTTCAGTTTGGTCGTATGGTGACGTTGTTAGACAGGAGATCTGTTTGAAGATGTGCATCCATAGATACTATGTACCAAATATGGTGCTGATCGGTCCAGAGGTTCTGGAGAAGTTGTTCAAAGTAGTCAATATCATAAATAATTGTCCAAAATAAACTCAGTAGACTGTTTATTAGGTACAAGACCCTGTTCAGAAAAATGGTTTGCTCCTACAGATAGTGAGTCACATGGCCAGACAGACAGAAATTGAAGCAGTCACTTACTGTTTGATTGAATGTTAGAATGGGCAAAATGGGTGAAGTGACTTTGATTGTTGTATGATAGTCAATGCCAGGCGTGATGCTTCCAGTATCTGGCCTTCTGAGCTTTTCATGCATGGCATTGTGTAGGGTTTACTGAGAATTGTGCGAAAAACAAAAAACATCCCGTCAGCGGCAGTCCTGTGGGCGAAAACAACTTTTTGAAGAGAGGTCGGAGAAAAACGTTGCCTGGTACGACAAATTCCGGTTCCTGTTGCGTCATGCCATGAGTCCATGGCCCCATCCTGCCTGGTGTCAACGGTACAGGCTGGTGACGGTGGTGTAATGGTGTGGGGAATGTTTTTCTGGCACACGTTAGGTCCCTTTATACCAATTGAGCAACATTTACATGCCCCGAAGAAATAAGGCTGTTCTGGAGGCAAAGAAGGTCCGAACCAGTACTATATGGGTGAACCTAATAAACTTACCACTGAGTGTACATCAAAAGCATATTGCATGATCAGATTTGTATTTGTATTTATTATGGATCCCCATTAGCTGCTGCCTTCCTGCGGTCCAGCAAAATGAAGGCAGTTAATTTACAATACATTCATTACAGAATTCACAACACACTAAGTGTCTGCTCTCGGGCCCATACTCCGCTACCACATATGTACAACACAAAATCCATGTGTACGTGTGTATGGTGTGTATGTTATCATGTGTGGGTATGCATGTGGGAATGCATGTGTCTGTTCCTATGTTTGTGTTGCTACACAATCCCCGCTGTTCCATAAGGTGTATTTTTCTATGTTTTTAAATCTGATTCTACTGCTTGCATCAGTTACCTGATGTGGAATAGAGTTCCATGTAGTCATGTGCCTCCCATAGTCTGTTCTGGACTTGGGGACTGTGAAGAGACCGCTGGTAGCATGTCTAGTGGGGTATACATGGGTGTCTGAGCTGTGTGCTAGTCATTTAAACAGAATGATCAGTGCTTTCAACATGGCAATACCTCTCACAAATACATGTAGTGATGAAGTCAATCTCTTCTCTACTTTGAGCTAGGAGAGATTGACATGCATTTTATTAATGTTTGGTCTCTGTGTATATCCAATGGCCAGCTGTACTGCCCTGTTCTGAGCCGATTGCAATTTTCCTTATTCCTTCTTTGTGGCACCTGACCACACAACTGAACAGTAGTCCAGGTGCGACAAAACTAGAGCCTGTAGGACCTGCTTTAAGGTACAGCAGCGGTTTATTATGGACAGACTTCTCCCCATTTTAGCTACTGTTGTATCAATATGTTTTGATTTTCAGTTCTGATATTTGGCAAGCATGGTAAGGAGTACAGAAGTAGCTCATCTTAAGGTGATGTGTCCAATTTGTCCTGATGGTGGCACTATGGGGCCATTGTGTGTGTGTGTCAATGCTCCTGATGCGCCTCTCAATACTTAATCAATACCCCTTTTGCACCACTTGTACTACTAACACCTTTTCTATCATACCGTATAACAGCTACTTCACTTACCAACAATGAATACCATTGCCTAGCTTGAACCCTGGCGACTCTGCTTTAAATAATATTACTACACACACACACGCGCACACACACACATCCGTGTGGTATACAATATTTATGCTATCACCTAGTGTTCCCCAGCCTAATGAAACTTCTTCTGATGACTGAGCACAGTTTTGCAGACTCCCTAATTAAAGGAAGCAGTGTTCTGCTACTATAACAATGCGCACCAGCCAATACAGACACTGAGCCTATCAGCATTTTGTTAGGTACTAATGTGGCTACCTTGGCAAATATGTCAGTGGTCATACCTTCCTGTGTGGTGTCCTGTATACAACAGGAGTTCCCCGATGATGGTGCATAATACACATGTTTCTCCCTCCCCATATTGCTGATACCATTCATTTAATTAAAACAATACAATACAAGTAAAATCCACCTGCTTGCATATCTAAGAAAATAATAATTCTCTGTTGTTATGTTTAAACTCTATATGTTCCTCTCTGGATAAGAGCGTCTGCTAAATGACTTAAATGTAAATGTAAATGTAAATAGTCATGGCCCTGCCTAATGCTATAGCCCTCATGGGCATGGAAGTGTGTGTGTGGGAGATAGAACTATAGTTACATTGTCTTCAGGATGGGCCCTCTGGCCCTCTTCCCAGGGGGTTCTTCTCTCTTCAACTGTTGACCTTATCTCGAGATGATTTCAACATCCCTCCTTGTCCTATTTCCAGAGCAGCTGGCCTGCCTCATCAGGAACTGCGATTAGACTGTTACCCTTTACTTCCTTCCTTAGAAATATTAATATTCAGCAATAGCATGTTTGTACTGAACATGAACTTTCTATACTTCCCCTTGCCCCACTCAGCAACTCTCCATACACCAAGTTCATATTCACTCTTCATTGACCCCTAACACATTCAGTACATTTCTTATACATGTAAAGTAATCATTCAGTTCTAATATGATGACAGGAATAAGTATATTTCAAGCCAGAATCCAACACTCCATACATGTTTCTGTGAACACATACTCATAGCCACTGTTTCCAATGGCAGTTAGGATAGGTGACATCTGACACACAAATAAGTCCTATGTTGAAGTTTGAACAGGTCAGATAAAAGCTACCCAATTGTGGTCTCCCCATCAAACGATCGAGGCTGGCATCTGGCAGAAGCATCTACATTCTTCTCGATCTGTAGAAAGAGGCAGAGTTGAGGAAGAGTTCATCAGTGCCACATGGAATAAAAAGGGTGTTTGAAATACATAGTACATTTCTACTTTATTGTTTACATTTTTGCCAAATTTTACTTTTACTTCACTGCATTCTTATGGAAAGTCATGTACTTTTTACTCCATAGATTTTCCCTGACACCCAAAAGAACTTGTTAGATTTTGACAAGAAAATGGTCCAAATCACACACTTATCAAAAGAACATCCCTGGTCATCCCTACTGCCTCTGCTCTAACAGACTCAATAAAGAGAAATGCTTCATTTGTAAATTACGTCTGAGTGTTGGAGTGTGCCCCTGGCTATCCGTAAATAAAAATAAATAACAATATCGTGCCGTCTGATTTGCTTAATATAAGGAATTTGAAATTACATTTACTTTTGATACTTTATATTTGTATATTTTAAACCAAATACTTTGACTTTTACTCAAGAAGTATTTTACTGGATGACTTTCAGTATTACTTGAGTCATTTTCTATTAAGGTATCTTTAGTTTGACTCAAGTATGACAATTGAGTACTTTTTCCACCACTGGGAATACCTAAGTAAAAATGAAGTTCATTGATTACAGCTCAGCCTTCAACACCATAGTATCCTCCAAGTTCATCACTAAGCACGGGGATATGGGTCTGAACCCCACCCTGTGCAACTGGGTCGTGAACTTCCTGACGGGAAAATCCCAGGTGGTGAAGGTAGGCAACAACACCTCTGATAAGCTGATCCTCCACACATTTGGCCCCACAAGGGTGCGTGATCAGTCCCCGCCTGTGCTCCCTGTTCACTCATGACTGCATATTCCCCGCACGTCTCCAGCTCAATCATCAAGTTTGCAAACGACATAACTGTGGTAGGCCTGATTACCAAAAATGACGAGACAGCCCTCGCGGAGTGGTGCCCTCAACATCAAAAAAATTAAGGAGATGATTGTGAACTTCAAGAGACAGCAGATGGAGCACACCCCCATCCACATCGACAGAGCCGCAGTGACAATCTTCAAGTTTTTCGGCGTGCACATCCCTGAGTACCTGAAAAAGATTATCCACACAAAAAGTGTAGTGAAGAAGGCGCAATATTGCCTCTTCAGCTTCAGGAGGCTGAAGAAATTTGGCCTGTCCCCCAAACTTATACAGATGCACCATTGGCAGCATCTTGTCAGATTGTATCACCGTCTGGTACAGCAACTGCACCATCTTCAACCACAGGGCACTCCAGAGGGTGGTGAGGTGAGCCCAACGCACCACCGGGGGCAAACTTTCTACCTCTACAGCACCCGTTGTCACAGGAAGGCCAAGAAGATCATCAAGGAACTTAGCCACCCGAGCCACAGCCTGTTCATCCCACTACCATCTAGAAGGCAGAGAAAGTACAGGTGCATAAAAGCTGGAAAAGAGAGACTGAAAAACAGCTTCTATCTCTTGGGTATTAAGCTACAAGCTTGGCCCACCTGTAGTTGGGGAGTTTCTCCCATTCTTCTCTGCAGATCCTCTCAAGCTCTGTCAGGCTGGATGGGCAGCGTTGCTGCACGATTATTTTCAGGTTTCTCCAGAGATGTTCGATCAGGTTCTAGTCCAGATTCTGGCTGGGCCACTCAAAGACATTCAGAGACTTGTCCCGAAGACACACCTGCATTGTCTTGCTGTGTGCTTAGGGTCGTTGTCCTGTTGGAAGACGAACATTCACCCCATTTTGAGGTCCTGATCGCTCTGGAGCAGGTTTTCATCAAGGATCTCTCTGTACTTTGCTCCGTTCATCTTTGCCTTGATCCTGACTAGTCTCTCAGTCCCTGTCACTGAAAAACATCCCTGCAGCATGATGCTGCCACCACCATGCTTCACCTTAAGGATTGTGCCACGTTTCCTCCAGATGTGAGGCTTGACATTCAGGCCATCGAGTTCAATATTGGTCTCATCAGACCAGAGAATCTTGTTTATCATGGTGTGAGAGTCTTTAGGTGCCTTTTGGCAAACTCCAAGGGCGCTGTCATACACCTTTAACCGAATAGTGGCTTCTGTCTACGCACTCTACCATAAAGGCCTGATTGGTGGAGTGCTGCAGAGATGGTTGTCCTTCTGGAAGTTTCTCCCAGCTCTACAGAGGAACTCTGCAGCTCTGTCAGAGTGACTATCGGGTTCTTGGTCACCTCCCTGACCAAGGCCCATTTCCTCCGATTGCTCAGTTTGGCCGGGCGGCCAGCTCTATGAAGAGTCTCGGTGGTTGCAAACCTCTTCCATTTAAGAATGATGGAGGCCACTAGATCAAAGTCAAAGAGCCAGAGAGCAGTGTCTACATCCGTTTCCCAGACTGGACTGTATGGAGCATTCCAGTTGAGCTAAATCTGCCAGGTCACTTCATGTATACATCAGATCAATATCAATACAGATCATTGGTATTAAATGTAGCAGACATGAAGGGGAGAGCTCTGTTGTGAATACTCACTGAAGGATCGAGAGAAAGAGAGAGATCAATTCCATTCTCCACGAGTGTGTCATTCAGACTACAAAACCAATGGTGCTTAATAACTTAACCTCCTCTAAATGTACTCATCATTTTTCTGACAGCTCTTATTTGAGACAGGTTTTTGTATCTTCATCGGGCCCTTTTTTTAACCTGGCTATGTTTTAGCAGTATCAGCTCTCTGTAGCAAAGTCTTACTGTTAGTAATGTGTTATAGCAGTCTCAGTTCTTGGTAACAAACTCTCACTGTTAGTAATGTGTTAAAGCAGTCTCAGCTCTTTGTAGTATTGTCTGATTGTTAGTAATGGGCAGCTTTTAAAACAATAGTTCCTGCCGTGGATCATTGAACTTTCAGGCAAGTTTAAAATGCCATGGAATATAACTGAATCTGACAATGGGAAGTCTTACTGTCTTATTTCATTGTTGGAGCTAGGAACACAAGTATTTTGCTACACCCGCAATGACATCTGCTAAATATGTGTATGTGACCAATACATTTGATTTTATGTTGATTACATTTTTTACTGTTATATATCTGAATAAGACAGTGGGGAGACTTTGCAAAAGCAGCACTCTATTATTTTTATAAAATGTGAGAGCTATTACATTTTTTTAAATTAGAGTTACCAGCCGCAGAAATTGCACCCCAAATAAATGCTTCACAGAGTTCAAGTAACAGACACATCTCAACATCAACTGTTCAGAGGAGATTGCGTGAATCAGGCCTTCTTGGTCAAATTGGTACAAATTGGTCTAATGAGTCCAAATTTGAGAGTTGTGGTTCCATGCACTGTCTTTGTGAGATTGTCCTTTGGTCTGATGAGTCTACCATAAAGACCTGAATGGTGGAGTGCTGCAAAGATGGTTGTCCTTCTGGAAGGTTCTCCCATCTCCACAGAGGAACTGGAGCTCTGTCAGAGTGACCATCAGGTTCTTGATCACCTCCCTGACCAAGGCCCTTCTTCCCTGATTGCTCAGTTTGTCCGGGCGGCCACCTCCAGGAAGAATATTGATGGCTCCAAACTTCTTCCATTTAAGAATGATGGAGACCACTGTGTTCTTGGGGACCTTCAATGCTGAATACATTTTTTGGTACCCTTCTCCAGATCTGTGCCTCGACACAAAGGTACAGTATAGGCAGCTTAGCCATCCCAAGTTTTAATATAAACCAAATTTGATCACATTCACATTTTCTCCTGACAAAGAAATGGTCTATAAATACATACCGTTACCAATTTGTTTAGCCTGACCAGATGAACAGTTGATCAGTAGCCTACAGTTGATCAAAATGAAAAATCCTCTCGGTTTCATGACATTCAGCATTTCAGATTCTAATGTTTAGGTGTAGCCTAGGCTGTTGCAACATTTATGTAATGAGTTATTGCTTATGTCTGTCCCGAGTTATTATGTGTTATCACCAACGGTGGGATCAAGTCATTGTTTTACAAGTAACTCTCAAGTCTTAGCACTCATGTTCCAAGTCAAGTCCCAAGTCAAGACAGACAAGTATCAAGTCATGTCTCAAGTCGTAAACTTTGAGTTTCGAGTCCTAAACAAGTCATATTGTGCTCTTCGCCATATGTAGTACCATTTAATATTTTTAACAAGAGTAATAGTTAGTATATTACATGTACGCAAATATTGAATGCTTTTAAAAATCTATGTATTACTTTCAAAATAAACTTTATATTTCCATGGAAATTCTTGGGTAGCCATAAGACCTGAACTTTTTCTCAGCTGGCACAATTTGATTTGCTGCTGTCCGATTCAAACTGTAATCCCTTAAATGAAGAGTTGATATGCTGCACACTTTTTTTAATAGCATAATTTTTAAAATTTGGACTTGGAGGGTATCAAGTCAGTTCTAGTCAAAAGGCTCAAGTTCGAGTTAAGTCACGAGTGATTGGTGTTAAAGTCAAAGTCGAGTTGCAAGTCATCATATTTGTGATTCGAGTCTGACTCGAGTCTAAATCATGTGACTCGAGTCAACACCTCTGGTTATCACCTTTGCTAAATAAATACATGAGGAAAGTGGAAAGCCTACTTAAGTGCATGCAATAAAAATTCTGCTTCAACCTCTCTTTTTAATATCACTTTTAACAGGCTAGGGTCTATTTTTATCCACTTCCTGTCTGATTGACGTGCCCAAAGTCAACTGCCTGTTACTTAGACCCAGAAGCCAGGATATGCATATAGTTGGTACCATTGGATAGAAAACACTTTGAAGTTTGTAGAAATGTAGAAAATAATGTATGAGACTATAACACAATTGATATGGTAGGAGAAAATCCAAAGAATAACAAACCTGAAATTGGGTATAAGGTCATATCCAAATCCAGCTCCCAGATTGCAATTCCTATGGCTTCCACTAGATGTCAACAGGCTTTGTTCAAGGTTTCAGGCTTGTTTCTTCCCAAACGAGAAAGAATTTTGAGTTTTAGTACTGGGAGTCAGAGTTGGAAATCAGTCTGTGAATGCGTGACGAAGAGGACGTGCACCTGATAATTTTGCTTTTCTATTGAACATACTTCTTTCCGTATGAAATGTTATAGTTTAATTACATTTAAGGGTACTTGAGGATTGTATAGAAACTTATTTTGAATTGGTTTAACAGAGTTTAGCGGTAGCTATTTGGATTCCTTTCTCTGCATGTTGAACAAGTGGATAACTCAAATCTATGGAGCCAACTAAACTGACTTTTTGGGACATAAAAAATTATTTTATCTAACAAAACGACCATGCACGTTGTAGCTGGGACCCTTTGGATTGTAAATCAGAGGAAGATTTTCAAAAAGTAAGTGAATATTTAATCGCATTTGCTACTAGTTAGCCAGGCAAATTGAAGTAAATTGCTCCCAAAAAACTCCACACAAAATAGTTCTAAAACCAAGACAATAAAATAATTTGAAGAAACTAATTTTAATCGAATAATATCCTAAAAATGCTCAACTATCACTCTTCACTCTCAATATCTATCCAATATTTCATCAACTCACCAAGCTTCTCAACACATAGAATCCCCATAATGCTCTTTCAGTTAAGAACAAATTCTTACCCAGTACACCACAATAGGTTTGTTCTCTTATCCTAATTCTATGATAGGATGGACAACATGTCAGTTCATATTGCAAAAGATTTGATTGGTTGTAGGACGTCCTCCAGAAGTGAACCTCACCCTCTCACCTTCCCCCTTTACTCACAAGGCAGGCAATACGCTCGACCTCATCTTTACTAGATGCTGTTCTTCCACTAACCTCACTGCAACTCCCCTCCAAGTCTCCGACCACTACCTTGTATCCTTTTCCCTCTTGCTCTCATCCAACACTTCCCACACTGCCCCTGCTCGGATGGTATCGCGCCGTCCCAATCTTCGCTCTCTCTCCCCCGCTACTCTCTCCTCTTCCATCCTATCATCTCTTCCCTCTGCTCAAACCTTCTCCAACCTATCTCCTGATTCTGCCTCCTCAACCCTCCTCTCCTCCCTTTCTGCATCTCTTGATTCTCTATGTCCCCTATCCTCCAGGCCGGCTCGGTCCTTCCCTCCTGCTCCGTGGCTCGACGACTCATTGCGAGCTCACAGAACAGGGCTCCGGGCAGCCGAGCGGAAATGGAGGAAAACTCGCCTCCCTGCGGACCTGGCATCCTTTCACTCCCTCCTCTCTACATTTTCCTCTTCTGTCTCTGCTGCTAAAGCCACTTTCTACCACTCTAAAGTCCAAGCATCTGCCTCTAACCCTAGGAAGCTCTTTGCCACCTTCTCCTCCCTCCTGAATCCTCCTCCCCCTCCCCCCTCCTCCCTCTCTGCAGATGACTTCGTCAACCATTTTGAAAAGAAGGTCGACGACATCCGATCCTCGTTTGCTAAGTCAAACGACACCGCTGGTTCTGCTCACACTGCCCTACCCTGTGCTCTGACCTCTTTCTCCCCTCTCTCTCAGATGAAATCTCGCGTCTTGTGACGGCCGGCCGCCCAACAACCTGCCCGCTTGACCCTATTCCCTCCTCTCTTCTCCAGACCATTTCCGGAGACCTTCTCCCTTACCTCACCTCGCTCATCAACTCATCCCTGACCGCTGGCTACGTCCCTTCTGTCTTCAAGAGAGCGAGAGTTGCACCCCTTCTGAAAAAACCTACACTTGATCCCTCCGATGTCAACAACTACAGACCAGTATCCCTTCTTTCTTTTCTCTCCAAAACTCTTGAACGTGCCGTCCTTGGCCAGCTCTCCCGCTATCTCTCTCAGAATGACCTTCTTGATCCAAATCAGTCAGGTTTCAAGACTAGTCATTCAACTGAGACTGCTCTTCTCTGTATCACGGAGGCCCTCCGCACTGCTAAAGCTAACTCTCTCTCCTCTGCTCTCATCCTTCTAGACCTATCGGCTGCCTTCGATACTGTGAACCATCAGATCCTCCTCTCCACCCTCTCCGAGTTGGGCATCTCCGGCGCGGCCCACGCTTGGATTGCGTCCTACCTGACAGGTCGCTCCTACCAGGTGGCGTGGCGAGAATCTGTCTCCTCACCACGCGCTCTCACCACTGAAGTCCCCCAGGGCTCTGTTCTAGGCCCTCTCCTATTCTCGCTATACACCAAGTCACTTGGCTCTGTCATAACCTCACATGGTCTCTCCTATCATTGCTATGCAGACGACACACAATTAATCTTCTCCTTTCCCCCTTCTGATGACCAGGTGGCGAATCGCATCTCTGCATGTCTGGCAGACATATCAGTGTGGATGACGGATCACCACCTCAAGCTGAACCTCGGCAAGACGGAGCTGCTCTTCCTCCCGGGAAGGACTGCCCGTTCCATGATCTCGCCATCACGGTTGACAACTCCATTGTGTCCTCCTCCCAGAGCGCTAAGAACCTTGGCGTGATCCTGGACAACACCCTGTCGTTCTCAACTAACATCAAGGCGGTGGCCCGTTCTTGTAGGTTCATGCTCTACAACATCCGCAGAGTACGACCCTGCCTCACACAGGAAGCAGCGCAGGTCCTAATCCAGGCACTTGTCATCTCCCGTCTGGATTACTGCAACTCGCTGTTGGCTGGGCTCCCTGCCTGTGCCATTAAACCCCTACAACTCATCCAGAACGCCGCAGCCCGTCTGGTGTTCAACCTTCCCAAGTTCTCTCACGTCACCCCGCTCCTCCGCTCTCTCCACTGGCTTCCAGTTGAAGCTCGCATCCGCTACAAGACCATGGTGCTTGCCTACGGAGCTGTGAGGGGAACGGCACCTCAGTACCTCCAGGCTCTGATCAGGCCCTACACCCAAACAAGGGCACTGCGTTCATCCACCTCTGGCCTGCTCGCCTCCATACCACTGAGGAAGTACAGTTCCCGCGCAGCCCAGTCAAAACTGTTCGCTGCTCTGGCCCCCCAATGGTGGAACAAACTCCCTCACGACGCCAAGACAGCGGAGTCAATCACCACCTTCCGGAGACACCTAAAACCCCACCTCTTTCAGGAATACCTAGGATAGGATAAAGTAATCCTTCTCACCCCCCTTAAAAGATTTAGATGCACTATTGTAAAGTGGCTGTTCCACTGGATGTCTTAAGGTGAACGCACCAATTTGTAAGTCGCTCTGGATAAGAGCGTCTGCTAAATGACTTAAATGTAAATGTAAGTGGTCATAATTGCCATGTAGGCCTACAAGCCTCCTAGGTTTTTTTTAAGTCAATGTAGCCATATTATTTATTTATTTTTATTGAACCTTTATTTAACTAGGCAACTCAGTTAAGAACCAATTCTTATTTACAATTACGGCCTACCCCGGCCAAACTCTTACCCGGAAGGTGCTAGGCCAATTGTGCACCGCCCTATGGGACTCCCAATCACAGCCGGTTGTGATACAGCCTGGAATTGAACCAGAATCTGTAGTGACATCTAATGCGGTGAGATTCAGTGCCTTAGACCACTGCGTCACTCGGGAGCCCAGGGAATAGCTGGGACAGGGAATAGCTGTCCTCCAGTTACACCATGTTGCTGAGACTACTCTAGACCTTCATTGCAAACAGTGTATTTTAATCAGATATTCGGTGACGTGAATATATTTAGTGTTGTTTTATCTGAAAAGTTTTTTTGTAAATGTTTCATTCTTTTTTATCTTTAAGAAATCTTTAAGAAATTCCCCTTTTTCCTCTGAGGACCCTCCACTGAATTACACAGTATCTACAGATTGTAAATGAAAGATTAACATTTTTACTAAGAGTGGTATTATATTGTTGGCTTTTCAAATCTTCCAACTGTGCCAGTTGGTGTCAGGTAGATGCTGTGACTTGTCAGCCATTCCTGAACCTGTGATCAGAAACAAGCTACATAGGGGGGAATGGGATGGATTCAACCCCTTTGAATCAGAGAGGTGCTTTGATTGACGTCCGGATTAACTGCCTTGCTAAAAGGCAGAACAGCTGATTTTTTTTCACCTTGCTAGCTCGGGGATTCGAACAAGCATTCTTTCCATTACTGTCCCAATGCTCTAACCGCTATACCAGAATAAGTGATCTAATGATTCGGTCGCTTCGCAGCAAACTCTGCACAACTGAGCTGTTTGTATGCCCCATTATACATAACATTCTGTTGGTGGCCAAAATGTTGTAAAATAATTCCAATTGAGTTTCGAATTGTTGTTTTATGTATCAGTTCATAAACTATGTGCTATGAAAACAGAACATCGGAAATCTCTTCCCAGCTATTTTGTAACCTGTACGGGCCCCGCTGTCAACATTTGGGTCCTCAAATGAAACCGGTACATTTGTCTATTTATGCCAAAACAATTTAGACAATTTGGTCTTTATTAATAAAAGGCAGACAAACAAGTTCCCTACCTTCTCCGCCTTCCACGTCTTCCATATCTCCTCCATAATGCTGCAATCGATTGGTTGTAATTTTGGATAGAGCAAACATTTCCATACATTTTTGTTAACTGCACTTGTGACATACCTCCACCATTCCTATTCATAATATCATTAACTAAGATACTTCTAAAAAAATATATATCATTTTTTTATCAGTATATTTGAGTTTAACCAAAATATTTATTGTAATGGCGGATGAAACTGGAAGTGCAACCAGATTTGTATGGCTTGTTTTCAGAAAAGGTGAGACTTTGAACAAGGTTTCATTTTCAATTAACCGAGTGAGAAGTTGTAGTCTGGATAAAGTAAAAAATGCAATTTTTTAACGAGGAGTGAGCCATTCTTACTAATCTACTGGAGAACCAGTTTGGGTTTAAGTATAACTTTTGTATGACTGAAGCTTTTAGTGATAGGTTTAATGCTTTAATATTTAATGATTGTATCCCCCCAAACTCATATTCATTATATAAAACTTTTTCTTAATCATGGCCTCTAAAAGGGCCATAAGGCTTGCCACCCTGGCAGTCACCTCCTTCTCCCGCCTCCACATCTGGACCCTTCTGGGAGGGAGAGGAGGAGATGATGACCAGTGGGGTGATGGAGTGGCAGCCACTGACTCCGATGGGGGGAGCTTTCAACTCCTGGAAAATATGGAAAAGGAGAACTTTCAGGATCAGATATATTACATGGATGGCCTGTAAAAGGTAATATGCCAATTGCAGTACATTTCTCCAGAATACTTTTCTAAAATGTATATTTTCACACATAGATGAATGTGCTGGTGAAGCATAGGAAATAGATGGGAAAGTATTGGTGTTCTCAAATCAAGGGGAACTTTATTAGCCAAGTACAGCACAGCAAGAAATGCAAAGCTAACATACCATGTATTTTTGCTTATGTTTGTCCCACTTCTTTTTCACCCATGCAGGTGACAGCTGTCACTCCAGTTCACACTCCTTCACGTAGATCCTGAAAATACATTATACAACAGTAACCAAAACATGAGTAAAGTAGAGTTGTGTGATCGCTAGACTGCCACATACTTTATCAAATTGGAGTGCCAAGGTCAAACAGTAACAAGTGCAGCTTACCATTACTTTAAACGTAACAGGATGTGTGTAATGAAACTAGCTAGAGCCATTCAGGTTGTAACCGCTCAGGTAGAAATGTATATTGCAGAGCATGAATGTTAAAATTAGCTCAACACAAATAAACCGACGCAACAAATCAGGAGAACTAGAAGAAAAGAGAAGAAAAGAGAAGGTTACATACCAATGATATGTATATATAAATCATTGGTTGGGACCAGGGATGGGGGTATGAAATCATTTCACAATTAAAATAGTATAAAGATTTTTTGTCAGATATCCGGATATTCAAAATACATGTGTTTTCTTTACTTACGTTTTTAACCTGAATACTGCTGTGCGAGGGAGAGAGGCTGGTGCTCTATTGCTGCAGCCTGCAGAGGGGCAGGTGAGATGGGAGCGAGTAGACAGAGGCAGAGAGAGAGAGAGAGACGCAGTACCCAAGGCAACTCAGCTACATCTAAGACTAGCTAACTTGTAGCAACCACAATGTTATTTATCATCCCAAATAACAGTGCCTTTCTTGACTGGAGGAGTCTAGATAAGCTCGCTAGCTAGCCAGTTATAGCTAGCTAGGCTAATTGAGGCCACATGCTGTGCTTTCAGCATTGCATTAGTGTACTCTCACTCCACTTGCTACACATTGAGGCTCTTTTCTGGTTTGATTGGCCAACATAACCAACAACACATACAGTAAACAGCAAGCTACACACATGAAGGCTACCGGTCGGCTACCTTGTTATGGGACACATGCCATAAACACTCAATTGTAAAGTTTGTTATTTTATTAAATTAATCATTTGAAATGTCATTGTATATTCTTGTATATAACAATATCACATGGATCATTTAGTTTAACCCTTTAGAACCAATAATAGTTTATGGCTTCGAAGTCCAGATTTGAGTTTGAGGGGTGTATACCATGTGTATCCTCTACATATGACTAATTAAACATGAAACTTGTATAGTCTCACACGTCCTACCCAGGTGTACAATAGTATACGAATTGGATGAACAAACTTATCTTACTTCTTTGAATGATGTACAGTATTGCACATCTTTATCTAAGACCATGTTTCCAGTAATTGTGAATAATTATGTAATTTCCCTTTTGAATAGTTACCTGTGTGGGCGGTAATATGGTGTTCCTGTTATTAAATACTAGACTGTCTCTCTCCCCTTGACATTCACCTTTCCTACGCTGAGGGGATGTTTTAAAATAAGCCGCTCTGCCATTTCCCTTAAAAAAGATAAAAAAAGTAATATATGAAACAAAAGTATGTTATTCTGTCCCTCCAAACTGAACTCTGAGGGCTACATTTTCTATCCTTGGCTGCGTATCAAACTCAAAGTAGACAGCCCTCGGCCCTAAACCCTCAGCCCTTGAATGACGTTTTGCATCGTCACATCTGAGTGTACCTTAAATGTCCCATGCCCAAGCGAGGGAGAGTGATGATCAGAGAGGCAACGTCCTTGGTGGAAAACTTGAAGTTGAGCTTAAAAACAACCAACCTGAAGCTATTAATGTTCCAGGTAAGCTAATGACCCTCCAGCATGACAATGCCACCAGCCATCCTGCTCATTCGGTGCATGATTTCCTGCAAGACAGAAACGTCAGTGTTCTGCCATGGCCAGCGAAGAGCCCGGATCTCAATCCCATTGAGCTATTCTGGGCCTGTTGGATCAGAGGGTGAGGGCTAGGGCCATTCCCCCCCAGAAATGTCTCGGAACTTGCAGTTGCATTGGTGGAAGATTGAGGTAACATCTCACAGCAAGAACGGGCAAATCTGGTGCAGTCCATGAGGAGGAGATGCACTGCAGTACTTAATGCATCTGGTGGCCACACCAGATAGTGACTTTTACTTTTCATTTTGACCCCCCTTTGTTCAGGGACACATTATTCCATTTCTGTTAGTCACATGTCTGTGGAACTTGTTCAGTTCATGTCGCAGTTGTTGAATCTTGTTATGTTCATACAAATATTTACACATATTAAGTTTGCTAAAAAATAAACGCAGTTGACAGTGAGAGGACATTTCTGAGTTTAGTTTGGTAATTTATTCCAATACAGTTCATAATTGCAAAAAATGTGTTTATGAATCTAGCAATTTTTAAATGGCAACTCACTACGAGACTAAGCCAATTTTCCAACTCTAAAATCAATGTTATATATATATATATATATATATTACAATGCAGCCCTGTTGATTACATTTGACACTTCACGGCCGCTAGATTTTGAGATGTGACTGCAGTTTGTATTGAATTGTGGGTCATATCAACCCTACATGTGACCAAAGTTGTTCACTCGCTCCCTCAAGCTAAATTGAGGGTCGAGGGGGCAACATTAGTGAATTGGACCTCCACTTCAGATGGCAATCAAACTGCATCCGGTTTCGACTGGGATTCCCTGAGGGAAAGTTGATAGCGTAAGTGCTGAGGAGGTAAAAATAATGTGTTTGGACTGCAGCCATTGGAACAACAATGAAAGGCGAAATAAAATTACTCACAGTGTTTGCAGTGGGATTTATATAGAAGATAATTCATGCAGATTTGAATGAAGTAAACATTGTAGAAATGCTGCATTGTTGCAAATTTGTTTTGGACTTGACATACCATACTGTTGTAGTGTTATATAGTGAGGTGGGGACAGAGGGTGTCATCTAACATGCCGAACAGACAGCACACGCTCGCTGTACACACACATGTTTTTCAATCATTGCACCCACACTGCTTGTATGCGTCAATAATTGTCTGCGTAGCCAGGTGCTAAAATAGAAATTGGTTCTATTTGTGACACTGGACGTGCTGCAAGTCCTTCCTCTCCCACCTCCTCATTGGTTTTTAGGAGAATATACCCACATAAAGACCAAAGAAGAAGAAGCCTGAAGGAGGAGAGATTACTAGAAAACAAACTTACCCATTTATCTGGATTAATTGTCGGGGTAGAGGACCCTTGTGCATTTCATGTAAAATAAAAACCCAATGTTTATATACCCGGAACAAATTAGCTAGCAACAGTAAGCTAGCTAGCTAAATTGCCATAAATGTTTAATGCTTTTCGACCTGTCCCCAATGAATATACTGTAGTTGGTTCAAAGTTTGATATTTCAACCTGTGTGTGTGTCCTCATCGAGTCTGGTGTGGGGAAACAATATCAACATGGGTGATGGTGGACACACTGAGCGTGCGGTTTGGTCAGCATGTTATTGATATTGATTTAACTTATCCTCTGCTGCAGAAGTAACTCTGAGTCTTCCTTTCATGTGGTGGTCCTTTTTAGAGCCAGTTTCATCATAGTGCTTGATGGTGTTTGCGATTGCACTCGAAGAAACGGTTCTTGAAATTTTACGCATTGACTGACCTTCATGTCTTAAAGTAATGATGAACTGTCATTTCTCTTTGCTTATTTGAGCTGTTCTTGCCTTAACATGGACTTGGTATTTTACCAAATAGGGCAATATTCTGTATACCAACCCTACCTTGTCAAAACACAAATGTTTGGCTCAAACGCATTAAGTTACAAGCTTGGCACACCTGTATTTGGGGAATTTCTGCCATTCTACTCTGGAGATATTCACAAGCTCTGTCGGGTTTGGGAAAACTTTCCGAATGCACTGTACATTGGTGATATAGAGTAATATAGGGTGCTATGTTCATGCAGTCCAAGGTGACCTTACCAGACCCATTCACAAAAATCAGGTGCATTATACAGATGAGTTATGAGGTCAGTTATGTTAGAAGCTTGAATATAATTCAAACTTTGGTGAAAATCTGTCATTAACATAAATGCATGATTTATGCAAATGACATGAAGATTAAGCCCAAAAAATGAGTTTGACACTTGGCAGGGTTAATGTTTGCTATAACAGTAGGTTACGATATGAACCTTGCTCCATCATGTCTGACTCATTGCTCATTTACACAAGTAACATCTTGAGTTTAAAAAGTTCTGATGGTTTTCATTGACAACAGCAGCTGTTGCTTTTTCCCCAGAGCTGTATTTGATCTCCAGCACTAACGTCAAGCTACCATGAGGGTGGACAGAGTTGACTTTGCGGCCACACACGTGCATCACTCAGTTGCATAGTGTTTGAACATTTTACCTGTCAAGAGATTAGCATGAGATGTGATTCCTATCAGGAAGCAGAGTTAAAAATATTTTTTCACATTGACAGAAGCTTTGTGGCACTTCAGTCGCTATTGTAGTATGCTGATTAAATCCCTTCTGTTCAAATCATTTAGGAGGCAGCCGCTCTCTCCTGGTGGAGATCATTAAAGATAGAGTAGGTACACAAGCAGGCAATGTTGATTTCCCTCTAATATACCCACAAATGTGCTGAGCTCTCTTCCTGGAAAAGTGTCATCTGTCTGGACATCTGGTGTTTATCCTGCTATTCCATCAACACAGCTATTCAAGCATGTCATTACAAAAATGTACGTCAAACTCAAATGTCAATCTTAATAGCAGCCCTTTGGGTTTCTTTATCATCGCCTAAATGCACTGCAAACTTGGCTTTTGTAGTCCATTAGTGGTCAATCTAAGATAATTCCTATCTTGATTAGCAGGGCAAAACTGTTTAGCTCATTGTTGCGGTTGAAAAAAGTTTTTTAAAATTCGCAAAGACTACTTCAGAGACAGTTAAGAATAAAAAATTGACCTTGATAACAATATAAGACACAACACTGTCTCCCCTTTACTTTTGTCTTTAATTCATGGAAAGAGTATGCAGCTAACTGTCTAGAAACACAGTATTAATCAAATGAATTTATTTGTTGATTCATAATTGCAGGGTTTTTTAGGATAATGAAATGTCATGCACCTGCATGTAGTCTTGGAGACAATGGCTACCCTAGTCAAAATGTCATATATTCTCACAATCCAGTAGGATTTTGTGACACCAGCTACATTTTGGAGTGAGGAATTTTGATTTGGGTGTTCCTTTCAAATCAATAGAATGAGAGAGGGGAGTTGGGTTGCATGTCCTATTCAAACTAACCTAAAAAAAAACATGGTATATGGGAATAATATGTATAGCACTGGTCAGAGGACAACTTGTAGAAGACAGCCAGCTACATTTTGATTTGTTGCATTTTGTTTCAAATGGCTCTCCAATGCAGAAAGGTAAACACAATATTGTTTTGTTAATCACTCATATCGATCTCAATTTGAAATCAATAAAGCGGGGGCCGACATGTATGCTCTGTTTACTCACACTATTCAAAGGTAACAGTGATTCTGAGAATAATTCACGTCACTGGTTAGAAGACAGTTTGCGAGAGGACAGTCATCTAAACTCTAAAACGTTGAATGGAAGTTTTGTGAGGCTGTCAAAACGGGGAAGGAAACAAATCAGTTGCTTTGTAATTTAACTTCAACGAATCACAACCCGTCATAGGATATCAACAGTGGCAAGGATTGGCTGTTATTTGAGTGACAGTTTGACTCTCAAATTCATGTATTGGTCTGAGGCCAGCAACTTTTATACAGAGCTAAAAACTAAAACCTAACACATACTGTCCACGTACAGGAAATGAATGCAAATCAAATAATATTAGATTTTTTAAGATTGCAGTGCATTCGGAAAAGTATTCACACCGTTTGACTTTTTCCACATTTTGTTACTATACAACATCATTCTAAAATTGATTAAATTGCTTTTTTCTCTCAACAATCTACACAAAATACCCCATAATAAGTTTTTGCAAATGTATATAAAAAAGCTGTTTACACGTTTACATAAGTATTAAGACCCTTTACTCAGTACTTTGTTGAAGCACCTTTGGCAGTGATTACAGCCTCGATTCTTCTTGGGTATGGCACTACAAGCTTGGCACACCTGTAGTTGGGGAGTTTCTCCAATTCCTCTCTGCAGGTCCTCTCAAGCTCTATCAGGTTGGATGGGGAGCGTCACTGCACCACTATCTTCAGTTCTCTCCAGAGAATGTATTTAACCTTTATTTAACTAGGCAAGTCAGTTAAGAACACATTCTTATTTACAATGACAACCTACCCTAGCAAAACCCTAACCAGGACGACCTAAGGGCCAATTCTGCGTCGCCCTATGGGACTCCCAATCATGGCTGGATGTGAAACAGCCTGGAATCGATCCAGGGTCTGTAGTGACGCCTCTCACACTGAGATGCAGTGCCTTAGACCGCTGCACCACTCAGGTTCAAGTCCGGGCTCTGCTTGGGCCACTGAAGGACATTCAGAGACTTGTCCCGAAGCCACTCCTGCGTTATCTTGGCTGCGTGCTTAGGGTCGTTGTCCTATTGGAAGGGTAACCTTCACCCCAGTCTGAGGTCCTGAGCGCTCTGGAGCAGGTTTTCATTAAGGATCTCTTTGTACTCCTTTCATCTTTCCCTCGATCCTGACTAGTCTTCCAGTCCCTGCCTTTGCAAAACCTCCCCACAGCATGATGCTGCCACCACCATGCCTCACCCTAGGGATAGTGACAGGTTTCCTCCAGACGTGACACTAGGCATTCAAACCAAAGAGTTCAAGCTTGGTTTCATCAGAACAGAGAATCTTGTTTCCCATGATCTGAGTCCTTTAGTTGCCTTTTGGTAAACTCCAAGCAGGCTGTCATATGCCTTTTACTGAGGATTGGCTTCCGTCTGGCCCCTCTACCATAAAGGCCTGATTGGTAGAGTGCTGCAGAGATAGTTGTCCTTCTGGAAAGTTCTCCAATCGCCACAGAGGAACTCTGGAGCTCTGTCAGAGTTACCATTGGGTTCTTGGTCACCTCCATGACCAAAGCCCTTCTCCCCCGATTGCTCAGTTTGGTTGGGTGACCAGTTCTAGGAAGAGTCTGGTGTTTCCAAACTTCTTCCATTTAAGAGTGATGGAGGCCACTGTGTTCTTGGGGACCTTCAATGCTGCAGATAATTTTTGGTACCATTCCCCAGACCTGTGCCTCGACAGCTCTGTCGGAGTCTGCGGACCTTCCACCCGATGGCTTGGTTTTTGGTTTTCTGATTGCTTGGTTTTTGCTCTGACATGCACTGTCAACTGGACCTTACATAGACAGGTATGTGCCTTTTCAAACAATGTCAAATCAATTGAATTTACCACAAGTGGACACCAATCAAGTTGTAGAAAAATCTCAAGCATGATCAATGGAATCAGGATGCACCTGCGCTCAATTTTGAGTCTCATAGCAAAGTGTCTTAATAATGATGTAAATCATTTATTTCTGTTTTTACTTTTTTATACATTTGCAAGAAAATCTAAACCTATTTTCACTTTGTTATTATAGGGTATTGTGTGTAGATTGATGAGAAAAAAATATGTATTTAATACATTTAAGAATAAGACTGTAACGTACCCAAATATGGAAAAAGTCAAGAGATCTGAACACTTTCCTGTATGTGGACAGTATGTGTTACTAAATTACACAACTTGTGATTTGACTACATTGAATTGAGGTTAATTACACAACCCTTTTACATAATATTATGAAGTTTTGTTGTTCAATCTCACAGTTTAATATGGCACAGAAACCTGATAATGTACATTAAGCTGTAATCAAGAATAATGACCAGTAAACTGAAGAACAGTCTCTCTCCCGTGTCTCTCCGGAACATAACCACCATCTCTTTGCCTACTCACACCAATGACAATTCCCTGAGGTCCTCAAACTCTTCAACACACCACCACAATATGGGAGTGATTCAATCCTATCAGATTTTGAAACCTGTCCTTTGGACTCCTATGGAGTTTTATCCTATAGGATTTTATCTTGTTGGATCCTATATGATTCCAATAAGCGAATTCAATAGAAAAATCCTATTTGATTTTGAAACCAGTCCTATAGGATAAAATCCTATAGGCTAGGTTGTATAGGATTCTGTCCTATAGAAGGATAGGATAGGTTCCAAAATCTGATAGGACTTTCTTTCGGATTCTAATCAGATTTTTGTTTTACAGGGAAACCTGTAAAAAAAACTGCCTAGGGTGATGTGAATATTTTATCATCTAAAATATGTCAAGTTGACTCATAAGGAGCCAGGCAGCTGCACTGATGTACAGAAAGAGGTTACAAACTGTGTGCCCACACAACCGTAAGTAGTGCTTCAATATGTATAAGCCGTGCCTGAAAAATGTTTGATATTATTATGCAAATTACAAGTGCAGGAGGTTAACATAGATTTTCAGAACGATGTAACCCCTTGCAGTCCTGTATTTAGAGCTTCAGAAAAACGCATTGGGCCCCATATGAATGCAAGCTGTTGAAAGAGTAATCTATTTTGTGTGTGTGAGGCTGCCATTTTAGCGCATACCTCGGTCTTCATCTATTCCTTTTTTATTTTTGTACTTTTATTGTTACTTACCTTCTCTGTGAAGAAAACAGACAGCCCAAGTGCCAAACAGGAAGATTGGATGTGCAGGTCAGCACAGGTATGTCAGGAGTGAAAGCCTTAAGAGTATCACAGGAGGGGCACAACTTCCATGCCAGTACTGGTCTCTTTGTTGAAAGCTGGAAAGGAAAGTGAGCACCAACAACCAACACTGACCCTAAATTAGCACATGTGGGTTCATGTAGTAGCTATATCTCTGTCCCCATTTACCAGCCTGCCGGAAAGGTTGTCCTGTTGGCTTCTCATGGGGAGGGATGGAGAAAAAAGGAGAGCAAGACAAGTTGTCACACTGAGTAATTTGTTTTCATGGGCCAAGAAGGGTGGCAGGTTGTTGTGATACACACCAGATTGTCCAGCAGTCCACTGAGAGGCCCTGTCACCATCCAGAGGGCCCAGTCCAGGGACCACTTTCCTCCCTTCCCACCCCTCCTCCTCAGAACAGCTGGCCTCCAGCCAACACACACAATTAAATTAACCAAACTCTGTGAAGATGAGGGAGTGAGTAGCATAATCCTCATTAGTTTACTGTGTGTATATTCTAAGATCACAATGTATAGTCACATAGTGCCGTCGGAAAGTATTCAGACGCCTTGACTTTTTACGGAATTTGTTACGTTACAGCCTTATTCTAAAATGAAAAAAAAAATGTCCCCAGCAATCTACACACAATACCCAATAATGGCAAAGCGAAAACAAGGTTTAAGAAATTTTACCATATTTAAATACAGTACCAATCAAATGTTTGTACATACCTACTCATTCTAGGGTTTCTCTTTATTTGTACTATTTTCTACATTGTAGAATAATAGTAAAGACATCAAAACAATGAAATAACACAAAAAGTATGAAACAAATCGTAATATATTTTATATTTGAGATTATTCAACGTAGCACCCTTTGCCTTGATAAAAGCTTTGCAAACTCTTTGCATTCTCTCAACCGGCTTCACCTGGAATGCTTTTCCAACAGTCTGGAAGGAGTTCCTGCATATGATGAGCACTTGTTGGCTGCTTTTCCTTTAGTCTGCGGTCCAACTCATCCCAAACATTCTCAATTGGGTTGAGGTCGGGTGATTGTGGAGGGAAGGTCATCTGATGCAGCACTCCATCACTCTCCTTCTTGGTCAAATAGCCCTTACACAGCCTGGAGGTGTGTTGGGTTATTGTCCTTTTGAAAAACAAAGTCCCACGAAGCGCAACCCAGATGTGATGGAAGCTATGCTCGTTAAGTGTGCCTGGAATTCTAAATAAATCACAGACAGTGGCACCAGTAAAGCACTCCCACACAATCACACCTCCTACATGCTTCACAGTGGGAACCACACATGCAGTGATCATCTGTTCACCTACTCTGCGCCTCACAAAGATAGTGGTTGGAACCAAATATCTCAAATCTGGGCTCATCAGACCAAAGGACAGATTTCCACCCGTTTAATGTCCATTGCTCGTGTTTCTTGACCCAAGCAAGTATCTCATTCTTATTGGAGTACTTTAAAAGTGGTTTCTTTGCAGCAATTCCACAATGAAGGCCTGTTTCACGCAGTCTCCTCTGAACAGTTGATGATGAGATGTGTAAGTTGAACTCTGTGAAGCATTTATTTGGGCTTTTAATCTGAGGTGCTGTTAACTCTAATGAATGTATCCTCTGCAGCGGAGGTAACTCTGGGTCTTCCTTTCCTGTGAGGTCCTCATGAGAGCCAATTTCATAATAGTACTTGATGGGTTTTGCGACTGCATTTGAAGAAACTTTCCAGAATGGCTGACATTCATGTCTTAAAGTAATGCTGGACTGTCATTTCATTTGAGCTGTTCTTGCCATAATATGGTCTTGGTATTTTACTAAATAAGGCTATCTTCTGTATACCACCCCTACCTTGTCACAATACAACTGATTGGTCCACACGCATTAAGAAGGAAAGAAATTCCACAAATCAACTTTTAACAAGGCACACCTGTTAAATTAAATGCATTTCCAGGTGACTACCCCATGAAGCTGGTTGAGAGAATGCCTTGAGTGTGCAAAGCTGTCATCAAGGTAAAGAGTGGCTACTTTGAAGAATCTTAAATAAAACATATATTTTAATTTATTTAACACTTTTTTGGTTACTACATTATTTCATATGTGTTATTTCAGTGTTGATGTCTTCACTATTATTCTACAATTCTACCAAAAATTAAGAAAAACCCTTAAATGAATAGGTGTGTCCAAAGTTTTGACTGGTACAGTAGGTATTCAGACCCTTTGCTTTGAGACTCGAAATTGAGCTCAGGTGCATCCTGTTTCCGTTAATCATCCTTGAGATGTTATTTCAACTTGATTGGAGTCCACTGTTGGTAAATGCAATTGATTGGACCTGATTTGGAATAGCACATACCTGTCTATATAAAGTCCAACAGTTGACCGTGCATGTCAGAGCAAAAACCAAGCCATGAGGTCCAAGGATTTTTCTGTATGTAGTGCTGTCCTTGAGCTGTTCGTGTCTATTGATGTTCTGTATTATGTCATTCTGTATTGTGTTTCATGTTTTGTGTACCCCATGAAGAATTGCTGCTGCTTTTGCAACAGCTAATGGAATCCTAATAAAATACCAATACCAAAGAGATCTGAGACAGGATTATGTCGAGACACAGGTTCCCCTTAAACCACTCGAGTGTTGCTTTAGAAGTATGCTTAGGGCCATTGTCCTGCTGGAAGGTGAACCTTCTCAAATCTCTGGAAGACTGAAACAGGTTTCCCTCAAGAATTATGCTGTATTTAGCGCCATCATCATTCCTTCAATTCTCACCAGTTTCCCAGTCCCTGCCGATGAAAAACACCACTTCGTTGTGGGGATGGTGTTCTCGGGGTGATGAGAGGTGTTGGGTTTGCTCCAGACATAGCATTTTCCTTCATGGCCAAAAAGCTCAATTCTTATCTCATCTGTCCAGAGTACATTCTTCCATATGTTTGGGAAGTCTCCCACATGCCTTTTGGTGAAAACCAAATGTGTTTGCTTATTTTTTTCTTTAACATCTTATGGTATAGGGGACGCTTGCGTCCCACTCTGCCAATAGCCAGGGAAAATGCAGCGCAGCAAATTCGAATAAATTATATAAAAATCAAACTTTCATTAAATCACACATGTAAGATACTAAATTAAAGCTACACTCGTCGTGAATCCAGCCAACATGTCAGATTTTTAAAAGGCTTTTCGGCGAAAGCATAAGAAGCTATTATTAACATTAAACAAAGAGGGTAGCATATTTCAACCCTGCAGGCGCTACACAAAACGCATAAATAAAATATAAAACATCCATTACCTTTGACGAGCTTCTTTTGTTGACACTCCAATATGTCCCATAAACATCACAATTGGTCCTTTTGTTCGATTAATTCCGTCCATATATATCCAAAATGTCTATTTATTTGGCGCGTTTGATCCAGAAAAAAACAGGTTACAAATTGCGCAACGTCACTACAAAATATTTCAAAAGTTGCCTGTAAACTTTGCCAAAACATTTCAAACTACTTTTGTAATACAACTTTAGGTATTTTTAAACGTTAATAATCGATTGAATTGAAGACGGGTCTATCTGTGTTCAATACAGGAAGACAACAAACCAAGCAACTTTTCAAGTCTTGCGCAACTCTCAACAGTGTTACGCAGTTCCTAGATGGCCGTACTTCTTCATTACACAAAGGAATAACCTCAACCAAATTCCAAAGACTGGTGACATCCAGTGGAAGCGGTAGAAACTGAAAACAAGTTCATAAGAAATACTGTTTTCCAATGAGAATCCACTGAACAGACAGAGACCTAAAACAAAAACAATTCTGAACGGTTAGTCCTCTGGGTTTTGCCTGCTACATAAGTTCTGTTATACTCACAGACATGATTCAAACAGAAACTTCAGAGTGTTTTCTATCCAAATCTACTAATGGTATGCATATCTTATATTCTTGGCATGAGTAGCAGGAAGTTGAAATTGGGCACGCTATTTATCCAAAAGTGAAAATGCTGCCCCCTATACCTTAAGAAATTGTTTCAGGCTTGTATTCTTATAAATAAGGGAGTAAGATCAGTATGAATGAGTGGACCCTGACGTGTCACAGAGCTTTTTCATGCGCAATCCCGAGAGAGTGCATTTCTTGTTTAGCTTTTATATTGACGACGTTATTGTCCGTTTGAAATATTATAGATCATTTAGGCTAAAAACACCTGAGGATTGAATATAAACGTTGTTTGACATGTTTCTATGAACTTTACGGATACAATTTTTTTTTGTCTGCCTGTTTTGACTGCGTTTGAGCCTGTGTGTTACTGAAGAAAACGCGCGAACAAAACTGAGGTTTTTGGATATAAAGAGACTTTATCGAACAAAAGGAACATTTATTGAGTAAATTAATGTCTGCTGAGTGCAACCATATGAAGGTCATCAAAGGTAAGGGAGTAATTGTATCTCTATTTCTGAGTTTTGTAACGCTTCTGCTTGTCTGGTTACTGTTTATAATAATTTGTCAACTGGGCTATGTTCTCAAATAATCATAAGGTATGCTTTCGCCGTAAAGCATTTTTTAAATCCTCGAGACCTAAGAAAAAATAATATAGACCTCCACAAGTCTGGTTCATCCTTAGGAGCAATTTCCAAATGCCTAAACGTACCACATTCATCTGTACAAACAATAGTACTCAAGTATAAACACCATGGGACCACGCAGACGTCATACCGTTCAGGAAGGAGATGCATTCTGTCTAATAGAGATGAATGTACTTTGGTGCAAGAAGTGCAAATCAATCCCAGAACAACAGCAAAGGACCCTGTGAAGATGCTGGAGGAAACAGGTACAAAAGTATCTATATCCACAGTAAAACGAGTCCTATATCGACATAACCTGAAAAGCCGCTCAGAAAGGAAGAAGCCACTGCTCCAAAACCACCATTAAAAAAGCCAGACTACGGTTTGCAATTGCGCAATGGAACGAAGATTGTACTTTTTGGAGAAATGTCCTCTGGTCTGATGAAACAAAAATAGAGCTGATTGGCCATAATGACCATCGTTATATTTGGAGGAAAAAGGGGGAGGCTTGCAAGCCGAAGAACACCATCCCAACCGTGAATCACAGGGGTGGCAGCATCATGTCGCAGGAGTGCTTTGCTGCAGGAGGGACTGGTGCACTTCACAAAATAGATGGCATCATGAGTGAGGAAAATTATGTGGATATATCGAAGCAACGTCTCAAGATATCGGTCAGGAAGTTAAAGCTGGGTCGCAAATGGGTCTTCCAAATGGACAATGACCCCAAGCATACTTCCAAAGTTGTGGCAAAATGGCTTAAGGATAAGCAATGTCAAGTTATTGGGAGTGGCCATCACAAAGCCCTGACATCAATCCTATAGACAAATTGTGGGCAGAACTGAAAAAGTGTGCGAGCAAGGAGGCCTACAAACCTGACTAGTTACACCAGCTCTCTCAGTCTTTGCTATGTAAAGCCACACCTTATCTCAGCTCACTGGTCACCATAGCAGAACCCACCGATAGCACGCGCTCCAGCAGGTATATTTCACTGGGCACCACCAAAGCCAATTCCTCATTTGGCCGCCTTTCCGTCCAGTTCTCTGCTGCTAATGACTGGAACGAACTGCAAAAATCACTGACGTTGGAAACTCATGTCTCCCTCACTAACTTCAAGCACCAGCTGTCAGAGCAGCTCACAGATCACTGCACCTGTACATAGCCCATCTGTAAATAGCTCATCCAAATACCTCATCCCCATACTGTTATTTATTTTATTTATTTATTTTGCTCCTTTGCACCCCAGTATCTATTCTTGCACATTCATCTTCTGCACATCTATCACTCCAGTGTTTATTGCTATATTGTAATTATTTCGCCACTATGGCCTATTTATTGCCTTACCTCCCTTATCCTAGCTCATTTGCACAGACTGTTTATAGACTTTTTGAAATTATATTATTGACTGTATGTTTGTTTATTCCATGTATAACTCGCAGTTGTAAATGAGAACTTCTCAACTAGCCTACCTGGTTAAATAAAGGTGAAATAAATGGTAATAAGAAATTAGCCCATCAAAAGCTTTTAAAGCCATGACATAATTTTGTCGAATTTCCCAAGCTGTTTAAAGGCACAGTCAACTTAGTGTATGTAAACTTCTGACCCACTGGAATTGTGATACAGTGAATTATAAGTGAAATAATCTGTCTGTAAACAATTGTTGGAAAAATTACTTGTGTCATGCACAAAGTAGATGTCCTAACCAATTTGCCAAAACTATAGTTTGTTAACAAGAAATTTGTGGAGTGATTAAAAAAATGGTTTTAATGACTCCAACATAAGCGTATGTAAACTTCCGACTTCAACTGTACATATCCCAAATTATTGCAAAACGTTAGCCTGATATGATCCACCAGTGCTAGCGACCCTCAGGAACAACTACATGGACGTGACCATGGAATGAAAGGTAAACAGAATGGAATGATGTAAAATGTAAGATACAAATAGAAGAAAACTAGCACAAAAGTGACAGTTATAAAATATATGTGGGTATTACTGTCGGTGGCTCCTGATAGTAGGCCGTCATTGTAAATAAGAATTTGTTCTTAAGTCAATGTCAGAATAGTGTATCTGTAGACACACCTCAGCCACGCTTTTTAATTTCTTACATCTCCAACCGAAAGAATAGATGGTACATAACATGCTATTTTCATGCTTAAATTCAAGGTCAGAATAGAGAGAAAAGTATTTTTATGCTGTTTCATTTATGCTGGCTTAACTCGGTTCGGAATCGACCCCATAGAGCGGGGGTAGGCAACCCTGGTGCAGGCACTTAATGTTTTTGATTTAACCGACCCGGACGACCATGGGTGTTGAATTTAGGCTATCACTGAACTGATCAATTAGCTCAGTTGTTCAGGTGTGGTGACTAGTTCAAACAAAATCTTGCAGTAGCTGCGGCACTCCTGGAACAGGGTTGCCTACCCCTGACATAGAGGATAACAGGCCAGAGTGGTGTTTAATATGGATTTTAAGAAGGACGGCAAGTGTAGGATATGAGAGAAAGACAGAGGGATATATTATACAGGGGGGAGCAGAGAAAGAGTGATCAGATGACGGGACAGAGAGAGAGAGAGAGAGAGAGAGAGAGAGAGAGAGAGAGAGAGAGAGAGAGAGAGAGAGAGAGAGAGAGAGAGAGAGAGAGAGAGAGACTTAGAAGTTCAGGGCCTTTATACAGATCATAACTCTCCCCATGTTAGCCAGTTGGCTCCTGAAGACAATCGGATGGGGATATCATCAAGTTTTCATCAAAGCACTATTTCCCCATCAAACCTTTCTGTTCTCTGCATGAAAGTGAAGTTATAAGACTTAATTATTTTCTGAGTTCTAGCCATCCTGAATGTATTACATACTTTCATTTTCAAAAGTATGTTGAAAAATTTCAATAGATTAGGCAAACTAACTCTTGAGAAGATATTAAAGGTGTGACTAACGTTCTAATAAGGCATGATACATTCATCACACCTCCTAATAAAAAGGACAGCAACTTATATGTGTGAGATATTTTCACTGAAACTTTGTTTTCAACTCTGAATTTTCCACCATCCTCCTGATTATGAGGCATTACACTACTTATACCGTCTTTTCCAGCAAAATAGGTAAACCATCTGTAGTGTTTGTAGAAGGGTGTTGACTATTTTAATTCCATTTTAGAACCAGTGAATACATAACATTCAAATGCATCTCAATGCAACTCAATCAATCATAATGTCAGAAGTTCTCATTCTGTAAAATAAACTTCTTATCAACTGTTTTACATTTTACTTGTATTTCTGCACATAAAGCTTTCAGACATGTCACAACCCATTTTAAAAGCACTCATACAATTTGATTTGCTACATGTTGAAGCACATGCCACATCACTTAATTCATTAGCCCCATCAAAGCCTGTTCATAGCATGTTTTTCCTCCTGAAAAAGGCATCAAAAAACATATTAGTTTTGTTCCTCTGCCCAGGCGTTGCATGCATGGTTGCGTGCCATGTCCTCGACTGTGCAGTCAGGCACCAGATTGCTATAACTTATGATGTGGTTAGCTAATACGTAAAATACCTATGCAGGCATTGTAAGATCTGCATCAGCAATGTCTGAGCTGTGGAACATGACCTTAAGCTGAAGTTTTTTCACAGAGTACATACCTCTTCTGCCCTCTTCTGTCTTCAGAACATCACAAGGATGCTGTCTCAACAGTGGGAGAAGTGGCATTCCTTACGTAACTGAAGAAATAGTAATAGTAATCTGTTACCATGTGTCAAATGGGGCGCGTCTGTTTAACCACAACTTCTGGCCATTTTAACCATCCCTTTCAACAAAAAGGGGAATCCAGAAAAAATCATAAATAAATAAAATGGCCAGAAGTTTTAGAGATTCCGTTTGATGGAGTTTAATTGAGCTGCTGGAGTTTCTAAAAAAGTTTAAAATGGTGGGTTATCTTGTCAGGCTGTGAGCCAGAGATTGCCTGAAGGAGGAGACCTTTGTTGGTAGATGGTTGACAGTCTATTCTTTAACTAACATGACTGCCACTGTATTGTCTCAGCCAGTGGTGTTGTTGTGCCTGGAGAAGTGGGTATACTTTAAATTTGCCCAAAATGTAACAAACGGCCAGCCCGGTGAAGGAAAGGTGCCCTGTGTAAACTGTTTTCCAGTCGTTTTTTTTATGAGTTTTCCACATCAGGAGACAATTGTTTACGTCTATGAAAAACATATTTTGGGAGGGTGTAGTTGTCCTGAAATTCAATTGTTCCCCTAGCACGAGAACCTTTTGCTAGCAGTTTTTCTGTCATGTACAATGCCCTACATGTGATGGCAGAATTTTCAAAACAATGCCCTCCTAATTGATACAAAGGGTAATGATTTCATTCTGCTTTGCAGTCAACATTTAATTGGGACGGTTTCTTGGGAAGGCCTTTAGAAATGTTCATTCAAACACCGCATGATGACTGAATTGCGCACTGCAAAGATTCAACCAAGACTTCGAATCAAACTTTTTCAAAACCTGGTTTGCATTCCCATTTTTGCCTTAGTTAGCATTTACTGATAGAAATCAGAAGTTGAAACAAGTGGTGGTCTATGCCATTAAAGATTAGGAAGGATTTTTTTTAGGAGCATGGCCTTATGAGCATTTCCATTACAGCATATTGAATGACTGCCATTCGCATTCCATTCAACCAATGTGTGCCATCGAGTGCATGTATTCAAGATGACAGTCAGTCAATGCCGCCATGCACACTCTTGCCTGCATCTAGCTTATCTGGGGTGTAATCATTAGTCCAAACAGTTGTAAAGCATTCCTTAAACAAAAGTTTCTATTGGACAAATTGAGGTAGGTCCTCCCGTTCCATTCCATTTGCTTCCTTGTAAGAAACACTTTACAATAGAATCAGTGGAATTAATAGACCCCTGATCACCCGCATACGCAGTTCACTTTCATAGCTGCCACACAGCATCATCACTTTAGACTTCAGCGCACAACACAACAGCTTGAAAGGATCGACGCAGGAGATGAGTGAGCCGGACGAAGCATGACAGCTAGACGATCCCGCTGCGGCGTAGGAGCCCCATGGCCCAGCTGAAGCATGACGTGGGATGGGAACCTGTCGAGCCAACCAGGGTAAGGAAACCTCTCGAGCCAGCTAGGACATGATAGACTGATGAGCCAGCTTAGGCCCCCGGGTCCTACGTCACCAGCAAAACAAAACAATAAAAAACTCCCTGATGCTTCTTGTAATGGCCTCCGTATTCTGAAAAAATCGGCGCAGGAGATGAGAAGCAGGTACAGGGAGTGAAGGTTTAATAACTGACGGACATGAAACGGAACAGGAACAGCATCTGGACAGGAACACATAAGAACAATTAATGCGAACACAGGGAACACCACTGAGGAACAGACAGATATACAGGGGCAATCAACCGCTTGAAGGAGTACAGGTGAGCCCAATGAGCGCTACTGCGCGTAATGATGGGTGCGTGTAAAGATGGGTAGGCAGCCTGGCGCCCTCGAGCACCAGGGAGGGGGAGAGGGAGCAGGCGTGTCACAGCTGTCTGTGACCAGGCATAATAACCTCAACAAGCCAAACCTTCATACTAATGGCTATACAACCTAGCTACATCGTTGTCACCATACACTGGTTTGTCCTTTAAATGTTGCAGCGTACTGCGGCACAGCTTGCATGGTGACACAGAATTCTATGGCACGTTATTTAAGTGTGAACCACTGATATCATTAATGCTAGTTAGTGCTAGTTTGACCACCAGAAGGCATCTTTGAGAAGCGTTTGACAGTCTTCAATAGTGGCTGTACTGGAGAATGCAGGCACGCGGGAGACCTGGGTTCAATTCCCCAACGGGGAGGAAGGAGTAGGCAGTCCTTGTAAATAAGAATTTGCTCTTAACTGACTTACACTAAGAGCATAACATTTCTACACCCTAATTTTCTAATTCTAGTCTAACCAATACCCAAACGGAGATTCAGTGAAAATAAAAAATCTCATTGATTTATCAAGAGCAGTCTCCGTGCTTGTCTCAGAGCAGCGCAAAACAGTGCTAAAATAGTTGTATGCTATTGCTTCAAATCCTATTGCTTCTAACTTCAATATGCTCTTGAAATAAATAAGACCTACACATTACTTAACACTAGTGAGACTCATGTCGCCAACATAAAGCCTATATTGTATTGAAAAATATGACGTGACACTCCGCCAATAATTACATATAGAGGATTGGAGGATATTTCTTCCCATAGGAATTTGATATGGATCCATAACTAAATAAACATCGGCATTTTGAAAGAGTATTTTTATCATTATTTTAACGAAAGCATAAAGATGGCATTATTAGTTACATAGTTTTCGTTTGAGCGTGCAGACTGGCACTAAGAACAGAACAGCGGGAACGTTTCCCGAGTCAGCGATGTCCCTTAAAGTGTTGCCAGTGTGGAGGGGTGGGGGTCCACCCCCCTCCCCCTTCCTCCTCCTCCCCCCTTCCCCATGGGCTAGATCGGTCTTCTGTATGCGACTCTGCGGCCCATCCCGTGCCCCCTGCCCTCGTGCCTTGAACCTCGCACGCTTTCAGTGGATACAGCTGGAGAACTGCAAGACAATCCCATTGTGCACCACTAGGGAGCCATGAACAATGTGACCAATATACAGTGTATTGTCCTGCTAATAACAGGGTTAATAATGTATATGTGAGAATATCTAATTGGCTTTATTATAATTCTAAATTAATAATAATAATAATAATAATCAGTTTGTTTAAAAAACAGCAATATTTTGGAGATGATTTTGTTTTCAAATAACGTAAAATTAGCAAGAAAATGGCCATTGTTACTTATTTGTAAATAAAGCCAGTTTGCTTTTTAGAATGATTTATTTCTGTTTTTAGAGGGAGAGAAACCAAAAACCTACATTCATCTCATGGGTCTCCCAGTCAAGGGCAGCACGGGTATTGAACCAGCATCTGTAACAACACAGCTTGCGCTGCTATGTGGTGTCTTAGACCGTTGTGCCACTCAGACCAAAATAATCCTAACAAAATAAAATAATTAAAACCTTAGTGTAACAACAGTTTAGGTAAGTAATACTGAAGTAAATTATCAGTTTATCAGTCCATTTAGGTTTATGTCACCCATTCATTGTCAGTTACAGACATAGTAGGACCCAAAAGCATAATCAGTGCTCTAACTTCCCCTTGCGCTGTTCTGGAGCAATGTAGTGGTGACCGTACTAAACCATAAATTACCTCTATGTCCCGCAGTATAATCGCAAAACTTTTAGTGGAGCAACCACTGTTTTAACATTATAGTCAACAAACTAGAACTAATGTGTTAATAAACATACAATCCATGTACAATCACGCAGTACAGTTTACAGCAAGCAGTTTAGCAGTTACACCTGCGGGTCCCGGTGGCAATAAGCTAATTAAACTGAAAGCTTACCTTAACTTGCAAGAGTTGCACTATTGGATTGCCTTAGCCAGCTAGCTATCATAAATAACAGAGTGGAATGCTAAGTTGGCAAAATTGGCTGCAAAAAAATTGAACAAAATGTAACTAGAGCTCTCTCTCTCTTTGCTGCTTCTACATTTTTTAAGAAAAGCATTTTTTCAAAACTATTGTATTTCTCTCTGCTTGAGTCAACTACGCACCCCACTCCATGCGCTGCAGTGCTATCTAGCTGTAGCTTTTGCTTTCAGTACTAGATTACTTATATGATCCTTTGATTGGATGGAAAACATGTCAGTTCATACTGCAAGAGCTCTGAGTAGTTACTGTGTAAGTCGATGGAAGGGGGTGAGAACCATATGGAAGTCAATGTATCCTGAGGAGGATGAAAAATATGTGTCCTCCGGCTACACTATGGTTCTATCAAAAAGGGTTCTGTTGAGGCTACTGGAGACCTTCATTGCAAAACAGTATGTTTCAGTCAGTTATTTGGTGACATGTGAATATATTTAGTACAGTAAAAGAGGATAACTTTTTTACTGTACTGTTTCACTGCTTCACTGAGTAGCATGGTCCTCCCCTTCCTCCACTGGTTGAAACGTATTTACCACCTACAGTATTATACGGGCTACCGATGTCATTCTTCTGTGAGCTGCTCCATGCAACAATCAGTTGAGAGCTGCGGCGCCCTTGCTTCCAACATGATATTGCACTGAAACTAGGTTGTGTGCGGTGTGCATGTGAATATATTTCACATGCTTTTTGTTTGTGTAGCCTACTTTGTGCATTATTTCTGTATTGTACTACATAATTGATACGACTTATACCTCCACTACACTACTTTGATATGCATCAGTGGTGATTAAGAAGTGAGTATATGCAATGCACACTGAAAATGTGGTTGTACAGTGTATACCTGCATATAGCCTCCATTACACCACTCATCTCAGCTACTACATAGAATCATTGTGTGCTTGAAGCAATGCTTGTTCTATTCAAACTGAACATATAGTTAACATGAATCTGTTATTCAACAGTAGGCTACTACTTTTCTGTGTTAAAAACAATAGAACTGTGTGTGAATGTGTTACTTATTTTATACAGTATCTCTTCTTATCGTGGCAATATCATTAAACTTTGAAATACACCAGGTCTACCCTGCAGTTATGGAAATAAATTGAAGAATAAGAAAAGTAGAAACTTTCAATCAAGGAAGTAAAAAGCAATTACATGGTGTGGGGCATGTCCCTCGTGATAACGTGATAATGCTTACATGACTGTTGAGAGGGTGTTGTGATTCAAGGTGTAAACCCATGTACATGAACGTATACAGTATTTTAGCATCAGCAACAGAATGAGCAAAGGAATCAGGGAGGACAGTAAGAGACACGCTGTAATAGTAGAAGAGACAATGAAGGATGGAAAGAGAAAAGATAGACAAGTCAAATCGCTCAGCAGTTTGATGGACAGCCAAGGTGTCATCTCTTTATGTCACCCAGTCTAAATTGGCAATCTGCTCAAATTTCCATTTGACAGGCTATAGTGCAGGGCCCTGAATGGGCCTGTGCCCATATAAGACTTACCGTTTCTATAGATTGCTCTTTATTGTTGACTATTGGGTTATGGTGACCACAACCACCCTGAGGTCAGTGCTTAATGAAAGCATGTACTGTCTGACTTATTTACATTTTATGGGGTCTTGCACTGCATGTGCCATGACACGGAGTCCCCACAAGAGATGGGGTTACCAGGGGTTAATCAAGTGCAATTCCTCTCTCTGCTTGCAAAATTATATTACCTGTTTGACTTTGAGATGTTCAGAAAAAGAGCTATACACTATTTGTTTTGGCCTCATACAGAGCTATACTATCAGGGTATCTTCACCTCCAATACAGTACACAGGCCTACAATGCATTGCAGAAGACCATTATATTGGTAACAGTAGTACTCTGAGATTAAGCGACTAAATGAAATTTGGAACATCTCATCAGGGTAACGGTGCCATATCTTCTCCTCCCGAGCCTAACACACGCCCGCTGTCTCATGGGTGTTTGAGGAGCCCTCTCCTTGGCACCATGTGACTGTACTCTACTGTACTTTGAGTGCAGTCTTAACCCTGAACCTGAGATCACAAATTAAATCTGACTATTCCCAAAGACTGGCTGTGCTCTGAGTTCCTCTTGTGGCGGTCTCAGCATGGGAGGACACGAGCATGTGGAGAGGTTGGCCAAGAAGACAGCCAATAGGATCTCTGTGTGTGTTCTCTCGAATGTCTGATGGGTCTGCATCAAGAAACCTCTCGAGCTTAATCAGTGTGTCTGAGAATAGAGGCGCGTGTTTGACAGCCTGTCAGAAAAAGGGTATTTTATCAAATCTGGGGAATATTATTTTTGTTGGGTAATTACCGCACCAGCTGCTAAAATGTTTTTACATGCCATCAAGATGGCTTCTGCCACAGAGGGAGGACAGGAGGAGAGAAGCTAGGGCAATCTGTTCTTACTGTGGTTGTGTGAAATTCTCTTCTGGGTTTTTATGGTTGGCCAGAAGATGTGACTGTCAAACAGAAGGCAGAATCAGTGAGGCTTGGAGCAATACATTAGGGATAAAATCTTAATCTTTGAATACCATTTGTATGTACAGCGCTGTAAACACCTTGTTCAAACCATCAACTGACACATATAAGATGGTTGCTATAATCGGATATTCATTTAAAATATTGTGTCTGATTTTTAAAATGTTTTACACCGAAAACACAATATATATTTATGTTAGATGACCACCAAATTCAAAAACACACAGAGTGATATTTCAGTCACAAAAGCATAAATATAAATAAAATGAATCACTAACTTTTGATTATCTCCATCAGATGACACTCATAGGACATCATGTTATACATGTATTGTGTGTTTTGTTCAATAATGTGCATATATATATATAACATACAAGTTTGTTATTAAGGCACATGAAAGTTTACAAGTTCCAGAAGGCATTTCTGCCAAAAAGTTTACAGTTTACAAAGTTTACATTCAAATGGAGCTCCTGTGAGGTAGTGACACGTGACACACGCCTAGTTTCATGAAACAAGTCACAATTCTGTTCTAAAGTGGACCCTCTCTGTCTCGGAAGTTGTTGTCTATGATATGCTCTACTTGAGTGGGCTGGCTTTCACTGTTTCACAAGGCTAAATCCCATAGTGCAGCCTCTTGTGTCACTCTACTTCTATGCTTCCCAAACACGTTGTCTAATGTTAACTTAAAATGTAGTTTGATGTGCTTCCTACATCCTACTCCGCCTACTATAACTGTCTTGATAGCAAACAGTACGAATATGGTTAAGGACATAATTAAGCAGTAAGTCCTGGCGGGGTGTGGTATATCAAATCAAATCAAATCAAAACAAATTTGATTTGTCACATACACATGGTTAGCAGATGTTAATGCAAGTGTAGCGAAATGCTTGTGCTTCTAGTTCCGACAGTGCAGTAATAACCAACAAGTAATCTAACTAACAATTCCTAAACTACTGTCTTATACACAGTGTAAGGGGATAAAGAATATGTACATAAGGATATATGAATGAGTGATGGTACAGAGCAGCATAGGCAAGATACAGTAGATGGTATCGAGTACAGTATATACATATGAGATGAGTATGTAAACAAAGTGGCATAGTTAAAGTGGCTAGTGATACATGTATTACATAAGGATGCAGTCGATGATATAGAGTACAGTATATACGTATGCATATGAGATGAATAATGTAGGGTAAGTAACATTATATAAGGTAGCATTGTTTAAAGTGGCTAGTGATATATTTACATCATTTCCCATCAATTCCCATTATTAAAGTGGCTGGAGTTGAGTCAGTGTCAGTGTGTTGGCAGCAGCCACTCAATGTTAGTGGTGGCTGTTTAACAGTCTGATGGCCTTGAGATAGAAGCTGTTTTTCATTCTCTCGGTCCCAGCTTTGATGCACCTGTACTGACCTCGCCTTCTGGATGATAGCGGGGTGAACAGGCAGTGGCTCGGGTGGTTGATGTCCTTGATGATCTTTATGGCCTTCCTGTAACATCGGGTGGTGTAGGTGTCCTGGAGGACAGGTAGTTTGCCCCCGGTGATGCGTTGTGCAGACCTCACTACCCTCTGGAGAGCCTTACGGTTGAGGGCGGAGCAGTTGCCGTACCAGGCGGTGATACAGCCAATATACCACGGCTAAGGGCTGTTCTTACGCACAACGCAACGCGGAGTGCCTGGATACAGCCCTTAGCCATGGTATAGTGGCAATATACCACAATCCCCCGAGCTGCCATGTTGCTATTATATACTGGTTTCCAATGTAAAAAGTTATGTTTTGTCATACTCCGTGGTATATGATCTGATATATCATGTCTTCAGCCAATCAGCATTCAGGGCTCGAACCAACCAGTTTAATATTATGATTTTGGCAGTTTGTCTACCAACCGTGTCTGAACAGGCACTTTGTTTTAATTAGCATATTATGTGTAATATTTTAACACAACAAACCAAATTATGTTTTAAATAAGCTGCCAATAGTTTGATTTGTAATACCAATGTGTCCGAACATATCCTGAAAACATAACATACTTGAATCAATCTGAGAGAGTTAGGAGTGAAATGGACTCTAAAAGTTCAAGATGTGAGCTACAGAAGTAATCTCATATGAAATCACCATCCACTCTGTTAAAAATACAAACCAAAGACTTTATCAGGTTTCAGTTAATTAGATTCATGGAAATGTGTTTTGCCGAAGCTGATTATCAAAGGTAATTATCAGTGGAGATTAAAAGATATGCACATGCAGCTGTCATTTCTATCATGGTCTCTGAGGTTCAATGGGAGACTGAATGGAACCATGAATGATCAATAACTCAATACACATAACTAAATATTTTAATTAAACCATTTGAAATGTTAAGATCTTTAAATTTTATGATGAGGTCCGGATCTTGAATTTACTTCAATCATATTTAAGGGATATTGTAAGAACACCTTAGAATTTATTGGATGTGCATTCACTTTATTGGCGTATGTTCCATAGCAAATGCGGTTTTCCCTATTTATTCAGAACCCTGCATGCACCCAGAGGAATTTGAATTCCACAAATGTCCATTTATGAGTAAATTGGGTGTGACAATTTAATGAGGAGTCTGTCTTCGTGCTGAGAACAAAGGCTCGTCCTCTGAAGTACTTTTGTTCACAAGTAATTATCAGATGACCTCTAGTGTGACATTGTAATGCCATCGCATGTATGTCAGGGTCCTGTTAGTGAAGAGCTATGCTGAGAGCGGAGGTCTGTCTCCATTTACTAGAGTACTGTGTTAAATGTCAAGGAGCTCCAACAAAACCCATTATATTCCTTGGCTCCACATTGTCTTTAATAGGGGCAGAAATTGATACATTAAAAGGCGCCATGGGGGGACAATTCACACATGCTGCTCCCGCCAATATGAACAGACAGTTGCTGTGTGAACTCCTTGACACACTGTGAGACAGCTAGCCAGCTACTGTACTGTAACTATTGTTCAGATGACCTGACGTGAGTGTTGTGGCCATGTTGTGAGTCATTTCGCCAGCATTAGTGTCAAATAAAAACCCAATCAAATTGTATTTGTCACATGCGCCGACTACAACGGGTGTAGACTTTACAGTGAAATGCTTACGATCTCTTCCCAATGATGCATATTAATAAAAAAAATAAAAAAATATGAACACAAGAGGAATAAAATACTCAAGAATGAAGCTATATACCAGATATTATTCATGGTAACATTTGTCACTGACAGAGTTAGCATGGTTTCTGTGTCTACATTCTCAGGGTCACTCCTGAGAAGTGGGGCTGTACTAAAGAGGTTAACAGCACCCTCTATGATAGCAGCATGGTATAGCTGGAGGAGAGCTATTTTCTGTCCTCCTCTAGGTACATTGACTTATATGCAACCTAGGAGGCTCATGGTTCTCACTCCCTTCCATAGACTTACACAGTAATTACTTCTGGAGGACGTCCAACCTATCAGAGCTCTTGCTGTACGAACTAACATGTTGTTGTCCATCCAATCGAAAGATCCAATAAATAATCTAGTACTGAAAGCATAAGCTAAAGCTAGCTAGCACTGCAGTGCATAAAGTGTGGTCAGTAGATGACTCAAAGAGAGAAAAATACAATCGTTTTTAACAAATTAAGGTGATGCAAAGGGAGAATGTGTCACGCCCTGACCTTAGTTATCTTTGTTTTCTTTATATTTTGGTTAGGTCAGGGTGTGACTTGGGTGGGTATGCTAGTTTTTGTATTGTCTAGGGTTTTTGTATGTCTAGGGGTTTTGTAGGTCTAGGTAATATGTATGTTTATGGTGGCCTGATATGGTTCCCAATCAGAGGCAGCTGTTTATCGTTGTCTCTCCCTTCAACGACGGGCCACAGTCCGGAACCTCCAACGACGGGCCACAGTCCAGAACCTCCAACGATGGGCCAAAGTCCGGGAACCTCCAATCGTTGTCTCTGATTGGGGATCATATTTAGGTAGCCATTTTCCCTTTTGTGTTTGTGGGTTCTTGTTCTATGTTTAGTTGCCTGTCTGCACTACTCATATTATCTTCATGGTTCATTTTGTTATTTTGTTTGTTTGTTCAGTGTTCATTCATTCAATAAAGAAGAATGTACAAATACCACGCTGCACCTTGGTCTCCTTCGTATGACAAATGTGACAGAGTGCTAGCTATATTTTGTTGTTTGTTTGTCTAAGATTATGACTTTTCTAAATATATTTTGTAAACCTTTATTTATACAGGTTTTTCTCATTGAGATAAAATCTATTTTTCAAGAAAACCCTGGTCCAACAGCAGCAAGGGGAACAAAGTTTCAGAGAAAACAACTTACATACACTAACACAACATTGAACAAAACTATAGACACACATACAGTACAACAATTACATAGTATGTAAAGAAATACAAATGTAATAACTAAAAAATCAGCGGACCTAAAGATAATTACACTGACCAAGTGTTTGAAACACCAACATGACTAGATCATCAAATTTTTGAATGTTCAGGACAAAATTCCAGGACCATGTAGCTGAGTAATTAAATCTATTTCTACCATGACCTGTTTTAATTATTGGTTCTGTTAAAAGCAAATGAGAATGGGACTGTAATTGATATTTATTTACTGATCTGACTAAAAAGCCAACTCATCTAATTTAGCATACTCAACCTCACTAAAAGAGAGAGGAACGCTATTTATGTTAGGCTATCCAACAATGAAACTCTTCCAAGACAGAGTAAGGTTTTTGTTTTATTAATTTATTGCCACTAGGTCCCGTCGGTGTAACTGCTAAACTTGCTTTACACTGTACTACGTGATTGTACACATTAATTGGATCGTGTGTTTACTAACGCGTTAGTTCTAGTTTGTTGACTAGGATGTTAATATGGTGACAATGATGTAGCTAGGCTGTATAGCTATTAGCGGTTATAGTATGAAGGTTTGGCTTGGAGAGGTTATTGTGCCTGGTCACGGACAGCTGTTGTGTTGTGCACTGAAGTCCAAAGTGATGATGCTGTGTGGCTGCTATGAAAATGAATTGCGTGTGCCAGTGATCAGGAGTCTATTAATTATATCGATTCTGTTGCAAAACATTTCTTAAAAGGAAGCAAACTGAACGAAACAGGGAGGGACCTACCTGAAATAGTCTGAATAGAAACTGTTTGGACTAAAGATTACACCCCAGATCAGCTAGATGCAGGCAAGAGTGTGCAAGGTGGTGTTTAATTTGTCACTGTCTGTCACCTTGATTAATCAAATTTGTCGCTCTACCTCTGCACCAAGTTATAAACTTGAATTTGTAGTTTGCAGCAACCTCATGGTGGGTATAGGACAAATTGGAGTATCATGCAGTAGCCTAAACCTATTGATGTTAAGTTGAGCTGGGTGAATGGAACAGAAATAGAGATAAGACCGTGCTCATAAAAAAACATGTGTCCTCCCTTATCTTGAACAGCACCAACCTCCACTGCCACACAGTTGCTAGTGAGTACACAAGACACAAGTGGATCACTTTTCCCTTCTCTCCGAGACACCGCAAGGAGACCATCCCACCCATATCCACGCACGCACACACACACACACACACACACACACACACACACACACACACACACACACACACACACACACACACACAAATACTTAATTAAGTCTTGATGAGCCTGATGATGATTCAGATAGACAAAGACAAGTCTTTGGTAATATTACATGATTACATTGCATGCTATTAGCAATTGTTCTGCAATCCTCCAGTTCTCACTGCTGCTGTCAATTCAGCTTTTACTCAATATACACTGCTCAAAAAAATAAAGGGAACACTTAAACAATGTAACTCCAAGTCAATCACTCTTCTGTGAAATCAAAGTGTCCACTTAGGAAGCAACACTGATTGACAATAAATGTCACATGCTGTTGTGCAAATGGAATAGACACCAGGTGGAAATTATAGGCAATTAGCAAGACACCCCCAATAAAGGAGTGGTTCTGCAGGTGGTGACCACAGACCACTTCTCAGTTCCTATGCTTCCTGGCTGATGTTTTGGTCACTTTTGAATGCTGTTTGTGCTTTCACTCTAGTGGTAGCATGAGACGGAGTCTACAACCCATACAAGTGGCTCAGGTAGTGCAGCTCATCCAGGATGGAACATCAATGCGAGCTGTGGCAAGAAGGTTTGCTGTGTCTGTCAGCGTAGTGTCCAGAGCATGGAGGCTCTACTAGGAGACAGGCCAGTACATCAGGAGACGTGGAGGAGGACGTAAGAGGGCAACATCCCAGCAGCAGGACCGCTACCTCCACCTTTGTGCAAGGAGGAGCAGGAGGAGCAATGCCAGAGCCCTGCAAAATGACCTCAGGCAGGCCACAAATGTGCATGTGGGGGTTGTGCTTACAGCCCAACACCGTTGAGGACGTTTGGCATTTTCCAGAGAACACCAAGTTTGGTGAAAGCAGGTTCACACTGAGTAGGTGACAGACGTGACAGAGTCTGGAGACGCCGTGGAGAACGTTCTGCTGCCTGCAACATCCTCCAGCATTGATTGGTTTGGCGGTGGGTCAGTCATGGTGTGGGGTGGCATTTCTTTGGGAGGCCGCACAGCCCTCCATGTGCTCGCCAGAGGTAGCCTGACTGCCATTAGGTACCGAGATGAGATCCTCAGACCCCTTGTGAGACCATATGCTGGTGCGGTTGGCCCTGGGTTCCTCCTAATGCAAGACAATGCTAGACCTCATGTGGCTGGAGTGTGTCAGCAGTTCCTGCAAGAGGAAGGCATTGATGCTATGGACTGGCCCGCCCGTTCCCCAGACCTGAATCCAATTGAGCACATCTGGGACATCATGTCTCGCTCCATCCACCAAGACTGTCCAGGAGCATGCCCAGGCGTTGTAGGGAGGTCATACAGGCACGTGGAGGCCACACACACTAGTGAGCCCCATTTTGACTTGTTTTAAGGACATTACATCAAAGTTGGATCAGCCTGTAGTGTGGTTTTCCACTTTAGTTTTGTGTGACTCCAAATCCAGACCTCCATGGGTTGATAAATTTGATTTCCATTAATCATTTTTGTGTGATTTTGTTGTCAGCACATTCAACTATGTAAAGAAAAAAGTATTTAATAAGAATATTTCTTTCATTCAGATCTAGGATGTGTTATTTTAGTGTTCCCTTTATTTTTTTGAGCAGTGTATGTTTGCTCCATGGATCAACACTGTTAAGTGAAAGGAGAAAAATGTCAGCCTATTTTAGTTTAAAATTGCCCATGGTAACTTACTGCAAAACTATTTTAGAGAAAAAAGTGTTTTGCCTTGATATGATGTCTGATGCCCAAGCAAATGTTTGGAGGCTATTCACCAGCTCAGGGCTAAATTGGCATATTAGTGTCTCTAATGACATAATATGAGGTGTCAGCTGGTATTTTGTGTTGCAAGAACCCAATATGAGCTCCATAAATACATAATTTCCCCATGAAAATCAATTTGGGACAAATTATGTGACTTACTGAATGCATTTTAAATCATTGCTAAGTTGATTATGCCATACTAAAACTGTGTGCAATTCATTTTACTGTGGAATAATTTTCTACCAGATAAAAAGAAAAGCTTCTACATCAGAAATACATATCTCTCCTTCCCCCATTGCTTTGCTTACAGTGAAATACCATATTGATGTATGTTTCCTACGCTTGAAATACATTCCCAACAAAATGTCATTGTCCAGTTACTGTAACAATGTCCTGTGGGGTAAATGGACTAGATCCTAATGCAGTGTGAAGGGCTGAGATAAGGCTTGGCTGGGGTTTGAGCAGTGTCTTGGTGTGGTCCCAGATAACCCACGTGAACAGGCAGAGGGTACAGCCAGCCTAGCATAGAGGCCACCATGGCTCCCAAGGGCCCAAGAGAGATGACCCTCTATGTCCACATGTTCCAAATGGCCATCCTCTGCTTTCCACGGGAAGAAATCTGACAAGCTTTCAAGCCAGGGTCATATTCTCTTGTGCATCTTACAAAAAGGACATGGAACAAAACAGAACAGCACTTGTCAATGTTGGAAGGAAACAATGTATTGAAATAATGACCCCCTGGTGTTTTAGCTTCCAGACGGTTTAGAGTGGGACGGGGGAAACATTGAAATCTATTACATGTTGAATCATTTACTGCCTCGCTCTCTGAGAACATAAAACATCCCTCTCTTCTGTGCCTCGATGGTTGGGTATCTGAAACTGGTGGGTATTTTTATGGCATCGTGTTTTACCTGATCTAACAAAGTTAGCCACAGACATGTTAGATGTACTGTGAAAATAACTCAAGGACATAAAAAGCAATATCACCAACCAGTGCAAGCATTCTGCACTTTTTATGTTTATGTATTTAGTGTGGCTTGAAAGACATCTCATTCTGAACACTGCATACTAGCCTTGAGGGCTTCCCTGCAATTTAACATAATCTAAACAACAGCCACATGTGACAGATCCTAATGTGGAGCCTTAGCAGTTAAAACCAACCCCTGCTGTTGTGGCTGTTATGGTTAGGAGAGGGTATGTATGCATCAGGTTTACCACACTACACATCCGAAACCTCAGCCTTTTAGCCCCTCTGTCCTGGGGGAGACATTGGTGAGATGAATCTCTGTATGGCACAAAAACAGCAACAAAAGGAGTGGCTGTTAGAATGTGTCACAGTCACACTTTTCCCTCTCTATGTCTATACTCAATTAACCATAATGGGTCCCTCTTGTTTGCATTATTGGAAGGGCAAGACATTTCTATTTCAGACGTCAACTCTGCTTGTGTCTGAAAATACTAAATGAGGGGTGAGTTTGTTGTTTTTGTTTTGTGCATTTCATGGAATTTCACTAGTGCCCTCGTACCCCTGGGCATCCATCTTTGATAGTCTATAATGTGGTGGCACAATCAGGTGCATATAGACTATCAGGCACTAATGATTCTGCTAACCCCCGGTCAACAGCTTTGTTTGTACTGCTATATTGAACGAGTTCTTTATTCACTGGTGCATATTCACGCAGGAAAATTTGATAAGATTCTCCCTCCAGTTACTATTGTAAACAGCTGATTATGTGTGTGCATAAGTGCAGGTATGTCTGGTCATACATGTGCTTGTTTATGTGTAGTAGACTGTAAGTAAAGTAAAATAATGGACTGGGTGATGTGCTGCTCCAGAAGCATGACCGTGAGAATGATGATGTCCCCTCCAAGTGGAGAACAGAGGAGGAGATAGCAGCAGAGCCTTTCGATCTGAGGAAACAGTTGAGCTAAACTCTCAGGTAAACACCCTCTTTAAGTATTCATCCATCAAGTAGGCTACTTTAAAGCTGTTATGCCCATAATTAGGGCTAGCAATTGCCAGGGACTTCACAATACGACATTATCCCGCTAGCCCAAATGTTCTAACTGAAGTGTAAATGTAATTTCTTTGCATTTTTTTGCTGTTTTACTTTACTGCCTTAATTTCAAACATGATGCATGTTTTGGAATAGTTTTTATGTACAGGCTTCCTCTTTTCACTTTGTCAATTAGGTTGTATTGGTGTCATTGAGGAGTACACCACATCAGTCACTGGCTTTATCAATAAGTGCATCGATGACGTCGTCCCCACAGTGACCATACGTACATACCCCAAAAAGAAGCCATGGATTACAGGCAACATCCGCACTGAGCTAAAGGGTAGAGCTGCCGCTTTTGAGGAGCGGAACTCTAACCCAGAAGCTGATAAGAAATCCTGCTATGCCCTCCGATGAACCATCAAACAGGCAAAGTATCAATCGAGGACAAAGACTGAATCATACTACACCGGCTCTGGTGCTCGTCGGATGTGGCAGGGGTTGCAAACTATTACAGATTACAAAGGGAAACACAGCCGCGAGTCAACCAATGACAGGAGCCTACCAGACTAGCTAAATTACTTCTATGCTCACATCAAGGCAAGTAACACTGAAACATGCATGAGAGCATCAGCTGTTCTGGATGACAGTCTGATCATGGTCTCCATAAGACATTTAAACAGGTCAACATTCACAATGCCGCAGGGCCAGATGGATTACCAGGACGTGTACTCCAAGCATGCGCTGACCAACTGGCAAGTATCTTCACTGACATTTTCACTGCCATTTTCATTTGACTGAGTCTGTAATAACAACATGTTTCAAGGAGACCACCATATTCCCTATGCCTAGAACACTAATGTAACCTGCCTAAATGACTACCGACCCATAGCACCCACTTCTGTAGCCATGATGTGCTTTGAAAGGCTGGTCATGGCTCACATCAACACCATTATCCCAGAAACCCTAGACCCACTCCAACTTGCGTACAGCCCCAACAGGTCCACAGATTATGCAATCTCTATGGCACTCAACACTACCCTTTCCCACATGGACAAAAGGAGCACATATGTGAGAATGCTGTTCATTGACTACAGCTCAGCATTCTACACACTAGTGCCCTCAAAGCTCCTCACTAAGCTAAGGACCCTGGGACTAAACACCTCCCTCTGCAACTGGATCCTGGACTTCCTGACGGGCCACCCCCAGGTGGTAAGGGTAGGTAACAACACATCCGCCACGCTGATCCTCAACACAGGGGCCCCTCAGGGGTGTGTGCTCAGTCCCCTCCTTTACTCCCTGTTCACTTATGACTGCACAGCCAGGCACGACTCCAACACCATCATCAAGATTGCCGATGACACAACAGAAGGTAGGCCTGATCACCGACAATGATGAGACAGCCTATAGGGAGGAGGTCAGGGACCTGGCCGTATGGTGCCAGGATAACAACCTTTCCTTCACCATGATCAAGACAATGGAGATTATTGTGGACTACAGGAAAACCAGGACCAAGCACGCCTCCATTCTCATCGACGGGTCTGTAGTGGAGCAGGTTGAGAGCTTCAAGTTCCTTGGTATCTACATCACCAACCAACTATAATGGTCCAAACAAACTAAGACAGTCGTGAAGAGAGCACAACAAAGCATGAGTCCTCAAATCCTCAAAAGGTTCTACAGCTGCACCATCGAGAGCACTGGTTGCATCACTGCCTGGTATGGCAACTGCTTGGCCCCCGACCGTACGGCCCAGTAAATCACTGGGGCTAAGCTTACTGCCATCCAGGACCACTATACCAGGTGGTGTCAGAGGAAGGCCCTAAAAATTGTCAAAGACTCCAGCCACCCTAGTCATAGACTGTTCTCTCTGCTACTGCGCAGCCAGCGGCACCGGAGTGCCAAGTTTAGGTCCAAAAGGCTTCTTAACAGATTCTACCCCCAAGCCATAAGACTCCTGAACAGCTAATCAAAGGTCTAGCATAAAAGGACACCTCTTTTAAGCTGCTGCTACTCTCTCTTTATTATCTATGCATAGTCACTTTAAACCTCTACCTACATTACCTCAAATACCTCAACTAACCGTTGCCCCCCACATTGACTCTGTACCGGTACCCTATGTATGTTGCTTCACTATTGTTATTTTACTGCTGCTGTTTAATTATTTGTTCATTTTATTTTCTATTTTTTACTTATCTATTTTTTTACTTAACACTTCTTTTTCTTAAAACGTCATTGTTTGTTAAGGGCTTGTAAGTAAGCATTTCACTGTTGTATTCGGCGCATGTGACAAATACAATTCGATTTGATGTGTGGTGTATCTACAATATTGTAGATACATCATCGATTTTCTCAGTTTTAAGATAATCATAATATGAATTATTCAGTCATTTGATTTTGAATTGTTGGACCCCTTTAGGAATAAAACGAATATATATATATTGGCGGGGTAAAATATTTTTGGGCCCTTTACTACTAAACGCATTGAATAACACATTCAATAAATGGCAAAAAGGACAGCCAACAAATAAATCGTATGAAACAAGGTTTGAAGTGTCTGTCCTAAATCTAGGAGATATTACGAAAGTTTTTACACACATTTAACCCCTTTTTGGGGTAGGAAAAATACTACCTTCATACCATTAGTTTTTTACCTGTACCGGTTACCTTCAGATGAGTCCGGGAAACACCATTGTGTTTGTTATAGTCTCCCCTTTGTGGTCATAATAGTTTCTAGGTTAAATCGTTTGGAATCTACAGACTTTTATGTGAGAAGACCAATTTTCAGGATGTCTCATGGTCTGACAAACACTGCTCTAGCTCTGCTACCTTTCACCGCAGTTTCAGAAGCGCGACACTGGTGGATTGAAAAATAATAATTTCTACAAATTTAAACTGATGGATTTTGCCATGAATGACATGGAATGAGTGCCTGCCGAGCAACCTTAGGCGTGGAAGCCTGACGAGCCAGCTGAAGCACCCCCGGTTCCTACTGCAGCGGCACCCGGTCCCAACATCACCAACATAACAGAAACCTCCCTGATGCTCCAGTCTCCGACACTGGAGACAAGAAGCAAGTACAGAGAATTAATATTTAATGGAGAGGAGGAGCGGGAACAAACGTGACAATTCCTCATCAATCTACACACAATACTCCATATTGACAAAATAAAAACTAAATTAAATTGATTGGACATGATTTGGAAAGCCTGTCTATATAAGGTCCCACAGTTGACAGTGCATGGCAGAGCAAAAACCAAGCTATGAGGTTGAAGAAATTGTCCGTAGAGCTCCAAGACAGGATTGTGTAGAGTCACATATCTGAAGGTCATTGAAGGTCCCCAAGAACACAGTGGCCTCCATCATTCTTAAATGGAAGAAGTTTGGAACAATCAAGACTCATCCAGGAGCTGGCCAAACGGAGCAATCGGGGGGGGGGGCTGGTCAGGAGGTGACCAAGGACCCGATGATGGGAGATCCTTCCAGAAAGACAACCATCTCTGCAGCACTCCACCAACCAGGCCTTTATGTTAGGGTGGCCAGATGGAAGCCACTCTTCAGTAAAAAGCACATGACAGCATGCTTGGAGTAAGCTAAAAGGCACTGGCACTGGCCAGAATGCCAAGTGTCACGTCTCTTGTGAAACCTGGCATCATCCCTACAGTGAAGCATGGTGGTGGCAGCATCATGCTGTGGGGATGTTTTTCAGAGGCAGGGACTGGGAGACTAGTCAGGATTGAGGGAAAGATGAATGGAACAAAGTACAGAGAAATCCTTGATGAAAACCTGCACCAGAGCGCTCAGGAACTTAGACTGGGGTGAAGGTTCACCTTCCAACAGGACAACCACCCTAGGCACACAGCCAAGACAATGCAGGCGTGGCTTCTGGTTGTCTCTGAATGTCTTTGAGTGGCCCAGCCAGAGCCCGGACTTGAACTCGATCGAACATCTCTGAAAACATCCTGAAAATATCTTTGCAGTGACGCTCCCCATCCAACCTGACAGAGCTTGAGAGGATCTGCAGAGAAGATAGGGAGAAACTAAAATACAGGTGTGCCAAACTTGTAGTCATACCCAAGAAGGCTGTAATCACTGCCAAGGGTGCTTCAATAAAGCACTGAGTAAAGGGTCTGATTACTCTTGTAAATGTGATATTTAAGTTTTTACAAAAATGTATTAAATCCTGTTTTTGCTTTGTTGTTATGAGGTATTGTGTGTAGATTGATGATGTTTTCAAGTTATTTTGAATACGGATGTGGTTGATTAAAGTTCATACATACTTAAAAACTTCTTCAGAAGTTAAAACATTTTTCTGAAACATGTTTTAAAGACATGCATGTACCAGAGTCATTGTTGTTACAGAGTACAATCCTAGAAAAAACTGTTCCAAAGGGGTTCTTTAGCTGTCCCCATAGAGAACCCTTTTTGGTTCCAGGTAGAACTCTTTTGGGTTCTATGTAGGACCCTTTGTGGAAAGGGTTTCTACGTGGAAATGAAAGGGTTCTACCTGAAACCAAAAAGGGTTCTTCAAAGGGTTCTCCAATGGGACCAATAACGATAACTTGGCTATATACACGGGGTACCTGTACTGAGTCGATGTGCAGTGTTATGAGGTAATTGAGAAAGATATGTACTGTACATATAACTAGGATTAGGGTGAATAGGCAACAGGATAGATAATAAACAGTAGCATCAGCATATTTGATTATTAACTAAGAATTTAACAGTCTTATGGCTTTGGGGTAGAAGCCGTTCAGGCTTGCCATGCGGTAGCTGAGTGAACAATCAATGACTTGGGTGGCTGGAGTGTTTGACCATTTTTAAAGCCTTCCTCTGATACACCTATTTTGTTTAGTTGCCTGTTCTGCACTAACCATATAGCTTCACGGTTCGTTTTGTTGTGTTGTATAGTTTTGTTCAGTGTTCTCTCTTTCATTAAAGAGTTATGTACGCTTAACACGCTGCGCCTTGGTCTCCTGTTTATGACGACCGTGACAGAACAACCCACCAAGAAAGGACCAAGCAGCGTGCTAAAAAGGAGTGGACATCTTGGACCCGGGAGAAAGAGGAGTGGAGAACATCCTGGACCTGGGAGGAGGTAAAGGCAGGGGACAAGACCCTGCCATGGAAGCAGGTGGAGATAGCAAAGGAGGAACGGCGTCGATATGAGGGTACACGTTTGGCACTGAAGCCCGAGAGGCAGCCCCAATATTCTTTTGGGGAGGGGCACACGAGGAGATTGCATGAGTCAGGTCGGAGACCTGAGCCAACTCCTCGTGCCTACTGTCGGGAGCATGTTACTGGTCAGGCACCGTGTTATGAGGTGGAGCGCACGGTATCCCCAGTGCGCTATTCTAGCCCGGTGCGCTCTATTCCAGCTCTTCACATTGGCCGGGCTAGAATGGGCATCCAGCCAGGAAGGAGGGCACCGGCTCAGCGCTCCTGGTCTCCAGTGTACCTCCTTGGACCAGGATATCCTGCGCCGGCTTTGCGTACTGTGTCTCCGGTGAGTCTGCACAGCCCAGTGCGTCCTGTGCCACACCAGGACAGGTTGTGTCAGCTCTACACTCCAGACCTCCAGTACGGCTCCACAGTCCAGTACGTCCTATGCCTGCACCCCACACTCGGCCTGTGGTGTGTCACCAGCCAAGAACCACTAGTCCCGACACCACGCACCAGGCCTCCAGTGCGCCTCCAGGGTCCAGTACGCCCTGTTCCTGCTCCTCGCACTCGCCCTGAGGTGCATGTCCCCAGCCCGGTACCACCAGTGCCGGAACCAGGCACCAGGCCTACAGTGCGCCTCGGCAGTCCAGATTGTCCAGTGACAGTACCCAGTCCAGAGCGTCCAACGACAGTCTCCAGCGACGGGCCACAGTCCGGGGTCTCCAGCGACGGGCCACTGTCAGGGGTCTCCGGTGACGGTCCCCAGTCCAGAACATCCAGTGATTATCCACACAGCGAGGGTCCCCAGTCCTGGGCTTACGGTGAGAATCCGCAGTCCAGAGCATCCGGCGATGATCCACGGGTCAGTGCTACAAGAGCGGACTCAGTGTAAAGAAGGGGGGCGGCGTCCAGAACCAAAGCCACCACCAAGGTTAGATGCCCACCCAGACCCTCCCATATAGCTTCACGGTTCGTTTTGGATAGTTTTGTTCAGTGTTCTCTCTTTCATTAAAGAGTTATGTATGCTTATTACGCTGCACCTTGGTCTCCTGTTTATGACAACCGTGACAGTTGGAGAAGAAGGTAAAAGTGCAGTATGTGCCATGTAAAAAGCTAAAGTTTAAGTTCCTTGCTCAGAACATGAGAACATATGAAAGCTGGTGGTTCCTTTTAACAATATTCCAAGGTAAGAGGTTTTAGATAAGAGGTTGTAGTTAATATAGTAAGAGGTTGTAGTTAATATAGTATTTATAGGACTATTTCTCTCTATACAATTTGTATTCCATATACCTTTGACTATTGGATGTTCTTATAGGCACTTTAGTCTTGCCAGTGTAACATAACAGCTTCCGTCCCTCTCCTCGCTCCTACCTGGGCTCGAACGAGGAACACAACGACAACAGCCACCCTCGAAGCAGCATTACCCATGCAGAGCAAGGGGAACAACTACTCCAAGTCTCAGAGCGAGTGACATTTGAAACGCTATTAGCGCGCACCCCGCTAACTAGTTAACCATTTCACATTGATTACACCAGCCTAATCTCGGGAGTTGATAGGCTTGAAGTTATAAACAGTGCAATGCTTGAAGCACAGTGAAGAGCTGCTGGCAAAACGCACGAAAGTGCTGTTTGAATGAATGCTTACGAGCCTGCTGCTGCCTACCACCGCTCAGTCAGACTGCTCTATCAAATCATAGACTTAATTAGAACATAATAAAACACAGAAATACGAGCCTTTGGTCATTAATATGGTCGAATCCGGAAACTATCATTTCGAAAACAAAACGTTTATTATATACCCTGACTCTGCGTGCAATGAACGCAAGAGAAGTGACACCTGGTTAATATTGCCTGCTAACCTGGATTTCTTTTAGCTAAATATGCAGGTTAAAAAATATATACTTCTGTGTATTGATATTAAGAAAGGCATTGATGTTTATGGTTAGGTACATGTTGGAGCAAATGTGCACCGCATCGATTATATGCAACGCAGGACACGCTTGATAAACTAGTAATATCATCAACCATGTGTAGTTAACTAGTGATTATGATTGATTGATTGTTTTTCATAAGATAAGTTTAATGCTAGCTAGCAACTACCTTGGCTTCTTACTGCATTGCGTAACAGGTAGGCTCCTCGTAGAGTGCAATGAGAGGCAGGTGGTTAGAGCGTTGGACTAGTTATCTGCAAGGTTGCAAGATTGAATCCCTGAGCTGACAAGGTAAAAATCTGTCATTCTGCCTCTGAACAAGGCAGTTAACCCATCATTCCTAGGCCGTCATTGAAAATAAGAATATGTTCTTAACTGACTTGCCTAGTTAAATAAAGGTGTGTAAAAAATAAAAATTTTAAATAAAAAAAAATCGTCCAAATTGGTGTCCAAAAATACAGATATCCGATTGCTATGAAAACTTGAAATCAGCCCTAATTAATCGGCCATTCCGATTAATCGGTCGACCACTAGTGTGGACCATGATAGATCCTTAGTAATGTGGACACCGTGGATCTTGAATCAAGCAACACGCTCCTATACAGCCATGTCGATGTGAATTTTGTTTATTTATTTTATTTCACCTTTATTTAACCAGGTAGGCAAGTTGAGAACAAGTTCTCATTTACAATTGCGACCTGGCCAAGATAAAGCAAAGAAGTTCGACAGATACAACGACATAGAGTTACACATGGAGTAAAACAAACATACAGTCAATAATACAGTATAAACAAGTCTATATACATTGTGAGCAAATGAGGTGAGAAGGGAGGTAAAGGCAAAAAAGGCCATGGTGGTAAAGTAAATACAATATAGCAAGTAAAACACTGGAATGGTAGTTTTGCAATGGAAGAATGTGCAAAGTGGAAATAAAAATAATGGGGTGCAAAGGAGCAAAATAAATAAATTAATTAAATACAGTTGGGAAAGAGGTAGTTGTTTGGGCTAAATTATAGGTGGGCTATGTACAGGTGCAGTAATCTGTGAGCTGCTCTGACAGTTGGTGCTTAAAGCTAGTGAGGGAGATAAGTGTTTCCAGTTTCAGAGATTTTTGTAGTTCGTTCCAGTCATTGGCAGCAGAGAACTGGAAGGAGAGGCGGCCAAAGAAAGAATTGGTTTTGGGGGTGACTAGAGAGATATACCTGCTGGAGCGTGTGCTACAGGTGGGAGATGCTATGGTGACCAGCGAGCTGAGATAAGGGGGGACAATACCTAGCAGGGTCTTGTAGATGACATGGAGCCAGTGGGTTTGATGACGAGTATGAAGCGAGGGCCAGCCAACGAGAGCGTACAGGTCGCAATGGTGGGTAGTATATGGGGCTTTGGTGACAAAACGGATTGCACTGTGATAGACTGCATCCAATTTGTTGAGTAGGTAATTGGAGGCTATTTTGTAAATGACATCGCCAAAAGTCGAGGATTGGTAGGATGGTCAGTTTTACAAGGGTATGTTTGGCAGCATGAGTGAAGGATGCTTTGTTGCGAAATAGGAAGCCAATTCTAGATTTAACTTTGGATTGGAGATGTTTGATATGAGTCTGGAAGGAGATTTTACAGTCTAACCAGACACCTAAGTATTTGTAGTTGTCCATGTATTCTAAGTCAGAGCCGTCCAGAGTAGTGATGTTGGACAGGCGGGTAGTTGCAGGTAGCGATCGGTTGAAGAGCATGCATTTAGTTTTACTTGTATTTAAGAGCAATTGGAGGCCACGGAAGGAGAGTTGTATGGCATTGAAGCTTGCCTGGAGGGTTGTTAACACAGTGTCCAAAGAAGGGCCAGAAGTATACAGAATGGTGTCGTCTGCGTAGAGGTGGATCAGAGACTCACCAGCAGCAAGAGCGACCTCATTGATGTATACAGAGAAGAGAGTCGGTCCAAGAATTGAACCCTGTGGCACCCCCATAGAGACTGCCAGAGGTCCGGACAGCAGACCCTCCGATTTGACACACTGAACTCTATCAGAGAAGTAGTTGGTGAACCAGGCGAGGCAATCATTTGAGACACCAAGGCTGTCGAGTCTGCCGATGAGGATGTGGTGATTGAGTCGAAAGCCTTGGCCAGATCAATGAATACGGCTGCACAGTAATGTTTCTTATCGATGGCGGTTAAGATATCGTTTAGGACCTTGAGCGTGGCTGAGGTGCACCCATGACCAGCTCTGAAACCAGATTGCATAGCAGAGAAGGTATGGTGAGATTCTAAATGGTCGGTAATTTGTTTGTTGACTTGGCTTTCGAAGACCTTAGAAAGGCATGGTAGGATAGATATAGGTCTGTAGCAGTTTGGGTCAAGAGTGTCCCCCCCTTTGAAGAGGGGGATGACCACAGCTGCTTTCCAATCTTTGGGAATCTCAGACGACACGAAAGAGAGGTTGAACAGGCTAGTAATAGGGGTGGCAACAATTTCGGCAGATAATTTTAGAAAGAAAGGGTCCAGATTGTCTAGCCCGGCTGATTTGTAGGTGTCCAGATTTTGTAGCTCTTTCAGAACATCAGCTGAACGGATTTGGGAGAAGGAGAAATGGGGAAGGCTTGGGCAAGTTGCTGTGGGGGGTGCAGTGCTGTTGACCGGGGTAAGAGTAGCCAGGTGGAAAGCATGGCCAGCCGTAGAAGAATGCTTATTGAAATTCTCAATTATGGTGGATTTATCAGTGGTGACAGTGTTTCCTATCTTCAGTGCAGTGGGCAGCTGGGAGGAGGTGTTCTTATTCTCCATGGACTTTACAGTGTCCCAGAACGCTCTTATCCAGAGCGACTTACAAATTGGTGCTTTCACCTTATGACATCCAGTGGAACAGCCACTTTACAATAGTGCATCTAAGTCTTTTAAGGGGGGGGGTGAGAAGGATTACTTTATCCTATCCTAGGTATTCCTTAAAGAGGTGGGGTTTCAGGTGTCTCCGGAAGGTGGTGATTGACTCCGCTGTCCTGGCGTCGTGAGGGAGTTTGTTCCACCATTGGGGGGCCAGAGCAGCGAACAGTTTTGACTGGGCTGAGCGGGAACTGTACTTCCTCAGTGGTAGGGAGGCGAGCAGGCCAGAGGTGGATGAACGCAGTGCCCTTGTTTGGGTGTAGGGCCTGATCAGAGCCTGGAGGTACTGAGGTGCCGTTCCCCTCACAGCTCCGTAGGCAAGCACCATGGTCTTGTAGCGGATGCGAGCTTCAACTGGAAGCCAGTGGAGAGAGCGGAGGAGCGGGGTGACGTGAGAGAACTTGGGAAGGTTGAACACCAGACGGGCTGCGGCGTTCTGGATGAGTTGTAGGGGTTTAATGGCACAGGCAGATATGGTTTCTAGCTTCCCTGAACAGCTGCATATCACGGGGGCTGTTCGATGCTAATGCAGAACGCCATAGGATGTTTTTGTGTTGGTTAAGGGCAGTCAGGTCTGGGGAGAACCAAGGGCTATATCTGTTCCTGGTTCTATTTTTCTTGAATGGGGCATGTTTATTTAAGATGGTTAGGAAGGCATTTTTTTTTAATATCCAGGCATCCTCTACTGATGGGATGAGATCAATATCCTTCCAGGATACCCCGGCCAGGTCGATTAGAAAGGCCTGCTCGCTGAAGTGTTTCAGGGAGCGTTTTACAGTGATGAGTGGAGGTCGTTTGACCGCTGACCCATTACGGATGCAGGCAATGAGGCAGTGATCGCTGAGATCTTGGTTGAAGACAGCATAGGTGTATTTAGAGGGGAAGTTGGTTAGGATGATATCTATGAATGGGGGCATGGGGGCATGCTTGGCCCTCTGTTGCCTGTAGTGCACAATCAGCTCCACTGTCTTGCTGGTGTTGAGGGAGAGATTATTTTCCTGGCACCACACTGCCAGGTCTCTGACCTCCTCCCTATAGCAGACTTAATGATGGTGTTGTAGTCATGCGTGACCACACAGTCGTGGGTGAACAGGCAGTACATTAGAGGACTGAGTACTCATCCCTGAGGGGCCCCCGTATTGAGGGTCAGCGTGGCGGAGGTGTTGTTGCTTATACTCACCACCTAGGGGTGGCCTGTCAGGAAGTCCAGGTTTCAGTTGCAGAGGGCTCATAACTTAAAGGCCCTCTAAACCTTACAGTCTCAAATAAGCAAATGAATGTGGGCACATCCATGAAAAGCAGAGCTAAAAACCAGCAGATAATGACGGTAACGTGGTTAATAAAGAGGAAAAGCTGCTCTGGGATCTGTGAAATTGTCAAATCAGATTTAGTGTGCCGTAGGAGACAACAAGAGTTAGCTGAAGGCAGTAGATCTGCCACACATTACTGAGGGTCAGGCAATGGCAGTGGAAAGAAAATATTGTTGTTGCTGCCGGTTTCACTATATATGTGGTGTACTGTAAGTATGTGATTTGGTTAAAAAAAATGTCTCTTCAAATTAATCAGTGGGATAAGGAAGGTGCGTAACATATTTAGAAAAGCTATCCTACTCTTATTTTGCTTTAACACTTTCACATCCTTCATCACAACTGTAAAGTGCTTAAAAGCATTACCAAGGAGTCCAGGGACTGGGATTTGGTAGCCTTGTATGAACCATTATAATCTTGCGAGGTTAAACGGAAACCGAATGTAAGCTCGTGAGATCAAGATGGTTCGTACTTGTCACATCTGCTCGTGCTTACGCCCCCTAGTGGTCATCCGGTGTCTGCTTAACCTGCAGCCATTCCCCCAGTACACTCTCTCTCTCTCTCTCTCCCCTCCCTTTCTATTTGTGTGTGATTTTGTGGTTGGAGACAGGAGTCAGAGCAGATCCCTACCAGCTGCAACTCGTTCCATTATCAAGACCTCCACAAATACTCAGTTCTGCCACTTCCACTCTGCCAGATCGTAATCTCTGCTCAGTCAGTTTATGCTTCTAGCCATTATTATTATTCAAGATCCTGTTACCCTGCTGTTCCTTTTCCCTGACTGATGCTGTTTATCCTCTCACTGCAGTTTTTCCGCCCTGACTCTGGCTCCTGTCTCCTGTTCCACATCTCACCGCCCTGCTACCCTGTTCTGGACTCACCACACCACCACTCCCTTGGATTCCCCTCCGGACCTGTTTACCCTGTCCCAACTCAGCACACTCCAACTTCAGCCTCCACATTTGGTTTCCTACAACTCATCCAAGTTTCCCCGGATCTGCACTCCATATCTCCCTGTGTTACAATAAATACCTTGGTTCATTCATCTGTTTCCTCATCTGAGTCTGCTCTTGGGTACCCCTGTGCTGCACCGTGTAACAGAAATAGAATAGCGCTTTGATACAGTGTTGAAAAATGGACAATAAGAAACAGTGTGAATTGAACTCTACCATTAGTCAACATTCCATAACATGTCATGACAATGGACACAACGACCACAGTAATGGATTAATTCCCAGTGGTTATGCCTGATGAATAACACAGCAGAAGGTTACATTGATTTTCTTTATTGTATCGATGTTGGAATAACATGTCAGTCTTGCTATTTTCTCAGCTGGATGCAGAAATACAATTCTGTCATTGATATACAATGTGTGAGAGGCTGTGCCCATGGCTTTCTAGTGGTAATCAAGCTGTAAAAGGCCCTATGAATTTTAAACAATATTATTAAGCATGAGGGCTTTTTCAAGGGTAATAATTCAAAGAGTTGGGGGAGAATATCCATCTAAGACGGGTCCAGTCAGATTAAGCCTCCCCACACAGAGAGAAGAATATAGCCTTGCAGACAGGTCTACAGAGTTCTTATCTGGCCTTCGCTTCAGGGCCAACACTGTGTTACCTCCATTCAAATGTCCCTTATAAAATCGCTTTCATTTGAAAGGTTTGTGGTTGATCGTAATATTAAATAATTAGTAGGCACATATTATAATAGGATATCATTAAAGCATATTGAATATAATTAGTTAGAGAATAACGATGTAATACATTTCACATGCTATGGAACAAAGTTCCAATTAGAATCCACGTCCGGATTATATTAAATGGATGACTTGGAGAGTTCCTATTTACTGAGGTATGGTTTAATTACCTCTCTGACATGGTTAAAGGGTCTAATGACTACCAACATCTTTCATAGGGTTACCAGGCCACTGCTGCAATGGCACCATGAATCACTTTAAATTATCGTCTGAAACTAAGTGTACATAACATTGTGAGATTGGCTTCTGGGAAATTCTCTGACTAATGTTTTGCTTGTATTTCAAGAGAAAGACTCTTTCACTGAACATTGATTAGAGGTTTTCATCACAACGATTTACTGATACTATTTAAACTACAGTTGAAGTCGGATGTTTACATACACCTTAGCTAAATACCATTTAAACTCAGTTTTTCACAATTCCTGACATTTACTCCTAATAAAAATTTGCTGATTTAGGTCCGTTAGGATCAACACTTTATTTAAAAGAAAAAAGAATGTGAAATGTCAGAATAATAGTAGAAAGAAGGATATATTTCAGCTTTTATTTTTTTCATCACATTCCCAGTGGGTCAGAAGTTTACATACACTCAATTAGTATTTGATAGCATTGCCTTTAAATTGTTTCACTTGGGTCAAATGTTTCGGGTAGCCTTCCACAAGCTTCCCACAATAAGTTGGGTGAATTGCTTACCAAGCTTTAGCTTCCTGACTGATGTCTTGAGATGCTGCTTCAATGTACCCACAAAACACTAGTCTCAACGTCAACAGTGAAGAGGTGACTCCAGGATGCTGGCCTTCTAGGCAGAGTTACAAAGAAAAAGCCATGTCTCAGACTGGCCAATAAAAAGAAAAGGTTAAGATGGGCAAAAGAACACAGACACTTGACAGAGGGTACAATTCCTGGAAGGCCAGCATCCCAGAGTAGTCTCTTCACTGTTGTGACTGGTGTTTTGCGGGTACTATTAATGACGCTACCAGTTGAGGACTTGTGAGGCATCTGTTTCTCAAACTAGACACTCTAATGTACTTATCCTCTTGTTCAGTTGTGAACCGGAGCCTCCCACTTCTCTTTATATTCTGGTTACCTCCAGTTTGTGCTGTTCTGTGAAGGGAGTAGTACACATCATTGTACGAGATCTTCAGTTTCTTGGCTTTTTCTTTATGGAATAGCCTTCATTTCTCAGAGCAAGAATAGACTGACGAGTTTCAGAAGAAAGTTATTTGTTTCTGGCCATTTTGAGCCTTTAATCAAACCCACAAATGCTGATGCTCCAGATACTGAACTAGTCTAAAGAAGGCCAGTTTTATTGCTTATGTAATCAGAACAACAGTTTTCACCTGTGCTAACATAATTGCAGAAGGGTTTTCTAATGATCAATTAGCATTTTAAATGATAAACTTGGATTAGCTAAAACAACGTGCCATTGGAACACAGGAGTGATGGTTGCTGAAAATGTGTCTCTGTACACCTATGTAGATATTTCATAAAAAATCTGCAGTTTCCAGCTACAATAGTCATTTACAGCATTAACAATATCTACGCTGTATTTCTGATCAATTTTATGTTATTTTAATGGACGAAAAATTTGCTTTTCTATCAAAAACAATGACATTTCTAAGTGACCCCTAACTTTTGAACGGTAGTGTATATTCTGTTCTAACGGGGCAATAGATCCCTTGACATGAATCATAGTTTTATCTTGTGTGTTTTGGCCACCCATGTAGTCACTAGAGGAGTCACCTCAGTTATGCGAAAATCTCATCGTCCTTCCTCTTTCCCCCATCATTGAATGTAAATTATACTGTGCATTGAGTCATTCAGCTTCTTTTCAAATGATAATATCCCTGAACCATCAGGGATGTCAGCAAGGGAGTTCATTATGAAATGTGGATGGAGACCTCAAACATAACTATCATTATTTACCAGTGATAGATATGCATCTTCTGGTTTGAAATGCATGTGCTTTCCATTATTGGTACATATATCCTCTTTCCCCCAGGATGTATTCATAAATATCATAATTATGTGGACGAGAATAAAATAGCGAAAGGTGATGTAACCTCTTTTATGACTGGTTATTTAAGCCCTGGCCATGTTTTTGGTGTAATGTGCAGCCTATTGCACAGGGTTTTCTACTACTCCTATGGGTATGAGTGCATGGATGAGATTCACATCTCCAACAATTACTCTCATGTTTGTGCTCATCTCTTCAATATGAATGTTTGCTAGCAGTGTTATCCGTATTACATTTTCACCTTCCTAATATTACTTATTATGTTAACAATAGGAACACACTATTTCAGCCAATAATCACTTCCACAGATCTGTCAGTTTCTACCAGTGAACAGAACAACAGCGAAGAGAAATACATCCTGATCAGAGCTAGAATATAGTGTGACAAGTCTGCATACAGGGAGGGCTGTCAGAAATGGTCTGCGTTGTTTCCCTATCTATTTTTATATTCTTCTCTCAAATTGGATCCAGGTTCTTGAATGGGTAGAGTCATTAGTGTACGGAATGGTTTTAGGAGTAATGTGTTTGAGCAGTCATGAATCTTTATGTAGTGTTTGTGGTTTTTCCTTGTTCAGTGTATAAACACTGAACAAGGATATGTATAGGCTGTTGGCTCTGCCAGGTCACTACCTAGCCACACCCATCACCTCCAGGGCCAGTTCAGTAGGCTGTCAAACGTTACAGATATTAATGCCATGAATTGCCATGAATGCCATGAATTGAGCCGACTTGATTCCTTATTCTACACATCAAAGGTATGTTAGTTTTACAAAGCATATTTCTGCCTAAATGCTCAAATGTTCCATGACATTTGTGCCCTCCCTTATTTTTTTGTTAGCAATGTTGAGTCCAGTAACTCACTGACCAGTATAGCCGAAAACAAGGTTGTATGGGATTTAGTGGTAGGCCTATATTCAGTCGGCCATTACTGGTTGCAGAAGTGAAAATAAAGCAGATATGTCTATACTGTTTTGACATCCACAGTGCTACAGTTATTGAAATGTGTCTCAGTGTGTTCCCTTAATTTCATATGACTGCTGAACATTTTTACTTCAGCTTAAACAGATCATGAATATCCATGGCATGATAAACATTTCATTCAATGTTGAACTGAATTTCACTTCTTCTAAGTGTAAGAATGGATTCCTTTGGAAGAGCATTCCCTGAGGTCTAACATCTTAAGACTAATGCTAAGCCAGTGATTCTGCTAGTGGTTGTTTTGCATGACATTTTGAAATTATATGATTCATCTGGAGATGTGTGGTACGTCAAACATTCACATTCTGAAAGAGGAAAATAAAAATGATTAAAATAATATAAATGCACTTTTCTAGAATGTGAGTGCTAAACAGAAAACAGTAAGAAATGTAATCAGAACCGGCCTCCCTCTGGTTTTGGTTTATGAATCAAAGCTAGTTATGGGAGAGAAAGAAAAAATATATGAATTCCCAAATACATCTTCAAAGCTGCTTAAATTAATTAAAAAGACATTATGTTAGAGGAGATTGGGGAAGGTCCAAGGGGCCCATAGCATGCTGTTTGCCTGTGGCTAAGAAAATAAAGTGATTATGTAAGCCGTCATGGAGCTGGCCTATGCCATCACAGCTCAGGGCTGAAGTTTCCCCTGGCTGTGATACCCATGGGTCGTGGTGCCAATAACATGTCAACCCCCTGCCCTGTGGGTTACACACTGTGACATTAACGACAAGGTAACGGACCGCTCCGCTATGAAGGCTCTCAAACTGTTCTCCCCGGAGTGTGAGCAAGAGAAAAATTACAGCAACATTCTACTCCCCAGACTCTAACATAATTAGCTCCTAACTTTGTCTTACAATAAATGGGAGCAACTTTGTTCATTTCTCTCTAATCAGCATTTTCCTTTTCTTTTACCATATCGAAGGCCTCTGAAAGTATAACTCCCTTATATTTGTGAAAAGTCATTATTTTATAATAGAAATGCAGTTAACTCAACTCATAGCCCATAGCGTGTAAAAAGGACTGCAAGAAATTAAAGGTTGCTTGAAGGTGAAAAAAAAGGTGTAATCTCAAAGCAATACCACATCGATACTTGCAATACTCATAACACATGAAAGGACCTGTGATGGCCAAAGCTGTGTGGCACAGTAGCCTACACTCAGTCGTTCTTTATTGGCCTTCTGACGTGTTCAAGCCCAACAGATTAGCTGTGTTGTCAGAAGTACTGCAGGTCTGCAGTGTTTCACACATGTCCATAGAGACCACATATCCAGTCAGCATCCTCTTTCCCTCCCTCCAGTGACACCTCTCTCCCTGGGGTGGACAGCTGAGACCTAGACGGCCATGGAAATGGGCCTTTGATCTGTACCTCTACCTCCACTGAAACGCTTCAACAGAAAATAGCCTTTGTAAAGTTTTCAGATGAGCCCCACTGAACAGAGTATGGTAGCCTTAATGATCCAAAAAGTGATTCAGCATCTATACAGCATACTTGTCTGAAGTCCCTGACATGTCTGCCCATGAAATGAAATATAGCATTTGTGTGTGTGTGTGTGTGCTCTGTTATTAGAGCTGAATTATGCTAGTGAGGTGCATTAGCTGAGGAATTTAACTCCACTTTTTTGTTTGGTATGGAGTTTTGTAAAAAAATATATTTAAAAAATGTCTACGCGATCAATTAACTGAAGAGCGTTGAGTTTCAGAGCTGAGCTTGGTAATTTTTTCACTTTATAATGGGTAGGATAAGGATGTGTGACAGTTAGCCTAGAGGTTAAGAGTGTTGGGTCAGTAACCAAAAGGTTTCTGGTTGAAGTCCCTGAGCTGGCAATGTAGAAAGTTCTGGCTGTTTGCATCAAACTCTAGTTCATGCCTCGTGATTGATGAAGGAGTTTGTCCTGAGGGGTAATTACAATATTTAACCACGTGGTCACCTTGTACTGTATATGTAAGCACCTTTGATGTAGGTTTTGTTTGTTTGTGTGTGTGTGTGCATGTGTGTGTACCATTATACTTTGATTAGTTTAGGCACTCAAAGCTGAGAGGATGAATCCATTGTGAAAAGGGGTGTCCTGTGATCAAGTTAACCATTTTTAATACAATTGAAGATCCAACAAACACCAGCTGGACAATAGGTTGTTTTTCAGGCTCTTGTATATAAGTGTCTCTGTTGGATGTGAGGGTATGTGTGTGTATGTAGCCAAGTGTGACTGTATGACCTTGTTAATATAAAACATTTTTCAGATCCCACTGTATTATCTGGTTGAAAAGTGATTATCTTGTGGGCCAGGTAATAACATACTTCTCTCTTTTCATTTTTCCACCTGTATTTCAATTATTATTTAAAAAATAAAATAAAAAAATAAACCATCACACTATTCACAGTGTGTTCACCAGAATATTTAATATGAATGTTGGGTGATTGAGATTTAAAACCAGATTATTGTAAATCTTTCTCACTTTTAGAAGTTCTTAGAAATTGTCATTTGATCTTATAAATGCAACACTGGGAGAGTTTACAGAAATCTGTAAGTACAGATACCTTCTGTTAATAATTCAATAGTTCATCAAGGCCTGTTGTCTTTGTTTGTAAGGTGCCTCTTTTTGTCTTTTACAGATCTATGAACTACAACTGAGAACCAAGGATGTGTGGAGACTTGATTTTCAGAGCCTGGCATAGTACATTTAGAAAGTGCACACCCAGAAAAAAAAGTGTGTGAAAAATATACATTTTTGTGATGGTTAGTAACCCTGTTCATATTGTTTGTATGAAATGACGATGATGTCGGATAAAATATGATCCATTCATGTATACTAGAATGTGTGTAACACCTTCTCTTGTAGGCGTGTTTTCAACACAGCTTGGAAAATCTCCGGATTCTCCAAGCTGAAGAGGTCGCAGTGTCTATGAATAGGAATATGACCAGTATCTTGAGGGCTCGGAAGAATCAGGGGTTCAACCATCGATGAAAGTTTAAGGAATAACAACTCTCTCGACCCAGATAGTGTAAGAGATGCGCCTATGCTGCAAAATAAATGATTGAAGCGTATAACATTGCTGTGGACAACAATCACTTGTATATTTGTGAATTGCGTGAATCCGTAGGGAGAATTTACATACAGAATTCAACAGAATTAACTGGGTTATATATATATATATATATATATATATATATATATTTATATATATATATACACAGTTGCAACATAAGGATGAAGACGTATGAAAACCGTACTCTTCGTGCTGAAATTCATGCTCTACGGGAAGAAAATCATAAGCTTAGGGTTTAGTGTGTGAGTTTAGCCCTGTCGTGCCTTTACTATCATTAATGTGATGACGATTATTGTATCAAATCAATTAACTATGTTTAATTATTATAATGATCAAATTAATCCCGTAACAATTAACTCATTAGCAATCTTGGGGGACCATGGAAAAAGTTTATTTAATGAGTTACCATTTTCTGAATGAACTCTTAAAGATATAAAGATCACATACATTTCAGTTATCAATCAGTCATTAATTAATTGTTAACTCCTATCAGTCTCATTCTGAATGTCGCAAAATCCTTGGAAATCTGCACGAACCCTAGCATAAATGATGAATCAGCGATATACAAATTGGTTTAATTATTTATTTACTAACTAACTAAATAATCACACAGAATTACATAAACACACAAACAGAATCGCTTACACATTGATTACTACATAACGCATTGGAAAAGTCCCAAGTGGACTAAACCCGATATGACAGCTTGGTAGACAACGGAAAGGGGTGGGGACAGATAAAGAGCAGGAATGACAGAATGGACCCACTACATACAGTTGCTAACTATGCTCATGGAAATGCTAATACTTTGCACATGAACGGCCGCTCAATCAAAACATAATTGCAATGTACATATTTACGCTTGTATGTTTAATCTTTTAATTCTACCTTTATTTTACTAGGCAAGTCAGTTAATTAAGAACACATTTGTATTTTCAATGACAGCCTAGGAACAGTGGGTTAACTGCCTTGTTCAGGGGCAGAACGACAGATTTGTACCGTGTCAGCTCGGGGATTCAATCTTGCAACCTTTCGGTTACTAGTCCCACTCTCTAATCACTAGGCGACGCTGCCACCCATCTTGTCTTCTCTCTCTGTTGAAATAGCCCAGTCCATTTTCTGTGGAGAGTAATTCATCAGAAGTCTCTGTGTTCCCCAGAGATCAAAGTCTTTGGTAGTTGTAGCTCAGTTATTAAGGATACGTCAGACGTACCAATGGTCATTTGAGAGGGAAATGTCCTTTAGAATGGATCTTTCAGAGTACCGCCTGTTGGTTCTTGGTCGAGTTTAAGACTAAAGTACTTAAACAGCTGCAGACTGAATGTTCCTGTTTGGTCTTCATCTTCTTCATTCAAAGTTTCAGAGTTTTTAACCATGTTGTACCTTTTAGCTCACCCTGTCCAAGTACTGGTCTATAGTGTGGTAGCCATTTGTGATATTCACCTTATTTGTTGTACAGTGGGGCAAAAAAAGTATTTAGTCAGTCACCAATTGTGCAAGTTCTCCCACTTAAAAAGATGAGAGAGGCCTGTAATTTTCATCATAGGTACACTTCAACTATGACAGACAAAATTAGAAAAAAACATCCAGAAAATCACATTGTAGGATTTTTTATGAATTTATTTGCTAATTATGGTGGAAAATAAGTATTTGGTCAATAACAAAAGTTTATCTCAATACTTTGTTATATACCCTTTGTTGGCAATGACAGAGGTCAAACATTTTCTGTAAGTCTTCACAAGGTTTTCACATACTGTTGCTGGTTTTTGGCCCATTCCTCCATGCAGATGTCCTCTAGAGCAGTGATGTTTTGGAGCTGTTGCTGTGCAACACGTCCTGGTCCCTTTGCAGAAAAACAGCCCCAAAGCATGATGTTTCCATCCCCATGCTTCACAGTAGGTATGGTGTTGTTTGGATGCAACTCAGCATTCTTTGTCCTCCAAACACGACAAATTGAGTTTTTACCAAAAAGTTCTCTTTTGGTTTCATTCTCCCAATCTTCTTCTGGATCATCCAAATGCTCTCTAGCAAACTTCAGACGGGCCTAGACATGTACTGGCTTAAGCAGGGGGACACGTCTGGCACTGCAATCTCTGCCTACCCATGTCAGAGACGCAAACTCGGTCTCAATCTTTAAGTCTTTACTGAAGACTCATCTCTTCAGTGGGTCATATGATTTGAGTGTAGTCTGGCCCAGGAGTGGGAAGGTGAACGGAAAGGCTCTGGAGCAACGGACCGCCCTTGCTGTCTCTGCCTGGCCGGTTCCCCTCTTTCCACTGGGATTCTCTGCCTCTAACCCTATTACAGGGGCTGAGTCATTGGCTTACTGGGGCTCTCTCATACCGTCCCTGGGAGGGGTGCATCACCTGAGTGGGTTGAGTCACTGATGTGATCATCCTGTCTGGGTTGGCGCCCCCCCCCCCCCTTGGGTTGTGCCATGGCGGAGATCTTTGTGGGCTATACTCAGCCTTGCCTCAGGATGGTAAGTTGGTGGTTGAAGATATCCCTCTAGTGGTGTGGGGGCTGTGCTTTGGCAAAGTGGGTGGGGTTATATCCTTCCTGTTTGGCCCTGTCCGGGGGTGTCCTCGGATGGGGCCACAGTGTCTCCTGACCCCTCCCGTCTCAGCTTACAGTATTTATGCTGCAGTAGTTTGTGTCGTGGGGCTAGGGTCAGTTTGTTATATCTGGAGTACTTCTCCTGTCCTATTCGGTGTCCTGTGTGAATTTAAGTGTGCTCTCTCTAATTCTCTCTTTCTCTCTTTATTTCTCTCTCTCGGAGGACCTGAGCCCTAGGACCATGCCTCAGGACTACCTGACATGATGACTCCTGTCCCCAGTCCACCTGGCCGTGCTGCTGCTCCAGTTTCAACTGTTCTGCCTTATTATTATTGGACCATGCTGGTCATTTATGAACATTTGAACATCTTGGCAATGTTCTGTTATAATCTCCACCCGGCACAGCCAGAAGAGGACTGGCCACCCCACATAGCCTGGTTCCTCTCTAGGTTTCTTCCTAGGTTTTGGCCTTTCTGGGGAGTTTTTCCTAGCCACTGTGCTTCTACACCTGCATTGCTTGCTGTTTGGGGTAAATATAAATACATTTGATTTGATTTGATTTGACTGCAGGATTTGAGTCCCTGGCGGCGTAGTGTGTTACTGATGGTAGGCTTTGTTACTTTGGTCCCAGCTCTCTGCAGGTCATTCACTAGGTCCCCCCGTGTGGTTCTGGGATTTTTGCTCACCGTTCTTGTGATCATTTTGACCCCACGGGGTGCGATCTTGCGTGGAGCCCCAGATCACGGGAGATTATCAGTGGTCTTGTATGTCTTCCATTTCCTAATAATTGCTCCCAGAGTTGATTTCTTCAAACCAAGCTGCTTACCTATTGCAGATTCAGTCTTCCCAGCCTGGTGCAGGTCTACAATTTTGTTTCTGGTGTCCTTTGACAGCTCTTTGGTCTTGGCCATAGTGAAGTTTGGAGTGTGACTGTTTGAGGTTGTGGACAGGTGTCTTTAATACTGATAACAAGTTCAAACAGGTGCCATTAATACAGGTAACGAGTGGAGGACAGAGGAGCCTCTTAAAGAAGAAGTTACAGGTCTGTGAGAGCCAGAAATCTTGCTTGTTTTTAGACAAATTCATAAAAAATCCTACAATGTGATTTTCTGGATATTTTTTCATAGTTGAAGTGTACCTATGATGAAAATTACAGGCCTCTCTCATCTTTTTAAGTGGGAGAACTTGCACAATTGGTGGCTGACTAAATAAGTTTTTGCCCCACTGTATATGTAACAATGATTTACATTACCAACAATAAGATATTTCTGTCCTGCTAATGCTGTGTTTTATGGTCTCCACTCTAGCACTCTGCAGCTAATCTGGGCGTATGGTTTTACTAGAGATGGCTTGAGCTGACAATTGATTGACTTAGTGATAAAACATAAAGCTAGCATTCCAGTGACAGTATGTGGGGTGGTTGTCACTGGGATAATTAGGCCAGGGTCGGGTGAAGACAGGATGAGCCCAAAGTGGCTTATGGTGTCCCCCAATCTATATGGGAGGGGTGGAATCAAGCATTCTGGGTATTAGCTATATAAACTGTGCATTGTCTGTAAATGGTACACTCTCAGTCCAGCAGTCAAGACAGTTGGGCTGATGGTTTCATTATTGTAATAATTAATCAATATTAAAGAAAGATGATTGTTTGACGAAATGACCAAGTCTCTCTCGGTACTGAATTTTCCACGACACATTTCAACGTGGGGACTCCCGTCCTTCTGTTTTCTGGACTATAGAGATTTTTCCTCTGGGTACTGCTAAGACCACTTTCCACACCAGTAGCAACCCAGGGTGTTTTGGTCTTGTAGAGTTTAACCATTTGTGACGTCTGGTTCAAGACCGTCCACCTGCTTTGTGCAATGTTAAATTTGCTAGAAGTGGGTTTTATGCACTCCGGGAAAAGGGGGCGTTCCATGACGCTGACATAATGTCTGTGCTTACGTGGGTGTGGTTACTGACTTTATATGAAAAACAATTCACTCATTTAGAAGGCTAACATCACATTTCATCTTCTCAAAAATAGTATCATATAAGTTCCCCAACATTTGGAGTTGGGGCGGTAATGTAGCCTAGTGGTTAGAGCGTTGGGCTACTGAACGGTTGCTGGATCAAATCCCCGAGCTGACCAGATAAAAATTTGGCTTTCTGCCCCTGAAAAATGCAGTTAACCCACTGTTGCCTGTATCTGGTCTGTATTTGTACACATTTGTTTGGTTACAGCTAATGTTAATGGTTTATAATGATTAATGATACATGGGTGTAGTCCACATTTCAGTTATTGCCTATGACTTGCTTGTCACTTTAAGCTTTATCATATTAATGCAAACTTTGGCAGTATTTTCCATGTTATTTTTTTTTTTTTGGGGGTATGTTGTTAAAAACATTTTTTATAGCTATTATTAAAAATGGGTCCTAAATGACCATACAAACACATTTTTACGATTAGACGCAAGGCAAGAAGAGTGTCACAATTTCTCTCCTTGTTCGCGCGGCGTTCGGCGGTCTTCTAGCCATCGCCGCTCCACTTTCCATTGTTCCATGTTTTTTGTCTTGTTTCCCCACACACCTGGTTTACATTCCCTAATCACACTACATATATATTCCCTCTGTCCCCCCCCCCCATGTCTTTGTGTGGAATAGTTTTTTAACGTGTTTTGTGTGACGCTCCAGGCTGGTTTTTCCCCGGTTACCGTGTTTAACCCGAAGTATGTTTAATTGTTAAACATTTGCATCATTGTGACTGTTGTCGCACTTTTCACTTTTGCCATTGGCTGGAGGTTTTTTGACGCAGTTGCGTCCATCTGTTGTTGCTTCTGCCAAATAAAGTCTGCGCCTGATCACAACTCTCTGCTCTCCTGCACCTGACTTCTATACCAGTAGTGCACAACCTGACAAAGAGTTAGTGATCATGGTGTGAAGGTCGAATCACCATCCAACTTACAACCTCATAACCCCACAGTTGTCACCTCTAATTCATCCATTGCATAACAGCCATCTACACACAACCTGTACAATCCATCCACACACCATTCTAACAACACATCACAAAAACAATCTAATAGGATTCATTCCACATCAATCACTCAACCACAATACTCTACACATTACAGTAACAAATCATCCTAACATCTCAACACATCAGTGATCCAATAGATTATCTTTGACTCGTAAACGGAAATCTAAGACACGCAACATTTGTGAAAATGTTATCCTGAACGTCACCTCAAACACTAACCCAAGCAATACCAGAAACCCCTTCACAGCCCACCCCCATCTACATCATTTCAGTCAGACTCTGCGATGCTTTCTTATCACAACCACCCTGATGATTTTTAAAGACATGCTTTGGCACCTGTTGTTCTCCGCCCTGACATCCTAGATGACCTGACAAATGACGAAGTGCCTCAAAATGTCCAAGATGTAATTGCTGAGATAAACAATGGGTAGATTAATACTGATTTAATCACTGCACCCACAAACTCAACAATGCTTTCTCGACATGATAACCTTACAGAATTTGAGAGCTATAGAGATATCTTACACTAGGGTGGTGGCCTGCAAGATGTGAGGATTACATAACGTAATCGTTTTGACAATGTAGAACTCAGACAGTCTTTGCAAATGCTGGAATAGATGATTTTGCAACTTTTTATTTACTCACGATACAGACTTTGGATGATTTGGTCCTTAGAGCCTCAGAGTTTGCAGATGGTCCAGGTGACCATTTACAGAAAGAATTGTCTGGTGATTCACTGTTATCACGTGTGACACTTGATGGATAAAATGAGTGTACTTTTTGAATTATGCTTGAAGGTATGATATAAATCAATGAAGGACTTTGAACTGATGAGACCTTGGATCTGGTCATCCAAATTGTTAAAACCCTAAGAGTTTGACGTATCACAAAGAGACTGGGCGTTGAGTCAGTCAGTGTGACATGAAGAAGTATTGTTCTGATTGTGGTCATCATTACAAAGTTCACAGCCCCAAACAGCACAAACGTGTTGTTAAATTGTGTGTCCATTGCAAGGAAGAGCTAGCCCCAAAAATAAAGCATGAACGCTTCATACAGCCAATCCTGACTGGTTGCATCACTGCCTGGTACAGCAATTGCGTGGCCTCCGACCGCAAGGCACTTCAGAGGGTAGTGCTTACGGCCCAGTACATCACTGGGGCAAAGCTGCCTGCCATCCAGAACCTCTACACCAGGCGGTGTCAGAGGAAGGCCATACAAATTGTCAAAGACCCCTGCCACCCCAATCATAGACTGTTCTCTCTACTACCGCATGGCAAGCGGTACCGGAGTGCCAAGTCTAGGACAAAAAAGCTTCTCAAAAGTTTTTACCCCCAAGCCATAAGACCCCTGAACAGGTAACCGAATGGTTATCCGGTCTATTTGCATTGTGTGCCGCCCCCCCAACCCCTCTTTTACGCTGCTGCTACTCTCTGTTTATCTTATATGCATAGTCACTTTAACATACATTCATGTACATACTACCTAAATTGGCCCGACCAACCAGTGCTCCCGCACATTGGCTAACCGTGCTATCTGCATTGTGTCCCACCACCCGCCAACCCCTCTTTTTGCGCTTCTGCTACTCTCTGTTCATCATATGTGCATAGTCCCTTTAACGATCCCTACATGTACATACTACCTCAATAAGCCTGACTAACAGGTGTCTGTATATAGCCTTGCTACTCTTTTTTCAAATGTCTTTTTACTATTTTTTAAGTTTTTTTCTTTACTTACCTACACACACACACATACCTTTTTTTCCCGCACCATTGGTTAGAGTCTGTAAGTAAGCATTTGACTGTTGTATTCGGCGCACGTGACAAATACACTTTGATTAGATAAAAATAGAAGACCCTAATGAGACATATGTGTGTTCCGATTTTGAATCTCGTGTTCAGGGTAGTCTTCATTTAGCTAACTATGTCTGCGCTACAAGTGAGGATGATGATTGTGTAGCAGCATTCTTCCAAAAGATTTTGACAACCAAAATATAGTGACTACACATTTTTTGCACATCATTCTAAAGCATCTGATGGCTACATTTTGAACAAGTATCTTGTTCAGAATGGCATTATTCCTTCAATCATTGCTCAAAGTAGTAAAAGGATGTGCTTTACAAACACACTTTGCAAACAGCGTTACAATCATAGTCACTGCTTCCTTCCAATGAAACTCGCGATGTGTGCTGCTTTGGGCTCTAACCTTTCTAGCGCAGTGCTTTAACCTTTCTGCTAGAGGAACCCCTCGACAACATTCTGCCGAAAAGGCAGCGAGCGAAATTCAACATTTTATTTTTTTAAATATGTAACTTCCACACATTAACAAGTCCAATACAGCAAATGAAAGATCAACATTTTGTTAACTTCTTGATTGTTGGGGGCAGGATTTTCGCTTTTGGCTGAAAAACGTACCCATTTGAAACGGCCTATTTCTCAGGCCCAGAAACTAGAATATGCATATAATTATCAGATTAGGATAGAAAACACTCTAAAGTTTCCAAAACTGTCAAAATATTGTCTGCATGTTCAACAGAACTGATATTGCAGGTGAAAACCTGAGCAAAATCAAACCAGGAAGTGCTGTTTTTCCTGAAAGCTCTCTGGTCCATTGGATGCCTATCCTCCATTTAAAGGGATATCAACACGATTCATTTTCCTATGGCTTCCTCAAGGTGTCAGTCTTTAGACATAGTTTCAGGCTTTTATATTGAAAAATGAGCGAGAAAGATAACATTGTGTCAGTGGATAGCTGGGTGTTCGCAGAGTTTTGCAGCCATTGTCTCTCCCTCTCCTATTGAAAAAGCGACAGTCCCGGTTGATATATTATCGATTATATATTTTAAAAACAACCTGAGGATTGATTATAAAAAACGTTTGTCATGTTTCTGTGGACATTACGGATACTATTTGGAATTTTCGTCTACGATGTCGTGACCTCTCGAGCCTGTGGATTTCTGAACATAACGCGTCAAACAAATGGAGGTATTTTGGATATAAAAAAATCTTTATGGAACAAAAGGAACATTTATTGTGTAACTGGGAGTCTGAGTGCAAACTGAGTGCAAACATCCGAAGATCATCAAAGGTAAGCGATTTAATCTATTGCTTTTCTGACTTTCGTGACCAATCTACTTGGCTGCTAGTGTTTGTAATATTTTGTCTACTGAGAGATATGTTCTTACATAAACGCTTGTTATGCTTTCCGCGAAAAGCTGTATTGAAATCTGCCAGGTGGATTAACATCAAGCTAAACTGTGTTTTGCTATATTGCACTTGTGATTTCATGAAAATTAAATATTTTTATCACACTGCAATTCAGCGGGTATTGATGAAAATGATCCCGCTAAAGGGATGTGTGTGTCAAGTCGTAAATCTACCCATCGTGTCCGATTTCAAAAGTGCTTTACAGCTAAAGCACAACATATGATTATGTTAGGTCATAGCCAAGTCGAAAAAACAAACAGCCATTTTCCAGCCAAAGATAGGAGTCACAAAAAGCAGAAATATAGATAGAATGAATCACTAACATTTGATGATCTTCATCAGATGACACTCATAGGAAATCATATGACACAATACATGTATGTTTTGTTCGATAATGTGCATATTTATATCCAAAAATCTCAGTTTACATTGGCACCTTACATGCAGTAAGTTTTTGATTCCAAAACATACGGTGATTTTGCAGAAATACTCATAATACACATTGATAAAACACTAGTGTTATTCACAGAATTAAAGATAGACTTCTCCTTATTAACTTCTTCGATATAGGGGGCGCTCTTTTAATTTTTGGATAAAAAAACGTTCCCGTTTTAAACAAGATATTTTGTCACGAAAAGATGCTCGACTATGCATATAATTGACAGATTTGGAAAGAAAACACTCTGACGTTTCCAAATCTGCAAAGATATTATCTGTGAGTGCCACAGAACTGATGCTACAGGCGAAACCAAGATCAAATTTCAAACAGGAAATACCCCAGATTTTGAATGCGCTTTGTTCCAATGTCTCCTTATATGGCTGTGAATGCGTAAGGAATGAGCCTACACTTTCTGTCGTTTCCCCAAGGTGTCTGCAGCATTGTGACGTATTTGTAGGCATAGCATTGGAAGATTGACCATAAGAGACTACATTTACCAGGTGCCCCGCTTGGTGTCCTCCGTTGCAATTATTGCGCAATCTCCAGCTGCGTGAATTTTACCATGTGGTTCAGAGGAGAAACCAAACTGCCACAAATGACTTATCATCGAATAGATATGTGAAAAACACCTTGAGGATTGATTCTAAACAACGTTTGCCATGTTTCTGTCGATATTATGGAGTTAATTTGGAAAAAAGTTTGGCGTTGTAATGACTGAATTTTCGGGGTTTTTTCTTAGCCAAACGTGATGAACAAAACGGAGCGATTAGTCGACACAAATAATATTTTTTTGTAAAAACTGAACATTTGCTATCTAACTGAGAGTCTCCTCATTGAAAACATCCGAAGTTCTTCAAAGGTAAATGATTTTATTTGAATGCTTTTCTTGTTTTTGTGAAAATGTTGCCTGCTGAATGCTAGGCTTAATGCTATGCTAGCTATCAATACTCTTACACAAATGCTTGTGTAGCTATGGTTGAAAAGCATATTTTGAAAATCTGAGATGACAGTGTTGTTAACAAAAGGCTAAGCTTGTGAGCCAATATATTTATTTAATTTCATTTGCGATTTTCAAGAATAGTTAACGTTGCGTTATGGTAATGAGCTTGAGGCTCTAATTACGCTCCCGGATGCGGGATTGCTCGAGGCAACAGGTTAATGCAACCGCTATTTTAGATTTCAAAAAAACTTTACGGTAAAAGCATAATCTGAGAACGGCGTTAAGAACCCAAAACAGCCAGAGGAATATCCGCCATTTTGGAATCAACAAAGTTAGAAACAACACCATAAATATTCACTTACCTTTGATGATCTTCATCAGAAGGCACTCCCAGGAATCCCAGTTCGACAATAAATGACTGATTTGTTCCCTAAAGTTCCATAATTTACAGTGGGGAGAACAAGCATTTGATACACTGCCGATTTTGCAGGTTTTCCTACTTACAAAGCATATAGAGGTCTGTAATTTTGATCAAATCTACAATGAACAAAAATATAAAAGCAACATGTAACGTGTTGCTCCCATGTTTCATGAGCTGAAATAAAAGATCTCAGTAATATTCCATGCACACATAAAGTTTATTTCTATCAAATTTTGTGCAAAAATTTGTTTACATCCCTGTTAGTGAGCATTTCTCCTTTGCCAAGATAATCCATCAACCAGACAGGTGTGGCCTATCAAGAAGCTGAGTAAACAGCATGATCATTTCACAGGTGCCCCTTGGCTGGGGACAATAAAAGGCCACTCTAAAATGTGCAGTTTTGTCACACAACACAATGCCACAGATGTCTCAAGTTTTGAGGGAGAGTGAAATTGGCATGCTGACTTCAGTAATGTCCTCCAGAGCTGTTGCCAGAGAATTGAATGTTTATTTCTCTACAATAAGCCACCTCCAATGTCATTTTAGAGAATTTGACAGTACGTCCAACTGGCCTCACAACCGCAGACCATGTGTATGGCATCATGTGGGCGAGCAGTTTGCTGATATCAACCTTGTAAACAGAGTGCCCCATGGTGGAGGTGGGGTTATGGTATTGGCAGGCATAAGCTACGGACAAAGAACACAGTTGCATTTTATCAATGGCAATTATAATGCACCAAAAATACTGTGACGAGATCCTGAGGCCCATTGTGAGGACTATTTTTTAAGGTACTGTATCTGTAACCAATATAAATTAAATGAAAGCCATAGATTGAATTTATTTCAATTGACTGATTTCCTCATATGAACTATAACTCAATAAAATCTTTGAAATAGTTGCAAGTTGCATTTAAGAAATAGTTGCAAATTCCTTACCAAAGACACAATTGCTTGGTCACCCCAAGATAATTACCTTGAAAGTCAGAAAACATTCCCCATCATTCCCCATCATGATGTGTTCATACATCAGGATTTGAACCATGCATGTGAGATGAAATTCAGTGCATACTATACAGATGGGTTTTGGCATGGTCACCCTGAATGCCATTGTTCGACTAATATTAACCCTGTGACTAAGATTTAGTTTGATGTACCAACAATGGTTGTCGAATGTGATGAAAAAACATCACAATGTACATGTGGTGTATAGTTGGCGGTGTGAATGGAATCGCCTTAAACATATTTTGCTCGAGGTCCAAGCATTCTGGGAGTCCTTTGATGTACCAGAATGGTTGAACCTACGAGATGTTCTGTTTGGTGGTCATACAAACGCAATTCAGCTCAAGTATGCAGCTCAAGAAGGAGAGTTGATAAAATATTACGATGTTTGCAGTATTTATCGATGTATAAATAAAACTAAGACATATCTGATGGTAGGCCATCCTACCATCATTTTTTGTGACTTTGAACATCTGGAGAACTACTTTGGTGTTGTCAGGGCGACTGTGTATCCGCCGAAAGGTCTGTTTCACCCTGTATTACCTTACAGGGTTGGTGGTAAGCTGGTCCTGTGCAGAGTATTAAAAACAGATAACTGACTGTTCACATAGCGTTGACAGTGGTGCTCTAACCGGTACATGGGTTTCTGTTGAATTGGGGAAAGCATTGAATTGGTGTATCGCGTCGTGAAAATATATGAAGTTTAGCATTTTCCCGACACATCTGATAGTCTACAGATCATTGTGCACACACTTCTCAAACACAAACAGGAGGCTAGTGGTTTTCCCCCATCGCTGACAGAAGATGTCAAAGAATATCTTGTAAAAGATCAAATAACTTGTTGAAAATATTCAAATGAATAAGCCTAAGAGATCTATGGCACAATTGGCTCTGAATTTGCTTTGGGGTAAACTGTCCCAAAGGACAAATCTGTACAACACAGTCCTAATAAAGGAACCAGAGGAGTTTGAACGTTTGAATGTTCTTCAGTGAAATAGAGGTCAACCATTTTTATTTTCTTTCAGATGACATCGCTATGATTCAATAGCGTTATAATAGTAAAACGCCTGTCAGAGGGGATTATGTTAATCTTTACATTGCAGCTTTCACCACAGTTTATGCTGGACTTGTGTTGTATTCCATGTTGGAATGATTAGACACCAGGGTGATCTACACTGATTAGTTGGATGAACGTGACATCATTGTCCAATTTGTTAGTGGGGGTACTAAAATGTATAAAACTCTTAAGGGGTTGACATGTCTTAACCTCTTGCTTCTACCTGAGACGCTTGCGTCCCAACTAGAGCTCTGGAAATGCAAATGCGCTACGCTAAATGCTAATAGTATTAGTTAAAACTCAAACGTTCATTAAAATACACATGCAGGGTATCGAATTAAAGCTACACTCGTTGTGAATCCAGGCAACGAGTCAGATTTTTAAAATGCTTTTCGGCGAAAGCATGAGAAGCTATTATCTGATTGCATGCACCAATACACTACAACACAAAAGCCACGCAGGGGACGTAAACAAAATAATTAGCATTTCGGCGTTACACAAACCGCACAATAAAATAGAAAACAGTCCTTACCTTTCACCATCTTCTTTGTTGGCACTCCTAGATGTCCCATAAACACTATTGGGTCTTTATTTCGATTAAATCGGTCCATATAAAGCCTAGATATCGTTATATGTAGACTGTGTGATAAACGAAAAAAACATTGTTTCAAAACGTAACGTAATTTTTTTAAATTCAAAAAGTCGACGATAAACTTTCACAAAACACTTCGAAATACTTTTGTAATGCAACTTTAGGTATTAGTAAACGTTAATAAGCGATAAAATTCATCAGGAGGCGATGTAAAGATCATTAGCTGTCCGTCTGGAAAAATGTCCGGCTAGAAACTCAACGGAAATATCCGGTCCTAGACCTGAAGAAATACGGTGCCTCGCATGTGTTTGACCAAGAAAAAACTCGAAGGGAAATGACAAGACTCTAGACACCGTGTGGAAGCTGTAGGTACTGCAACCTCAGTCAATTAATTGTGGTTCACCTTTATCAATGGGTTCAAGTAGCGCATGGATATATTTTCCCATTTTCAGTGATCAGTTTTTCCTGTGCTTTTCGATGGAAATGCCGTTCTGGTAAAGCCACAGCAGTGATTTAACCAGTTTTATAAACGTCTGAGTGTTTTCTATCCACACAGACTAAGCAAATGCATATACTATATTCCTGGCATGAGTAGCAGGGCGCTGAAATGTTGCGCGATTTTTAACAGAATGTTCAAAAAAGTAGAGGGTCGACTTAAGAGGACCATTTTTATTTTCTTTCAAGTGACATCGCTATGATTCAATAGCGTTATAATAGTAAAACGCCTGTCAGAGGGGATTATGTTAATCTTTACATTGCAGCTTTCACCACAGTTTATGCTGGACTTGTGTTGTATTCCATGTTGGAATGATTAGACACCAGGGTGATCTACACTGATTAGTTGGATGAACGTGACATCATTGTCCAATTTGTTAGTGGGGGTACTAAAATGTATAAAACTCTTAAGGGGTTGACATGTCTTAAAGCAAAAGGCATAACTCTACACAGTCACAACATGTCTATTATAATCTTGGAGTCTCTTACTCACTTAGTGGATAACTACAGCGCATTCGAAAAGTATTCAGACCCCTTGACTTTGTACAAATGTTATGTTACAGCCTAATTCTATGTTTTCCTCATCAATCTATACACAATACCCCATAATGACAAAACAAAACTGTTTCTTACAAATGTATAAAAAATAAAACTGAAATATCACATTTGCATAAGTATTCAGACCATTTACTCAGTACTTTGTCAAAGCACCTTTGGCAGTGATCACAGCCTCGAGTCTTCTTGGGTATGACGCTACAAATTTGGCACATATGTAATTGGGGAGTTTCTCCCTTTCTTCTCTGCAGATCCTCTCAAGCTCTGTCAGGTTGGATGGGGAGCATCGCTGCAAAGCTATTTTCAGGTCTCTCCAGAGATATTCGATTGGGTTCAAGTCCGGGCTCTGGCTGGGCCACTCAAGGACATTCAGAGACTTGTCCCGAAGCCACTCCTGCGTGGTATTGGCTGTGTGCTTAGGGTCACAGTCCTGTTGAAAGACGAACCTTCATCCCAGTCTGAGGTCATGAGCGCTCTGGTGCAGGTTTTCATCAAGGATCTCTCAGTGCATCCCCACAGCATGATGCTGCCATTCATCTTTCCCTTGATCTTGACTAGTCTCCCAGTCCCTGCCCCTGAAAAACATCCCCACATCATGATGCTGCCACGCCCATGCTTCACCGTAGGGAGGGTGTCAAGTTTCCTCCAGATGTGAAGCTTGGCATTTAGGCCAAAGAGATCCATCTTGGTTTCATCCGACCAGATAACCTTGTTTTTCATGGTCTGAGTGTCTTTCGGTGCTTTTTGGCAAACTACAAGCAGGCTGTCATGTGCCTTTTACTGAGGATTGGCTACTTTACCATAAAGGTCTGATTGGTGGAGTGTTGCAGAGATGGTTGTCCTTCTGGAAAGTTCTCCCATCTCCACAGTGGAACTCTGGACCTCTGTCAGATTGAACATTGGGTTGTTGGTAACCTCCCCGACCCAGGCCCTTCTCCCCCGATTGCTCAGTTTGGATGGGCGGCCAGCTCTAGGAATGGTCTTGGTGGTTCCAAACTTCTTCCATTTAAGAATGATGGAGACCACATAGTTCTTTGGGACCTTCAGTGCTGCAGACATACTTTGTTACCCTTCCCCAGATCTGTGCCTCGACACAATCCTGTCTTGGAAATCTGCGGACAATTCCTGCAACCTGATGGCTTGGTTTTTGCTCTGACATGCACTGTCAACTGTGGGACCTTAATTAGACAGTTGTGTGCCTTTCCAAATAATGTTTGAGTTTACCACAGGTGGACTCCAATCAAGTTGTAGAAACATCTCAAGGATGTTCAATGGAAACAGGATTCACCTGAGCTCATAGCATTTATTTCAGTTTTAATAAATTTTACATGCGCAAAAAGGTCTAAAAAACTGTTTTTGCTTCATCATGATGGGGTACTGGGTGTAGATTGATGAGGAAAAACATAATTCAATAAATTTTAGAAAAAGTCTGTAACGTAACAAAATGTGGGTTCTGAATAATTTCCGAATGCACTGTATGTGCAGTACCGAGGTGATGAACATAGTCTTGCTAATGCTGAGACAATTGTGAGGGATAAGATTGCTTTCACATTGAAAAACAGATCAGTTAGTAAACCTTTCAGAGTTGTGTATAACAATCGTGTGCTTTTCCCTGATTACAGTACGAGACCAGATGGGTGCTAAAGGCTATAATGGTGATGTTAAAGAGTCACGTTGTTTTTTTTACACACTATTACGACATCCTTTCAGCTGTGTTGTGAGTGGACCTAGTAACTCTGGAAAATCATTATTTTGATTTATTCGTTTTGGCAGTCCTTGTATGATGATTTGATGAAAATAAGAGATATCACTTTTATAGTACTCCCTTCATCGTTGTGTGATCACATCCTTTTACCCCCACAGAAAAACAACCTTTTGATTATTGATGATTTAATGAAAGTGCATCGGAGACTTTGGAGGTTGAGAAGGTCTTCACTTAGCATACACACCATATAAATCTTTGTGCAATCTACTTGGTTCAAAATCATTTTGTTCAAGGTAAATCACGTAGGACCATTAACCTAAGAGCTATAACATTGGAAGATTATTGTTGTCATGGTCGTCCTCCTCTTCATCTGAAGAGGAGAGGCGAGATGGATCGGAGGACCAAAATGCGGTGTGGTATGTATTCATCATTCATTTTTAATAAAGAAAACACTGAACACTGAAACCCTATACAAAAACAATAAACGAAATAACAACCGTGACGCTAATGCGAACTGCGCTGAAACAAGCAATCAACATAGACAATCATCCACAAACAAACAGTGCAACCCAGGCTACCTAAGTATGATTCTCAATCAGAGACAACTAATGACACCTGCCTCTGATTGAGAACCATACTAGGCCGAAACATAGAAATCCCCTAATCATAGAAAAACAAACATAGACTGCCCACCCCAACTCACGCCCTGATCATACTAAATAATGACAAAACAAAGGAAATAAAGGTCAGAACGTGACAATTGTCTAAGAATGGGGTTGTGTTCAGGGGAGTGGCGTGTCGTGTATGTTCCTAACAAACGTTGATCATGTCAGCTCACAATTGTAGAAACTTGCAGTTTTTGAAAATACTATTTACGTCCACAGTAACTCAGAGGAAAGTTATTCTACAATCAGCCTCCACAGACCTCCTTCTTACAATCTGTGAAATAGCTCTTAATTTACTGTGTCGGAACATACCCTTTTAACACAAACAGAAATTAAAATTAAACCTATTGCTAAAAAGAATACATCTATCACTAGAAAAAGGAAAACCATGAATCAGTCAGGTGGTACTAAGGTGGTACTACCTCTACTAAGCATTCCTGTATTCTTTATAAGCTGCTTATTGGCTTCGGTTTGAAACTAAATGGAGCATGCAAAGAAGATGTTCTTGGTACCACAACCACAGTTGGAAAGACTAAGGGAATCCAACCCAAATACTTCTATTAGACATGCTGTTGAAAATAACTTGGATTCCTCTATTCGAGGTATATTGATTATGAATTATATGGATAGAAATGAGAAGGCTAAGAGGTCATTTGCTATCTTGACTTTAGTTAAACAGGGTGAGCATGAGTTAAACGGTCTAAAATGATCAATGCCAAGATCAGAGGTTAATGATTAAACTTTAGCAGGACACAAGAGGTATAATGTGGAAGACAAGATGATGATGTTGTGATTAACATTATGAAACATTATGTCCTAAATAGGATGATGAAATCTAAAGATGTGGCTTCATGGAGTGGAAACGGTGAATTCATTTATTTTTTTTTTTTATAAGGTAAAGGGGTAACGCATGTTAAATTTTATGACAGAAGAGCTTTGGGTTGGGGTGAGTTTTTAAGCGGTTATGGCTAGTCTTAATACACCATTCACAAAAGGTTAGACAAAATATTAAAATGTAAAAATATTCTCAACTTGAGACACCCTCACTACTGGCTACACCCAAAACATTTAGTCAGGTGCCCTCCCGTGGTCGGAATTCACAATCCCCATCACCAGATTATAAAACCCCTAAACCTGTGTTTTGACCACCTGCCATAGATTCATCTCAGGGGATATGTCATTTCAAATTTCTAATGTATGTATAACTAGTCACTGTATGAATAATACTATGCAAATATTGATGTTATTTGCTATGTTTTTTTTTTCAAATAAAAGATTACATGAAAGTATATTTTTGTGTGTGTGTATTTATTAACAGCCATGACACAATTTCAACATTTCACCAGATTGAACATGTTGTACAGAGTTAAACATTTGACTATCACATACGTTGGGATATATTCTACACAGAGACCATAAATACCATTGCATAATTTCTCTGTAAATCATTACTATACATTGACACTGGCAATTTTAGCATGCAAATCTTGGTGAGGCAACAACAACAACCACTAAACAATACATTAATTGCACTATAATGGTGACAAACTGTTAGGGCCTACATAAACCTGTCCCAACAGCAGTCCCATCATCTCAGCACTGCTACACCTGGCTATCAGTAGTTCATTCAGCGTCATTTACTGCCTTTTAAAAAATATAGCTGATATGGCTGACTTGCTTAAACAAATGTAGTTTCTAATGACAATTGAGATGTACAAACTACGGCATAAGGGGACGACAAGCGGATAAGAGGCCATCCGTAATTTCTATTAAGACATTCATGAGCGAGCTAGGACAGACATAATTAATATAACTATTTGTTTAGCACTTTTGAAATGTATAGTGACAGATTTCAGAACACGGGCCATTCTTACAGTGTTCTCCCTGTACACAAGTCAGAACTGTAGGATAAATAAAGGGGGTGAATACCCAGACAATGAAGGCTCTTACAGAATTAGATGATTGCATTTCTCTAAAACAGGTTATAGGCTACATGTGCACCACCAAGTCAAAACAGTAGGCAAAAGTAAGAGGGGTAAATAGACCACATTATTAGGGTGAGGCACATGGGCTACAAACAGCTTACTACACAACATACACTTAGTATTACTTTCTTAGCAGTATACATATCTCCCTGGCTTATTACATAATTTATGCAGCAGCATACAATACATTTTTGGACTCACCTTGTTGGGCTGTGCCCACTTGAACAGGATGAAGGGACAGCGGTCTTTCGTAGCCAAATTTTGTCATCAAAGTCTGGCATTCTCTGGATTTATGGTGCTTTCAAGACAACTGGAAACTCAGAGAAAAACAGTTAAATCATGATGATGTCATTGCTCTTCAGGTCGTAGCTTTATAAAGAGGTCTGAGTTCTTTATTTACAATTCCGAGTTGGATGACCTTTGAAAATGTATCTTTCAGTCAGAGCAATTTTTTTTTCTGTAATTCCCAGTTGTCTTGAACTCACTGAAGTCACGTTTTTGCAGTTCCTGAGTTAACAGCTGTTTTGAGCATTGCACAAATCATGCTTCATTGACAGCATGGCCAATGTTGAATGTTTATCATTTTAAACTTGGAAAAGAGACACAATCCCAGATTTGGGACCACACAGCCACTCCACTGAATATCAGGCTAGCGACTGCTTTGCAATGCTATTCCTCTTCATATGACAAGGATTAAAAAGGATTTGCCAGTAGATTGAAAACTTGATTCATGATTATGACTAAGATTTTGAAAGTATGATGTTGACATGATCAGTCCAATCAAAGCTGCTGTAGATATAACATGGCTTGGTGTAATTTTATCTGTGGCCAATGACCTTGAGCCTTCTTGGATGTGCACTTCTAATGTAACTCTATGGCAGCACCCAAGGGGCTTGAATTTTCGAGGTCTACCCTTAGACTTGGCGGTGACGTACTGTCCCCACGTGTGACTGAACACTGAGCTAATCATGGCGCAACTAGAGAACATTACCAACACCTATGCTCTGTAATTTCCGCTGCCTGCCCCACCACCACAGAAAGCACTGAGCTAGGCTGAAACACCTGCATTATGGATCTGCCTTACTCAAGAAAGCAAAAAAGACCATGTTTGAATGCGGCTTTATTAACATTTTTTTTACGTAGTTTGCAAACTGATATTTGACACGTATTAATGCCAAAATAACATGCAAAATAGGTAAGATCCCCAATGATGTTTTATTGCTATATACATTTTTTGGGGCAAAGAAATGTGGCTCTACCCCACCTGCCCTGAATGACGGGTCGCCACCGCATTAACATAGTTTCTTTATAGGTGAGTCCACAGGCCATAGAGAAAGAAATAATACAAAATAGTGTCCACGTGTTAGAGAGCATGTTTTGAACTTGGTTTGAACTGTATTTCACACTCACACGTTTTCAGAAAAGTGTTGAAGGACTTTATTCCCAAAACTGTCAGAAAATCTTCATATAACATCTCTGGTGATATAAATTACCAACCAATGCTCCCAAGCCTGATTTTTCAGATGTGTATTAATAATCATTATTGTAGGTAGATCTATAGGTTGCTTAGGTAATTGATCGCAGGCTAGTACACCATAGGAATAAGTCTTGAATAAAATTTGATCCATAACAGCATTGAACACCACATTATTTGTTTTAATTTGTCAATGATAATCAACCATGACATGTCCCCCCTACATTCTGAAATAGCATTTTTGAACCCCCCCCCCAGTTTTATCATTGGAATGTGATACAAAGCAAGGCACGGTGTGCTTTAGGACCATGCGGACGCCTCCGAGCGGTCGAGTAGGCTGTTTGGAGTGTTAATCCGAATGGATAGAAAAGGTATGTCCCCCATTTCTCAAACCAAAGTTTTGCCCAAGGTGGAAGGGGTTGTCTAAACCTCAACTCAAGTCGAGCATTCCCTGACTTGATCAAGGAGGGGTGTTGTCCACACTCCTCGTCTGGTGAAAAGTTGAAAGCATATGAAGCATAACCATGCAAGAAGTCTGACCTATCAATAGCCAATGCTTGATCTTAACACTTCTTAGGGCTGCAATCCCGTTAGCGGGATGATATGACAACAGCCAGTGAATGTGCAGGGCGCCAAATTCAAAACAACAGAAATCTCATAATTAAAATTCCTCAAACATACATGTATTTTATACGGTTTTAAAGGTAATCTTGTTGTTAATCCCACCACAGTGTCCAATTTTTCAAATAGCTTTTACAGCGAAAGCACCACAAACGATTATGTTAGGTCACAACCAAGCCACAGATGAACACATCCATTTTTCCAGCCAAAGAGAGGAGTCACAAAAAGCACAAATAAAGATAAAATTATTCACTAACCTTTGATTATCTTCATCAGATGACACTAATAGGACTTCATGTTACACAATACATGTATGTTTTGTTTGATAAAGTTCATATTTATATCAAAACATCTGAGTTTACATTGGCGAGTTACGTTCACTAGTTCCAAAAACATCCAGTGATTTTGCATAGCCACATCGATTCAACAGAAATACTCATCATAAATGTAGATGATAATACAAGTTATACACATGGAATTATAGAAATATCTCTCCTTAATGCAACCGCTGTGTCAAATTTGAAAAAAACTTTACGGAAAAAGCAAACCATGCAATAATCTGAGACGGCACTCAGAAAATTAAAAAAATTATCCGCATGTTGGAGTCAACAGAAACCAGAAATCACATTATAAATATTCCCTTACCTTTGATGATCAGAATGCACTCCCAGGAATCCTAGTTCCACAATAAATGCTTGATTTGTTCGATAATGTCCATTATTTATGTCCAAGTAGCTACTTTTGTTTTGCGTTAGGTACACATATCCAAATGCTCATGCAGGTCCAGCATAACTTCGGACAAAAACTTCAAAAAGTTATATTACAGGTCGAAGAAACATTTCAAACTAAGTATAGAATCAATCTTTAGGGTGTTGTTATCATAAATCTTCAATAAAGTTCCAACCGGAGAATTCCTTTGTGTCTAGAGAAACCATGGAACGCAGTAGAACACAGTACAACACAGTAGAAGCCTCATTCAAGTTTCTAAAGATGGTTGACATCTAGTGGAACCCCTAGGAAGTGCGACTTCATCCATATCCCACTGAATTCAACTGGGACTGAGGAGCAGGCCGTTTACTCTGGGAAACTCTGGGCACCTTTCATCCAAGCTACTCAATACTGCCCCTGCAGCCATAAGAAGTTAAGTGTTTCCCGGAAGCCAAGGCCAATTGCTAAAATTTGAGCACTGCGGATCCTGAACCATAAACTGGCTGGAATGGTTTGTTTGGGAACTGTTGTCTGTATACATACATAGACAAGGATTCCAAATTATTATTTTTTAAGTTAAATGGATTCTTATTTTATGTACCTGTAAAACTATCATTGTCCACCAGACCAATAACTATGCATTTTGCTAGTGGTCCTAGAAACAAATTATCTTGATTACACATGCGGTTACCTGCAGTTAAGCTAAATGTGTTCATATACACCATTTCAATTCTGTATTTCGCAGTTGCTGTCTAAGTTTCACAGCTGGTTATACAGATACCTTCTTGACAAAAAGTGACACTGATACTATGTGAATACGATACATGCATTCCCAACACCCATCAGGCAAAACACATCTTTACAGTGCACCACACAAATCTTAATTTCCAAACCGTTCAACATGAGTTTCTCTCTAAATAAAATTTCACAGTGTATAGCCCCAAACATTTCAAATATTGTACTATCCGATGAATATGCAGCCCTTTTAGTCAGTCCGCCGTTAGCCCCTGCGGGGTTGATCACGTCCATTTGCCTAGCTGTGTCCTTGGAAAACATTCCAGATGAAAATTGATTCTCCGAAGTGTCATCAACATAATTCAAAATTCTTTCTATAATGACTCTATATGGGTAAGTACTGCTACTCTGACTGATTATAAGATCACTCAAGCAAACATCAACCTGTGAAAACAAGGTGTTCGTGCATCAAGATTTATTCCATTTGGTTTTGTGGCTTTGACCCATAGGTATAACAAGGTATTATTCAGATCCACATAATCTTCACCATTCCCAGCTATGAAGAACTCCAAAGGTGCTGTATCCAAGATTGCTGAGAGTGGCTGTATTTCAATATATGTATTTTTCTCAATAGATGTTTGTTTAAATAGAACTGTGAATACATCTGATTTGGTACACTCCCCAGACATACTATGTACACAAAAGGTGGGTCAAATTCTACATGCGGATTGGTTAAAACCGCATTCCAGCCGGTGTCATTCCACAAGTTACTACCTGCAAAATCTATGACGGTAAAATGCCTATTTTCTCTGTTCCATCTGACTGCGCAATCCACTGTCCCATCAGCCCAGCCAAGCAATTTATAAATTTGGTCTACACTATAAAAAGCATCTAGATATATCTCACATTTCTTTTAGACTAACATTTAGTTTTCAACAGAGGAGATTTGTATAAACTTTGCTGTCTGTCTCTCTGACATTTGTGTATGTGTTATTCTATAGTGTTGATGTCTTCACTATTATTATACAGTGTAGAAAATAGTAAAAAATAAAGAAAAACACTGGAAGGAGTAGGTGTGTTCAAGCCTTTGACTGGTACTGTATATTGATGTTTAAATTAAACCGATTAATGCTCATGAAACACTACAAAACCATGGTGCTTGCCTGCGGAGTAGAGAGAGGAACTGCCCCTTCCTACCTCCAGGCTATGCTCAAACCCTACACCCCAACCTGCTACCTCTGTCTTGGCCCTCTGTCTTGGCCCTGAAACCTTACCTCTTCAAAGAGTATCTTAAATAACCCCCACCCCCCATAAAATAAAAACTTTCCTGAACCAACACTTTCACTTCTAGCTCTGACTTTGCTGATAACTACTTTATTTGGGAAACGTGTACTTACTATGCCTGTGATATGTGGTTGTCCCACCTAGCTATCTTAAGATTACTACACTAACTGTAAGTCTTTCTGGATAAGAGCATCTGCTAAATGAAAAAATGTAAAAATGTGCCTACTTCTTATTCTGTGGTGAAGGTGATTCATCAGGCAAATTCTCACACTTTCTTTGTGTTCTGCACAGAATCGATTAATGATGTGTTAAAATATACATTTTATTTAAAGCCAGCTTCTTTTATTTAAGGTCTGTGAACTCTAATCCCTATGTGGCATGTTAAATCCTCTTATCTGCAGGAAAGTGTTGAGACACACAAACTGCTCAGAGGAGTTATAGTGAAGGTCCTTTACACAGGGACTTAGGATTTCTGCCGTGTGCAGTAATTTATAAATGAGCAAGAGGTCATTCATGAAATGGGGTGTGTTGTTCTGTGAGTGAAAGGCTGGTCTGAGGGATAGACAGGATGCTTACTCATCCTGGGCTTGATGTGACTGAGGCTTTACCAGGCGTTTACAGGGAATGTGAAACTGCTAATGCTGTTAATGCTGAGGCTGGGTTAATGTGGTTGTTGGTGGCTGTTGTGAAGCAGGGTAGCAGGGTCTCCATTGTGAATCCCTTGGTGGATTGTGTCTGTGAAAGCAAAAGGACATGTGTGGGGTTGCATCAGCTGCTCCACTGTATGAGATATCAGTTCAAGATCTCACCCCCAGGGCGAAGAGCACCAGAACTTGAGCATCTCACTGGCACATTGGATGAGGGTGAAGAAGGGAGCACATATATTTACAGGGAAATGTTATTATCAGTGATTCACCTAGGGACCCTCCTCCTTCTGAATGTGTGTACTCAAGGAGAGTTAATTTTAGTGTACCCTTCGTGGCTGAGGCAGGGAAAAAGAGGAATGTGATTTGAACCTGGGTGATATCGCTGGATCATTTATCACTCCAGTGCCTCTATGGCCGGGGTTCAGTGCAGATGGCTGCATATTTCCACGGTTGTTCCACTTGCTCCTGTCGTATGTGTGTGTCCCCAAAAGAGGTCTGCTGAAAGGAATTGTGATTTGGCTTGTAGGAAGGGACTGGGGGCTGTGAGCTCATTCATTCTCCATAAATGGAGGGCGTGCGTGCATGGCGGACAGGCCTAACCCTGCCAGTACCAACACCTGGTCCACTGAACTCTGTCTGCACGGATCCACGTGCACGTTTTTCATTACTCTGTTTCTGCCGCCGTCTGCCTGTGCACTGGAGGGAGAAATTCAAGAGTTTCTAGAAAAGTCTCAAGCACAGTTCAGGTCATGGAGCTTAAAACTTGTGTTTGGAGAAAATAGCTGTATTTTCCGTTTAGTTCTCATTTCTGTCTGCAAACCTTTTCCTGCTAATGGACATTTTGTAACATGAATTACAGCCCAGATGTTCTTTTTGACCTTGTTCACCTCAGTCCAACTTTGAATGTTCACGTTCATCTGTGTATCGTTTCACATCCGGCAGTGATTGGGAGTCCCATAGGGCGATGCACAATTGGCCTCCGGTTTGTCCGGAGTGGGCCATCCTTGTAAATAAGTATTTGTTCTTAACTGACTTGCCTATTTAAATAAAGGCTATATTTTATATTTTGTTAAAAGCTTGTTGCCCATGGGCCTGACATTTTATCTGGAAACATTTGAATAGAACACAAGGTCAACCAGTGGATTAATCTGTTTACTTGTGTCTAACATATATTGATTAATGGGTGAAACAAACGCTATCAGAGCAGTTCGTGTATTTATCATCCATTCCATATAGAGAGAACTCTATGGACATTTGCACTGGCACAAAGCACACTCACATCCCAAAGATTACATAATGGTCAGATAGTCAATGACCTAGGGAAAGCTTGCCAAGTACCTGTTCAGAGTAGAAAGGTCTAAAAAGTGAATTGAGAAAAACAGACCTGAGTGGGAACACTTTACGTCAACCATTATGGCATAGGACCTACACAATGGTGTTCTAATGATGTCATAACAGATGTCATTAAACTGTTATGACGGCTGATGTCAGCTTATGACAACTTGCCACAATGCACAGTCACAATACTAACCAATATTCAAGTAAACCTGTGCAGTGACCTGCGTCAGAGGGTTCAAGCAAAGTTACATTTAAATACGTTGTGTTCACCTACATATGGTTGGTCCTTGGCACATTGTGAACTGATCCTCCAAACACAAACTATTTCCCTTTGTTTCCATCCCTTTTACTGCTTTTTAGGACATTTTCAAGAATGATTTAGTTGTTCTATAGTGTTAACATGATCCCCCACAATGCAAATCCTTAGCCCCCTCCCTTGCTTGAATGCACAGTTTCTATTCAGCTGTTGCCAGCAGTACGTCAAAACATGCATGGGCCTCTGTTTGAGTTACTGTCCCTGCCCTTACTATTGCCCCAAAGGGCCTCTGACCCTTAAACAAATACATAGTAGGGATGACAAGTAATAATAACATTGTCTTGTACAGTATGTGTAACAACTTCTGATTAGCAGGCACACAAACTGCGAGCGAGATCCGGATGCATTTTCCCAGACCTAATTCATCAGTGATGCTGAAGCTGATTGCCTGGGAGAGACGGCGTCTTGTGAAAGAGAAAAGATAGGGGGAGCTACGGAGGAAAAGCGCTCAAATTAAAATGCTAACATTCACAGTTCCCTGAAGGCATTTCTGCAATACAGAGTGTGACTTGATTTTCATTCAAATGGAAAGCTAACAGTATCAGAGCTATATTCTTCCCCCCTCGCTCTTCTTCAATGGCAGCGAACCTGAGGTGATCAGAAGATGGTTTCAGGGATTTACAGCCATTTCCTCAGTGAGTCGGAGACAACACCAATCATCGCAATTATCTAAGTCATTCACCTGTTTGTGCCTCCATGGGTGATTTGCTTGGAAATAAGATTTTCAGATATCTGCTAAACCTGACCCCCTGTACAAAAATATAATAGATATACTGAACAAAAATATAAACGCAACATGCAACAATTTCAACGATTATGCTGAGTTACATTTCATATTAGGCACATTTGGGCAGTCTTGATACAACAGGCATTGGATCAGTCTAAAATTTTACACATACACTGCCGCCATCTGGTGGCCAGAATCTAAATTGCACCTGGGCTGGAATAATACATTATGGCCTTTCTCTTGCATCTCAAAGATGATGGTATAAAAAAAATCAAAAGAAGGGTTGATTTTGTCTTTGTATTATCTTTTACCAGATCTATTGTGCTATACTCTCCTACATTCCTTTCACATTTCAACAAACTTCATGGTGTTTCCTTTCAAATGGTACCAGGAGTATGCCTATCCTTGCTTCAGGGCCTGAGCTACAGGCACATTGTCACGCCCTGGCCTTAGTATTCTGTGTTTTCGTTATTATTTTGGCTAGGCCAGGGTGTGACATGGGGATTTATGTGGTTTGTTTTGTCTGGGGTTGTTTGTAGTGATGGGATTGTGGTTAGAGTAGTACTCTAGGTAAGTCTATGGTTGCCTAGAGTGGTTCTCAATCAGGGGCAGGTGTTTATCATTGTCTCTGATTGGGAACCATATTTAGGCAGCCATATTCTTTAGGTCTCTTGTGGGTGATTGTTCCTGTCTTTGTGTTTGTTGCTCCAGAGAGGACTGTTTCGGTTTTTTCACGTTTATTGTTTTGTATTATGTTCATGTTTGAGTTTTTTCTTTATTAAAGAACATGAACACCAACTACGCCGCATTTTGGTCCGATCCTTGCTACACCTCTTCTTCAGAGGAAGAAGAGGACCGTTACACACATTAGACTTGGGTATGTCCTTTTAGGTGAAAATTTAAAACAAAGGGGTGGATCCTTCAGAGGTTTTAACTGACTTGCCTAGTTAAATAAAATAAGTTGTCTACGTGACCTTCATCGCTGATGGTCCTATGCAAATGCAGCTTTTCTTAATAGTGGTGTCCAGTGTAGTCAAACCTGTAGATTCACTGGTTAACAATAATCTAGACCTGCTTCCTTACACTATACTTCTTGGATGGAATGTAGGTGTTCTTTTTCTCCTCTGTAGGTCAGCTGGTAGAGCAGGGAGCTTTCAACGCCAAGATAGCGGGTTTGGACCACCCGTCCAAGGACCACCCATACATAACATGTATGCGTGCATGACTGTAAATTGCTTTGGATAAAATCATCTGCTAAATGGCATATATTATATTCTAACTGTTTTGCTTCACAGCAGACCAGCCCCCACGCTCTTGAAGTGTTCTCACTCAGGTCCCCTCTGATAAATCTAATGCCAGCCTCATTCTCAGTTAGATGATAAGCCTGACCCAGCTCCTGATCCGCTTCTTTTAATTATTCCAAACACCATGCATTAGATATATTGGAATTAGCTACGAGTAAACAAAACAACTTGTTATCATACCATGTAGTAAGGAAGCCCACTAGAATAATGGTGCTCCTATCTCATTTTTTTTTATCCCATCCTGGTAAATATGATAAATGTTTTAGTTAAAGCATTAATAGAAAATAAGGAATGCTTTAATTTGCTATTTTCTCCACAAGATAATTGACCGCTCTGCAATGTAAGGTCAAAGAGAATCAATGCATGTATGAAATATTAACCAGAGTTTTCCATTTGTATAAAGAGGATCAAACGACCTTTGTGCAATATCAAATTGATTATCGCAGAGTGTTGGCCACCGCAGAAAAATAAATCCTTTTAAACAGTGAAGAAACGACTCCAACACTGTGGTTGGTATGTGTGGCCTGTATTGTGCTGGACAATATTGGTAAACAGAGATTATAAACGAGACATAGCTTTGCAGATAAACAAAGTATTGTTCTTGTTTGCTGTACTAAAAATGGTATGGAATAATAACTGTGCCAAATACCTTTCTGTTGGTTTTGAAAACTGATTTTGTGACAAACGTTAACATTTTGTTGACGATTATCGCTATGATGATGGTTTAAAATCAATAGTTTAGCTGATTATTTTATGGCAGTGTTTACACTGGCTGTCAAATTCTAATATTTTTTTCCACTCATTGTTTTTTTGAAGAATCAAATTGTTTTTGTTTCTCATCAGATAAGACACATTAGTGAAAAAAAGATCAGAATTGTGCTGCTTGTGTGAACGCAGTCTAAGTGTGTAACAGTTGTAAACCTTTTTTGTGAAATGACGACATAGTTTGCCTTCTTAATGCCTTCATTCAATCATCACTACACACATGCCTGAGTTCCCTGTCACTTGAACCCCACATGCTATGAGAAAGTAAGGTAAAAGAGAGAGAGAAAGGAAGAGAGATTTTGTACTCAAGTTGCTTTCGTCATTGCATGTGTTTTTGCTTTTCTACATGCAGCAGGCAAAGAGAGAGGTAAGAGGTCTACACTCAAAGTGGAACTCCAGCGAGATGATTGACGTGTGACCTCAATGAAATTGATAAAAGTGCTACATTCAGCTATGTTATGCCTTCTATCCTTGACCTTTCTCTTTTGTATCTTATGAAATAGGTTTTTACTGCTTCCAATACAACGTTTATGCATTAGCCTCCAACTCACAGGCCAGCTGGTCAGACAGCAAAACAAAAACCTGTAAGCATCCTGATTCTGTTCATAAACAGCAACATTTCCACGTTTCTTGACTTTTAAATACACTTGAGACAGGTCAAGTGTACCACTGTTAATGGAATAAAATAGTAAGATACATTGGAAAAGGGATTTACGCAATGGAATATATAACATTATAATCATCTATACATGTTTATGGAAAATCTACAATCTATGATTTTACACTCCACTCTGTATGAAACCTAACCATTTAATGTGTAGCAAACCACCTTTACAAGTATGTAGGCTAGCTTGCCGTGAAATCATCATTTGGAATCTATGCTTTACTTCAGCAATCTGGAGTAGAAAATAGAGATACAGTGAGATGTCATATATATACTGAGCAAAAATATAAACGCAACATGTAAATTGTTGGTCCCATGTTTCATGAGCTGAAATAAAAGATCCCAGAGATGTTCCATACGCACAAAGCTAATTTCTCTCAAGTGTAGTGCACAAATGTCTTTATATCCCTGTTAGTGAGCATTTCTTCTATGCCAAGATAATCCATCCACATAACAGATGTGGCTTATCAAAAAGCTGATTAAGAACAAATTCTTATTTACAATGACGGCCTACACCGGCTAAAACCGGACGACGCTGGGCCAATTGTGCACCACTCTACGGGACTCCCAATCACAGCCAGATGTGATACAGCCTGGATTCAAACCAGGAACTGTAACTCCTCCGCTTGCACTGAATTACAGTGCATTAGACCGCTGCGCCACTCAGGAATTTGATCAACACAGACAATTTGTTGCATTTTATCATTTCCACAAAATGAAACATCTTTCAACAGCCAGGTGGAAAGCTATTTTGAAAATAGCACATCCCGTACACCCAGTACCTAATCTAAAGCATCCACCCCATACTGTTTATTATGGGCTTTTACATAAAGAGCTGATAAATGTTTCATTAGTATATCCCCAGTTTGTCTGGACTAAAGCATCCCCATAATGTCCACCCCTCAGTTCTACAGCAACAAAGCAGCCCTGCCTAGGATGTCCTGGAGTAATTGTGGTCACATTGACAGAACTCCTTAGACATACCACCACACTCATTACCAAACTGTTGCAGACTACTTTTGAATGATCTCTCATTATTTATGAATCGTCTGATATTCAAGCTTAACCACCATTTGATTTATGACTAAAGCTATGGTGAAATAGAAAGCCAATTAGGTGAAATTCTCATACAATCTATACCCATTAATTCATCACCCAGACTCAAACATGATGGCATGCATTGGTATAATACTCAACTGTAATGGAAATCATACAAGTAAATACTTCTGCTGAAGTGCCATTTATTTTCTTTAGGTGTTATTGTGATACTGTATATTTAACTCACAAGCATGTATACCTATCTAGAAATAAATCAATACAATTCAACTTCAAATTCATGTATATCTAGCAACATTTGTCTGCTTTATATAGCAAGCTATATAATACCACCATATAACACACTGTAATACCACCATACTGAAAGCCAACACTATTATGCAGCATTACCTATCACACTGCATTATATACAAGTTGGCTTTATGTCAAGTGCTACTCTTGAAACTTGTACTGCATTAATGTCATGGTAGGCTTTGGCCGCTGACATCTGTAAAACAGCAATGTATTATTCCTTTCAAGAGAGTGAACATTCTTGGCATTCAGAACTCCCGGTATTGACTAAAAGGTTAGCCCCTGGGAAAAAAAGTGAGTCTCAACTGTTGACAGATACCTAGGGCTCGATTCAATCTATATTGTGGAAGTTCAGCTCTATAGTGTGATTGAAATGTAAAGGTCATTTCCGATTGAGCCGACATATGCAGCGTTTACTGCGAATACAGTCTCCGCGAATGCGGGAACATTGCCTTTAAATTTCAATCACACTATAGCGCAAAACTCCCGCAATACGGATTGAATCAAGTCATAAATTCAAGGTAGTGTGTGCACATGCAGCAGACATTAAAGGTGTGCAGTTTTACATGACATTTTGGGAAATATCACTGTGGCCAAAACTTTGCAGGGAAAACAACGCTGAATAATTTTGCAGGTATTCTGATTTCTTTCTCTGCTGTAACGTCAAACAGTACACTAAATTGTAATCTTGGTATTATGAGTGCTCTTTATAAAATGAGAACTGTGACAGAAACAAATAAAGAATATCTGAACTAGGTTTTGACTGTCTGTTGTAAGACTTAGCCACACAGGCAGTGTTGATTTACCAATATATATACAGTACCAGTCAAAAGTTTGGACACACCTACTCATTCAAGCACAATTGACCCAGCTTCGTCCGGGTTAGGGTTTGGCCGGGGTAGGCCGTTACTGTAAATAAGATTTTGTCCTTAACTGGCATGCCTAGTTAAATATAGATACAATATAATATTGTGGAGGCCAAGTCATCTGATGAGGCACTACATCACTCTCCTTTTTGGTCAAATAGCCCAACACACAGAGGTGTGTGTGTGCAAACCAGATGGGATGGCGTATCGCTGCAGAATGCTGTGGAGCCATGCTGGTTATGTGTGCCTTGAATTCTAAATAAATCACAGACAGCATCACCAGCAAAGCACCCTTCACACCTCCTCCTCCATGCTTCACGGTGGGATCCACACATGCGCAGATCATCCATTTACCTACTCTACGTCTCACAAAGACACGGTGGTTGGAACCAAAAATCTCACATTTGGACTCGTCAGACCAAAGGACAGATTTCCACCAGTCTAATGCCTCTTGCTCGTGTTTCTTGGCCCAAGCAAGTCTCTTATTCTTATTGGTGTCCTTTAGTAGTGGTTTCTTTGCAGCAATTTGACCATGAAGGCCTGATTCACGCAGTCTCCTCTGAACAGTTGATGTTGAGATGTGTCTGTTACTTGAACTCTGTGAATAATTTATTTCTGCTGCAATTTCTGAGGTTGGTAACTCTAATGAACGTATCCTCTACAGCTGTGGCATTCCTCATGAGAGCCAGTTTCATCATAGCGTTTGATGGTTTTTGCGACTGCACTTGATGAAACTTTCAAAGTTCTTGATGTGTTCTGTATTGACTGTTAATATCTTAAAGTACTGATGGACTGTCATATTTCTTCACTTATTTGAGCTGTTCTTGCCATAATATGGACTTGGTCTTTTACCAAATGGCGCTATCTTCTGTATATCACCCCTACCTTGCTTGTCACAACACAATTGATTGGCTCAAACACATTAAGAAGGTTAAGAAATTCCACAAACGTACTTTTAACAAGGCACATCTGTTATTTGAAATGCATTCCAGGCGACTACCTCATGAAGCTGGTTTTGAGTATTGCCAAGAGTGTGCAAAGCTGTCCTCATGGTAAAGGGTGGCTACTTTGAAGAATCTCAAATATTAAATAGATTTAGATTTGTTAAACACTTTTTTGGTTACTACATGTGTTGTGTTATGTCATAGTGTTAATGTCTTCACTTTTATTCTACAATGTAGAAAATAGTAAAAATAAAGAAAAACCCTTGAATGAGTAGGTGTCCAAACTTTTGACTGGTACTGTATATATAGTGGTAGTATGTATGTACAGTATACCATATTCTGCATGTTTTTCAGATATTATACTTTCATGTGGACTTACTCTAAATACATTTAGCTGTACGCCCATTCTTGACAAAATACCATCTGTTCCTCTGTTTCCACAAACTGAGTGTGGCGTAATCTCCTGCCAAAAATCTACGGCAGGTACAAGTGTAGAAACATATTTACCACTCTCCAGCTTCAACAGGAAAGCTAATTAGCATTCTACCAGCATGCTACAGCGGAAGAGTTCAGAAAAGAGCACCAACTCTGAGTCATGCTATTTAAAAAAACATTTGGAAAGTCACACATATACAAGAAATACAAGCAGGGAAAGTACTAGAGGTAATTTCACCTTTTGGTGTGCTCTTGTTTGTCCTGTTATTAGATGAAAATCAGTGGCGATCGGTGCGGTTTAAGATGAGGGAGGACAAATATTTTTTTTATGAGCATGGCCTTATATCCATTACAACATATTGGATGACTGTCATTCATATTCCATTCACCCAGCTCAATGTAACATTGATAGGCTTAGGCTACTTACATGATACTCGAATTTGCCCATACTAATCATGAGGTTGCTACAACTTAACCTATAAATTAATGTTTACAACGTAGGTGAACAGGTCGAGACATATTTTTTAATCAAGGTGACAGACATTACCACATTCAGTACCGCCTTCCACAATCTTGCCTGCATCTAGGTGTAATGACTAGTCTAAGAGTTGCAAAAAAAAGTTTCTATTGGACAAATTCAGGTATGGTTTTCCCTGTTATGTTCCTTTTGCTTCTGTTTAAGAATCTTTTTTCAACAGAATTGGTGGAATGCATACACCCCTGATCACATGCAAAAATAGTTCCCTTTCCAAGCAGCCAGATCATTGTATAATTCTTTCTTGCATCTACATGCTCTCCTCCTTTCACCTTTTCCCTTCGCTTGCGGACTTCAGTGCACAACATATCAGCTGTCTGTGACCAGGTGAAAAAACCTTTCCAAGCCAAACCTTGATATTATAACCACTACCCGCAGTGTACATAGTTGCGTTAGTAAACGCGTTAGTAAACCTGCTACAATCATGCAGTACAGTGTACAGTTAGCAAGCAGTTTAGCAGTTACATTGGCGGGACCCAGTGGCAAATAAATTAATGAAATAGAAAATGTACCTTGACTTGGAAGAGTTCCGGTGTTGGATATCCATAGCCAGTTAGGTAAAATAGCATCCCTCTCTGTTTGAGCCGGGTGTTTGAATAGCAGCTAGCTGCATCGGCTAGCTAAGTAAGTGAAAGTGAAAAAAATACAAAATATCTCTCTCGCTCTTGCTTTTCATAAATTTTTGAAGAAATGTATTTGTTTGAAACTGTTTAACTACTGTCTTTCTCTCTCTATGAGTAAACTAATCACCACATGTTATGCACTGCAGTGCTAGCTAGCTGTAGTTTATGCTTTCAGTATTAGATTAACTATCTGACGAAATGGACATGTCAGTTCATGCTGCAAGAGCTCTGATAGGTTTGAGGACATCCTCCGGCAGTTCTCATAATTACTGTTTAAGTCTAGGGAAGGGGGTGAAACCAATGAGCATCTTAGGTTTTGTATCGAAGTCAATGTACCCAGTGGAGGAAAGAAATGAGCTGTCCTCTCACCCTGCTACACCATAGTGCTACACTAAAAAGTGCTGTTGAGTGTGTTTAAATCAATTATTTGGTGACATGTAAATGTATTTGGTATAGTTTTATCTAAAAAGGATATATTTTTTATGTTTCACTATTTACCATTTTTCTGAAATTCACTGAGTAGGATGGTCCTCCCCTTCCTCTTCTGAGGAGCCTCCACTAATGAAAACAGAGATGCAATTAAAGAGACTGTAAAATACACGTGATTTACTGTGTGTTGCATACTAATCTAAATATGAGTCTTTGCTTTCGGGTTTACGCTGTTCTCTTTAATAACAGCCCTTAAATCATGTTTTCAGGTTCTGAGACTTTTCCGTGGCTTGTTAAGTTTGGTAATTGCTTGGGGCCATGATGGCATCTCCCATTGGGCTTCTCTGGGACTTAGCTGGTAATTTGTCGGCCTGAATTAAAATTAGAGGACTCACAGAGTCAGAGGGAGGAGTCAGTTAATGACAGCACACTGATTTTAGTGTGCTACTCCACTCTCTACTCTGGGATACTCAGATGCACTGTCAGTGCAAGGCAATGTATACCCCATCATAATAATAATATATTCCTCGCACCACCATGTTGAATCTGTAGCCCCAACTTTAGTGCACCTATCTCTTCACAGTATTTATGGGTAAATGTCTGTCCTATATACAACTTGGAACAGTAGATGTTAAAGCAGTCGTGGCTTATACTGCAGTTTGATGGGAGTTATGGCAGGTTGCAGTGCATCTGTATTTACAGGCCACACAGTGAGAGCAGGACCACAGGTCAGTGTATGGGGACGCTGCCAGCTACCAGACAGCCACAGGAATGATGCAGAGTGGACAAAATGACTGCGGTTTCTAGCCAACAATATCTTCTCTCTCGTCCTCTCTCTCTCCGTACCCCCTGCCAAGCAACTGACTGTGAACGCCTGCTTGCATTATGTTGGATATTTTAATTACGTTCTGCACAACTTGTTTGCTCCATCTACTGGTGGACAGTTGTCATATGCCTGAATTCCTCTCTACCTAAAAGGACACTACAATAAGGATTGTTATAGATAACTAAACATGAATGTCAGTTGTTTCAAAGTATATTAACAGGCTTTTGGGCTGCAATAAAATAAAAACACTGAATTACTTAGACACGGTATACCTTATTGTAGTTAAATAAATACAAAATATTTGCTGAATGCATGTGTTTTATAGTATGATATATTGTATTATATTATGGTTGTCATAACAAACATCCAGAGAGCAATGCTTTCAGAACTGATTTATTTTATGTGGACATACTTTAACAGTTCATCAGCTGAGGCACAATGATGTGTGCAATTGTAAGACATTTCTGGGTTTAGAAATACACAAGCTATTGAGATGAGACAAAAAATGGAACACGATCGATAGGCTATGTTAGAGTGACCCAGCAGATGATACAGCAATCATCGTATAAAGGTTGGTCGAATTCTCCAAGCTGTTGGACTTCTGTACTTTCACATTAAAACTGGAATCCATACTGCAACCACAACTGCTTGATTCTGTATGCAAACAATAGGTTAACCACAACATCACCTAACAAAAAAATTAAGTTGGTTGACATACACTTTCAGTATTCCTGTATGCACTTGGAAGTAAAACTTGAAACAGTAACAGTACTGTTGTTTCATTCACCTGCACTTCTTCTATACGTACACTACCATTCAAACGTTTAGGGTCTCTTAGAAATGTCCTTGTTTTTGAAAGAAAAGCTATTTTTTTGGTCCATTAAAAATAACATCAAATTGATCAGAAATAGTGTAGACATTGTTAATGTTTTTATGGAATATCCACATAGGTGTACAGAGGCCCATAATCAGCAACCATCACTCCTGTGTTCCAATGGCACGTTGTGTTTACTAATCAAAGTTTATAATTTTAGAAGGCTAATTGATCATTAGAAAACCCTTTTCCAAATATGTTAGCACAGCTGAAAACGGTTGTGTACTACTCCCTTCACAGAACAGCTCAAACTGGCTCTAACCAGAATAGAAAGAGGAGTGGGAGGCCCGGTGCACAACTGAGCAAGAGGACAAGTATATCAGAGTGTCTAGTTTGAGAAACAGATGCCTCACAAGTCCTCAACTGGAATTGTACCCCCAAAACAACGTCAACGTCAACAGTGAAGAGGAGAATTCCGGGATGCTGGCCTTCTAGGCAGAGTTTCAAAGAAAAAGCCATATCTCAGACTGGCCAATGAAAATAAAATATTACGATGGGCAAAAGACAGTGAACAGAGGAACTCTGTATTTCTGCTCAATTTGATGTTATTTTAATGGACAGAAAATAAAATTTTATTTAAAAAACAAAGACATTTCTAAGTGACCCCAAACTTTTGAGCGGTAGTGTACATCAAAGTAAAGTGTTTGTTTACACGTCACACATAGACCTTCATGTACTGTACTGTAGGTATTGATGTGCTTTATTGTATGCTATACAAAGCAAGAAAGAAAGCAGGAAAGAAAGAAAGAGAGAAAATATTTGGGGTGGGTTAGTTGTGAGAATACACAATGGAACCCTGCATATTCCTACTCTATGAACACTGCCATCCCTGGCTCTACTGCAGAACACTGACTTTGTAAGAGAGGATAAAGTCATACAATTATATATTATGATCTCTGTCTATGAAGAATGACTGTCAAACCTTGCAGCTCTTTTCAGAGTGAGCAGTGACTGCCACTTATGGCTCTCTAAATCAGAATCTGGAGCTTTATTCATCTGTCCTTAACGAACAAATTTAGCCTCAAAATAATAAAACCATATCGACGGCATACTCAAGAGGAGTCAACAGCTAGGTTATTGCATCTTCTTTCAGTACGTACTAAGCAGCAGTGTACGTGTGTGTGTCTGTGTGTGTTCCGTTTCTTTGTGCAACAGCAAATTGCCTTCTTTGAGGGGATCTGTATGGGGAGTGTGGCGCGGATCACACTGCGTAAAGGGATGTGTAATGAGTTACATGCTTGTGAAATCATAAACAGCATGGAGCTGCCTGAAGTCCACAAACCCTCTCAGGCAGTTGGCGCTGCACTTTAAAGCTCCACTATCCCCCAGATGAATTGCATGCACGCCACACTAACTCCCGGCTCCTTTTGCCTGTGGAGTTTGTCGTATTGTTGAGCGTGTGTGTGTTAGTGATGCACGTGTGTTGACTCATAACCCGCATTCCCCACGAGGCAGGCGGGCAGGTTTAGGGTCATGAAATATTGTGTGGATGAAGAGCGGCTGGGTAGCGGATGGGTTGAATAAAGGGAAAACAATGCATGAAAAAATCAATACATGTATAATTATTCTGCAATTCATATCTAGGGAAAGGGGGATACCTATTCAGTTGTACAACTGAATGCCTCCAACTGACATGTGTCTTCCACATTTAACCCAAGTGAATCAGAGAAGTGCAGGGGGCTGCCTTAATTGACATCCATGTCTTCAGCACCCGGGGAACACTGCCTTGCTCAGAATGACGGATGTGTACCTTGTCAGGTCAGGGATTCGATCCAACAACCTTTCAGTCATTGGCACAACGCTCTAACCACTAGGCTACCTGCTATAGACTATAGTGAGGTGTTTATTTCATTATTTTAGTCAGAGTTTAATTTAATAAGTTTCAAAATGAAGGGAGGGCCAGAATAGATTTGGTGAAGTGGTAAAAGAGGATGTTAGCAGTGATCGGCTATGTTATGTGGGATAATTGTGAAGCGCAATACAAATTTGACAGTCACAAGATGGGGACTTCAAAAGGGAACTGTACTGTTCAGACTGGTTAAATGGAATAGTAGGCTAACTGAAATCTGGACACTGACTGTAGGTCTATAACCTCTCACATAGCCTTATATAATATTAACTCCTGCAGAATTAAGCATTTCTTACATTAAAATGATACACCAAAATGTAATTTGGACTCAGGAACAGGAGTGGAGAAATATGATTATTTCTTTCAGCATCTTGAGAGGACGAATGTGCGGTTAGAGACTGTACGTGGTGGTGGTGCTATCTTTATCAGCATCATAAAAGCTGATCGTATTACAACCACATAAAATATACATCCAAGCCGAACTGAGATCTTATTATTATTATTTTCTTAAAACCCGGTCAAACTGATGTAATTTGGACATTTTGCAGAAAATCTTTCCAGTTTTTTTGTTGTTGAGTTATTGCATTTTCTACCAGGTCCCTAAACATCTTTGCTGTGTGAGAGAAGCAGAAAAACAACTTTAACAATGTCACCTAGATTGAAGCATTCATTCTATCGATTTATGACATTATTCTGGTGGGCAGGGGTTTATTCAGTCTTCTGATCTAGGGCAACAAGTAATGACAGAAGCGAAGCTGCATGTATCTAAATATAGACAAGTTGACCAACAAATGTGGCATGAGCTCTTGTGTCCCATGCACCCGTCGTCTCACACCTACAGTATGTTTAAATTTTATAAACAGTTTTAATAAATCATTTTGAAAGTAACCCTCTTTTTTAATTTCCACATGTAGCAAGTGACGTGTTTGTGTTGTCCAATCTACATGATAGTAGAATGAGTCAGACAGGTAATATAGTTTTCATGATTCTAATTATCCTATTTCTCAGTGGTGCCGGCTACAGCCCGCCTTGGCCTCCTTGCCGAATTGGCTATCAAGTCAGTTGAATCAGGTTGGACTCAGATCGAGAGAGAGTGCACTGTTCAAGATGGATGAACAAAAGGCAAGACCAAGTGGTAAACAGAAACGCTGCAAAAAAAATACTAATTTGGCGAGCTTGTGCCAAACTATTGAGGATAACCACATCAGCAAAGCTACTACCACGTCCTCGACTGAAGGAAACACCATCGCGGGTGGAAGCTACAGTAGTAGGCCTACTTATGCAATAGCTAGCAATAGCAGCCTCCCAGTCCTGACAGTGATCGCTAACTGAAAGGTTGCTGGAATGAATCCCCGATCTGACAAGGTAAAAATATGTTGTTTTGCCCCCTGAGCAAGGCAGTTAACCCACTGTTCCCTGGGTGCTGAAAATGTGGATGTTGATTAAGGCAGACCCCTGCACCTATCTGATTCAGAAGGGTTAGGTTAAATGTGGAATATACATTTCAGTTGAAGGCATTCAGTTGTACAACTGACTAGGTATCCCCTTCCAAATGACAGTGGCCTTGCTCTTCTTCCTCCACTTGAGAATAGTGACAGTTCTGGCCTGCCTTCTCCTCATCTCCCAGAAAACCAAGCTGATGACTGCCAGAGACCAAGTGCACTCATGAGAGTGACCCCCCCCTTCTGTGAACACTGGTAAGCCTGTGAGTGATGAGATGCATAGACCTTGTAGAGTGAAGTCTGCGTTCCAGAGTATAATATAAATAGATAGGATAGTAGGCTAGACTACATTGTCTGCATAATGAGACAATCCCTAGTAAGCTATTGTTTTGACAGTGGAATTATTGTATTATTTGGCATTAATAGACTGGTAGCATAACAGTTCTATCCGAGCGCAAGGACGGTTAAGGTAGGCTTACAGGACAATTGTATATAAACAAACATATAGATATTGGAGAAGATCCATAGGGTAACTCGGTCCGCATTTGGAGGGAGAGAGATACCAAAGCAACCTCCATCGCTTTAGAGAAGGTCATTAACATGATAATTAGAAACAACATGTGTGCCATATTTTCTAACGGAGTCTCTTTAATCTTGTTATTAGTCACCCAATTAATGAGGGGAAGCAGACTAATGCGGCTTTAGTTGAAAAGGGCCTACAGCTGGGTCCCCACCCACCCAGGTCCAGGGAGGAAGCAGGGCAGCCAGGGACAGCCAAGGCCTAACGCCCCTCTGGGGCTCTGTGGCATTCTCAGAGAGAGGTAAGTGCTTCTTTCCTCTCTCTGGGTGACTCTGACGACTGGAGGCCTGATGGAGCGTATGAGAGATATGCTGCTCATAGTGCTACTGTCTCAATACGTCACCAAAAAGGTGTCTGACAATTCATCCAATATGGACCCTTGTTACTGAATCTCTATGCATCCTTCCACATCTGGATTCAGACTGAAAAGTAAGGTTTTACTGTATTTTTTTGCCAGTCAAAGACACTGTTCTCATTCAAATAAAATAAATGAAGAGACACTTGGAAAAGGTGTGGTAGCTTACTACATACACAAAATATTGAAGACCATCAGTTGAAGCTCTCCCAATATGATATTGTATACAATTTGTTTTATAAAGCAATCTGCAATGGTAGCTTGACAATTTTTCACACGTTACCAGAATCACAAATGTCTCAAATATGGCATTTCTCATTATATGAGCACTCATCCATGTTCAGGCAGACTCAGTAGTGACAGGTGTCTGACACAACACATTACCGCAGTGGGGGAGATGGGGAGGGGAGACTGACGCGGCACCGATCTGCTCTTGGTTGTGGTGACACTGCCAACATGTTTATTTATCCCTGCTTCTGATTTTCGTGCACCTGCTCATCTTCCTGTGTGTAGCCTATCTGCTAAATCTCTCAAACCCCAAATTCAAACATGCAGGAGCGTTCGTATTCCAAAATGGGGGATGTCAAAAGAACAGCTCAGTACTCTTGTCATCACCTCTGGCAACATATAAAAGCTACTTTTCATCTACAATTTCTCCCCATTTCATTTTCTTCCGACATGGTGTATATCCTATTACACAATAAGGAGCCTTTTCCTTCCTTTCCGGCTCCTTCTCTGTTGTCTGAATGGTTATTTGCTAAGCTGTAAGAGAGGGGGAAAACAGCTATTCAGGTAAACCAACATTCAGAAGAGAAAACTATTCCCAGAGCCTAGTTTGGCTGGAGGCTAGCGGCTTGCCAGTGTCATTTCTGCAACGTGTTTTACCTGCAGGCATACTCTTACTCTCGTCTGTTCCTTTCAGTGGGATTCACCACTTTAAGCTTCTTGTAGAAATTCCCCAAAACCAGGCAGCCTCCTAACTGGCTTGGCAGTGATCAATGTGAAAGCACAAAATGGTAGGCAACTACAGCTGCTGTTCGCAGGCCAATAATACCATCCTTGTCCAAAACGAAGAATATGCATTTATGCAAGAACACGTCATCAAAGTTATGTGACTGACACTGATAAAAGACCCGATGGCATTGTGTGTTGACATACTTACAGAAGTAGTTATGTTCATGGCAGAAAATACTGTCTTGAGCCTGTTGTCCAACTGTCTTACGGTAATTTAGATTAAATGGTTATAAAATAATTGCAACAAAGGAGAGACCTTGGGATCAGTCAACTCCCACAATGACTGACATGTTGTTACTTTGTGGCTTTCAAAGGGAAAGACTCTCAGCATTTTCTTATTACCAATTGACTGTATGGAAAACAAAGGTTGATTGACTCTTGATTGAACTGTACTTCACACAAATGCATGACTAACAGCTGATGCCCACACCTAGGGGAGATTTCCATTGATCTGCCCTTATCTCACTATAACTGCATCAGACTAAAGGATAGATTCAGAAGAGCAAATACAATACATATCAGTAGTCTGTTTTGTTCGTTGCTTGTTCCTATCCACATAAAGCATGATGGGAAAAATAAACCATGTCCCTTATCCTTTCTTCCACAGCCTTGGATGTAGAGCCTCAGACTCTTTGCTTAACACTACCTGACAATTCAGTTGACATCTCAAAGAGTTCTTTAATATATTCTTAAACCTTTTGGCATCTCTTTCCTGCACCAAATCCATGAATAAGGCATAGGGCCCAGTCAGCAAGTGAGCGGGAGGAGAGGGGACGAGGTCCCATCCATCACTGTCACTGAGCTGCCTCTCTGGCGAGCTGCGTTCGCTCAGCCAGTGATCGCCACACACACACGCTCCTGTCAGTAAACAGGTAAGAGAGCGGGTAGGGCTTGGGGAGGGTGGAAGAGTGTGTGTGTTGGGAAGGGGGGGTTACTCAGGCATTTATCTTGATGAATCATTGAGGGATCTGAAGCAGGTCACCCACTGTTCTGCTCCACGGTTGAGAGAGACAGACCTCACTGTGCATAGGGATATGGAGATGCTTGGAGACTGCTGCTTCAGGCATCCTCCACCCTATTGTCTCCTCTTCTCACCCTGCTTATTGTATATGGTGGGTTTTAGTGATTAGGATTAAGTGTGAGTGAAAGAGGAAGAAAGCAACCTGGTCTCATAGACTAGACTAGACTCAAATGTGTATGATATGTTTCACTTTTTTTTTTTCACCTTTAGTTAACCACGTAGGCCAGTTGAAAACAAGTTCTCATTTACAACTGCGACCTGGCCAAGATAAAACAACGCAGTGCGACAAAAACAACAACACAGAGTTACACATGGAATAAACAAATGTACAGTCAAGAACACAACAGAAAATCTGTATACAGTGTGTGCAAATGAAGTAAGGAACTAAGGCAATAAATAGGCCATAGTGGCGAATGTTATGTTTGGTTTGGTGACAGAGGGCTTTATTTTGGCTGGCTTTAATGTGCCGCTAGTGTCAAACTCACATTAGTTTGCAATTTCGTCATGTAAAAACTGGCGCACTAGAATATTCCAGCCCTAATTCCAGGTTTGGTCATTTACCTGTCTAACGTCAGCACGCTTGCGCTCAGATGGTAGAGGTGGAAATATTTGAGGTGTCCAAAAGCTGGTTTTAGCGGTAACGCAGTTGGTTATGGAATTAATTTTGACAGCAGAAACGCAGCCTATCGAGCTGTGATGCACACTGCCCATATGCACATGGAATAACATGTGATTTGATGTCTGTATACTTCGTATTTAGAAAGGTAAACACTAATGTTTATTCCCCATTTTATTTTGTTGAAAAACCGAGCATAGCCTCCCCCTCTTCTCAAAGAGGTATGTTTCCTTTTTGTTCTGTCCAATATAATCAAGTAGGCTAGTCAAGACCGTCGACAAAGTGTTTGGCTCGTGAGATCACTGGGAAATAAAACTTTATCACCAAAGCTTTATTAAAACATTACATTTAAGAGGAGCAAAACAGTGAGCATTCCCTTTTTATCTATGTATTGTAGGAAGGCCTACAATATTTTAGCCATGCTTTGGACGTGTGTAGAAGATAATTAAAAGTGAATTGTTTGTTTCCGTTTCATATTTTTTTAACCCAACCACTCCGTCAGCTGGGTTGTACAATGGCTTGCGAAAGTATACACCCCCCTTGGCATTTTTCCTATTTTATTGCCTTAATTAAAATAGATGTTTGGGATTTCTATCATTTAATTTACTCAACATGCCTACCACTTTGAAAATGCTAATTATTTTATCATGTGAAACAAACAAGAAATAAGACAAGAAAACAGAAAACTTGAGCATGCGTAACTATTCCCCCCCCAAAAGTCAATACTTTGTAGAGCCACCTTTTTCAACAATTACAGCTGCAAGTCTCTTGGGGTATGTCTCTATAAGCTTAGCACAATCTAGCCAATGGGATTTTTGCCCATTCTTCAAGGCAAAACTGCTCCAGCTCCTTCAAGTTGGATGGGTTCCGCTGGTGTATTGCAATCTTTAAGTCATACCACACACAGATTCTCAATTGGATTTAGGTCTGGGCTTTGACTAGGCCATTCCAAGACATTTAAATATTTCCCCTTCAACCACTCGAGTGTTGATTTAGCAGTATGCTTAGGGTCATTGTCCTGCTGGAAGGTGAACCTCCGTCCCAGTCTCAAATCTCTGGAAGACTGAAACAGGTTTCCCTCAAGAATTTCCCTGTATTTAGCACCATCCATCATTCCTTCAATTCTGACCAGTTTCCCAGTCACTGACGATGAAAAACATCCCCACAGCATGATGCCGCCACCACCATGCTTCACTGTGGGGATAGTGTTCTCGGGGGATGAGAGGTGTTGGGTTTGCGCCAGAGATAGCATTTTCCTTGATGGCCAAAAAGCTACATTTTAGTCTTATCTGACCAGAGTACCTTTTCCATATGTTTAGGGAGTCTCCACATGCCTTCTGGCGAACACCAAACGTGTTAACTTGTGTTTTCTTTAACTTCTTGGTGACAGGGGGCAGTATTTTCACGTCCAGATGAAATGCATTCCCATATTCAACTGCCTGCTACTCATCCACAGAAGATAAGATATGCATATTATTAGTTGATTTGGATAGAAAAATCTCAGAAGTTTCTAAAACTGTTTGAATCATGTCTGTGAGTATAAAGTAGAGTAGAAACCACCGAGGACAAACCAATCAGATTTTTTATTGAGGTCACTCTCTTTCAATGTGGTTTCATTGGGAATCCAGATTTCTAAGAGACTTTCTTCCAGTTCCGATCGCTTCCACTGGATGTCAATAGTCTTTAGAAATTGGTTGAGGTTATTCCTTTGTGTAATGAAGAAGTATGGCCATCTTGAATGAGGGTCACTTGAAGTGTAAAGTTAGATAGAGGCGCGTGACCAGAAAGCATGTTTCAGTTTGTTTTCTTCCTGTATTGAACACAGATCATCCCGTCTTCAATTTTATCGATTATTTACGTTAAAAAATACCTAAAGTTGTATTACAAATGTAGTTTGAAATGTTTTGGCAAAGTTTTCAGGTAACTTTTGAGATATTTTGTAGTCACGTTGAGCAAGTTGGAACCGGTGTTTTTCTGGATCAAACACGCCAAATAAATGGACATTTTGGATATATATCGACGGAATTAATCAAACAAAAGGACCATTTGTGATGTTTATGGGACATATTGGAGTGCCAATAAATGAAGCTCGTCAAAGGTAAGGCATGAACTATATTTTTATTTCTGCGTTTTGTGTCACGCCTGCAGGGTTTAAATATGGTTTCTCTCTTTGTTTACAGAGGTGCTATCCTCAGATAATAGCATCGTTTGCTTTCACCGAAAAGCCTTTTTGAAATCTGACAGGTTGGCGGGATTCACAACGAGTTTAGATTTAATTTGCTATCTTGCATGTGTGATTTAATGAAAGTTTGATTTTTATAGTAATTTATTTGGCACTCTGCATTTTCTCTGGCTTTTGGCCAGGTGGGACGTCCTACATATCCCAGAGAGGATAAGCAATGGCCTTTTTTATGGTCACTCTTCTGTAAAGTCCAGCTCTGTGGAGTGTACGGCTTAAATTGGTCCTATGGACAGATTCTCCAATCTCCGCTGTGGAGCTTTTCAGCAGCTTCAGGGTTATCTTTGGTCTCCTTGTTGCCTCTCTGATTAATGCCCTCCTTGCCTGGTCCATGAGTTTTTGGTGGGCGGCCCTCTCTTGGCAGGTTTGTTGTGGTCACATATTCTTTCCATTTTTTAAGAATGGATTTAATGGTGCTCCATAGGTTGTTCAAAGTTTCTGGTATTTTTTCATAACCCAACCCTGATCTGTTCTTCTCCACAACTTTGTCCCTGGCCTGTTTGGAGAGTTCCTTGGTCTTCATGGCGCCACTTTCTTGGTGTTCCTTAGTGGTGTTGCAGTCTCTGGGGCCTTTCAGAACAGGTGTGTATATATACTGAGATCATGTGACACTTCGATTGCACAGGTGTACTTTATTTAACTATTTATGTGATTTCTGAAGGTAATTGTTTGCACCAAATCATATTTTTGGGCTTCATGGTAAAGAATACATATGCATGCACCACTTTTCCATTTTTTTTTAAATTTTTGAAACAAGTAATTTTTTTCATTTTACTTCACCGATTTGGACTATTTTGTGAATGTCCATGACATGAAATCCAAATAAAATCTATTTAAATTACAGGTTGTAATGCAACAAAATAGGAAAAACGCCAAGGGGGATGAATACTTTTGCAAGGCATTGTAGGTCTACATTTTATTATTTTCTTTCTGTAAGCTGTTTAACAAACTATACCGGATTATCATTTGAAATGGAGTTGATTCCAAGGCAGTACATAAATACGCAACTTCAAGCGACCGCATATTTAACCATGGAGCAGGTTCTGATTGGCCAGTGAGGAGCCAAGTCTCGATCAAACCTATTGCGCTTACGCCAGTGCTTAGATTGACCATTGCATTAGGTTTGTTAAAATAGAGCCCAGAAGGTTACTTAAGGCAAAAGATGATAGGAGACTTGTGGTATTCATTGTTTGGATGATTGTGGTGGATATGAGGGTTTGTTTGTGTCTCAGTGTTGTGTAAGCAACTGAAATCAGGTTTAATCCATGCAAACAAGCTAACAAAACACAACCTTGGGCAGAAGAAGAAGATCCCTTCTTTCTTTTTTACTGTGACATGGCCAAGGCCAGGAACCGTAACTGCTGGAACACAGAAAGCTACAGCAGTGTCATGTCACACCTTTTACCCCCTGGCTTCATCCTCTGTTCCCCTTCCTACCTCATCTCTATATGCACCTATCCTCTGCTGCCTTTCTCCTCTCCCCCTATACTGCCACCTCCTTCCTGCCTGGCTGTCTATCTTGCCATGCCGGGTCTTGCCCTGCCTCCATCTTCTCCCCTCTCTCCTGACCCCCTACTCCTTCCTTCACCTCTAACTTCTCTCCTGTCAGCGTACCAGTCTGTTTAACAGGTGCATTATAGGGGAGAGCTCTTGTTTCACAGAGGCACTGCCTTAACTCAAACGTACCCCACAGCGACCCCAGAGTTGAGCTGAACACAACTGTAGATCCGAGTCACTAGGCACCACTGTAAAGGATGTCATGCTGCTTGCTTAGCGAGTATCACTTCCTCCTGATTTGTGACTCACACGAGGCTCAAACCCAGGACCTCTGCCTTGCTAGCACATGTGAACACCCTCCAGTCGGCACCATGCAAAAAACTAGCTATTCACTGGTGCAATTGAGGACACTTCAGGTTTAGGAGTAAGTTTCATACATCCCCATGTGCTTACATTGGCAAATGAAAGAAAACGGCCACAACACCACACTACAGGCATAGTGTGTTGAGCTCATTTTACACAGGTTCTGTTCTGCCCTTTTGCTTTCATTTACTCACTGTGTTTCTGCACTGCAGCAGGACTCTGCTGCACCTATGAATAAAGAGCAAAACCCCACCTGGAGAATAAACGACTAACACAGAGAGCGAGAGAGAACTACTGTTTCGGTTTCGCTTAAAAAATGTTGCTTTAAAGAGAGCGAAATGTTAACAAAAGTGATGTGTAACATGGATATCTCTAGTCACATATTGGTGGAAGATGGAGGATTAACCATTTTCTAAACTAATGTGAAAGGAACGGAATGATGACAATTGTTGTTCTGTAAAGGCTTGCACTGTAACACAATGTAGCTTGAATTGTATCCTTCATCACTCACAATCCATACCAAATTCAGATTCTCAGGTTCTAGCAACCCTTTCCCTATTCATTCCATTAACAAAGACTCATAAAAACTCAATTTTAAAAAATCCAAGGCGAAACCATACTCATGATAATGTTTTCTTCTTTAATATTTCCATTTAGGCTGTAATAAGTCAATGTTGCAGTGGTTTCGCTGTGTGTTGCTGGAGGTGATGTTGAAGAAGTCATGGGGCTGAGAAAGCGAGCATGTTATTGGCATGGCGGTGCTCTGAGTGAACCACAGATCATTAGCGCTAGTCTGTGTGGGTGGCTAATGGATGGTTGGATGAATGGGAGGATGCACAGCTCACAGCGTGTGCATCTAAATAGACAAACTTCCACGAAACCTCCTTTACTCCATCGGCTCTGATGTGACAAAACTAGAACGGTTAAAGCAAATTTACAGTAGTTGTCCACCATGGTGCTTTCACCTATCCTGTGTTTTCACATCATTGCAGAGGAAAGAGTACACTTTATTGAGACGCAAGAGTGTCAGTGTCTTGAAATGCCCTCTGCCAGGTATAATTTAACCTGTAAATAGTTTGGCTGTAATGTTAGCACCATTGGTTGGAGGCAGGCAGGGATTTGTGTATCAAGATGGGTGGACAGGGAGTATCAGAAACTACTACTACACTACCTATAAAACTAGTTGCTTCTCCACAAAAATCCCTATCAAATTTCTATCAGATTTTTCAAAAAATTTGTGGTGAATGTAACTCGTTCTGTCATGAATAATATGCAGACTGTATGTGGGTGAGTTTTGCTCCAGGCTCGGTCATGAGGATCCTGCAGGCAGTGATCTGATGGCATTTCCCAGTAGGTGACTCCATCACAGCTTCTCAGTCCAACAGCAGGGCAACCTTTAATGCTCTCCACTCACCCACTGTGACAAAACACTAATGGTGCTGAATCGCTGAATTTATGTAATGTTCGTGAGAATTATGTTTAAAATGATCTAAAGAGATGTGATGACATTTTGATTATTAAGTACAGTATCTGATAGAAATTAATGAGTGCTTCTAGAAATAGATTTAACTTTCAAAGTAGCCCATAATGACAACATACACTGGTTTTCTGATGACACTGAAGTACAATTTATTACACATCAGTGATTGAGAATGCGCTTTTATGAGTGACAAGTGCATTCAAATGCAAGGACTGAAGAACAACTTAAAAACTATCATGAAGCACAAAAGTTCTAGTGTCAATCACAGTGCTAAAATAAATGTGAATTCAACATCAAAGTACATTGTGTCACATCTTTGTGTTCATACACAGATCATTTTGTATTATTCTGTACGAACATCCGAGACAATCCATTAAGTATGATATGTTATGTTTCCTATGGTATGTATTAATTTGTGGATTCCCATCACCCATTTCACATAATATTTTGTATAGTATTATATGTTACGAATTTGAAAAAACTTACAATAGGTTACGAATTCTAGCTAGGTGGCTAATGTCAGCTAGCTGGCTAACGTTAGTTAGGCTAGGGATTAGGGTTATCTTTAGGAGTTAGCGTAAAGGGTTTAGGTTAGGATTAGGATTAGGGAAAGGGTTAGCTAAAATAGGTTAAGATTAGGGTTGGGGGAAGGGTTAGGGTTACAGGAAGGGTTAGCTAATATTTTAAGTAGTTGCAAAGTAGCTAAAAGGTTGTAATTAGTTGAAAAGTAGCTAATTAGCAAAAATTTTCCTTGATGAGATTCGAACTCGCAACCTTTCAGTTGCCTGAAGTTCACATTATAAACTACCCATCCACACTGACCGACCAACCATCGTACTTAGTTTTTTTCCACTTAAAGCCAGACTCAGTAAATTGAAATTAAAATGTCACTTTTTTTCCGGTTGAATATATCTTGAAATGTACAGATGAAAGATGAATTTGCCATTTGGATCACAAATTAAGTTTTTACTAATTATAGGTACAGCAGCTTTGTTTACAAATTGCAGGTAAGATTTCTCCCGGTATTTATGAAGCATAGGCTTATTGATAAGTTCTCGCATGTACATTCTATCTGTCCCTCTGATCCATCCACAGCTACAGCAACACATCAATAATACATACTACATGTATATCCCTCTCAATACAACAAGCCTCATAAATGAGAGTTGAGTGATACAGAATAAACATGTACTTTAGCTAACAAATGCCATGTTATAACTGTTAATAATATTGGCTCCTGGCTGTCAGTCTGCCTGTCTGTGCGAGAGCTGACGATATGCAGGAGTGCAGATTTGAAAACACTGGAGGGTCTGTCATTACAAAGTTAATTTGATGTTGCTAGCCTGAGCTTCTGAATGAAAACTGGAATTGTGGGTGATTTTCATTCAGCAAGGTATTGAGAATATTTTCCTAGTGTAACACTTGCTAGTTGGACCATATTTTAGACTTCTCAGCATGACCAATGCCAGCAGCATGCTGGACACTATGAATAATAATCACGCAAGCCAGCTCTGTCTACTGTAGGGCTGACCCCAATTAGACAACTATTTGATTTTCTGGTCGATAGGTTGTTGGTCATCCTACAGTAGTTGAGCAGTAGCAAAATAAAAATGCTACACTTGTGATAAACAAGTTTGTTTTTTTTTCATTCCATTTACGAGTTTTGTCAATGTAGCCATTGTCTATTGTTTGGAGTGCTCATGTCAATGTTGACACCTGAGTAAGGAGCTTCTTCAATAAATGTTTTCTTCATCTCATACAGAAAGCAAATTAAGTCTGTTTTTACATCCATGGAGAATGACAACAGTTCCTCAATGTATTTGAAAAATCTTTCCATCTCTCTCCCTTTCGATAACCACTCAGCGTGAAAGGGAAAAATGTCATGCTCTGATCCAGTGGAAATTTCATAAAATAGGTCTTATTGTCTGATGGCCTACAGTTGTGTGGGAGCTCACTGGCATGGGAAACTCTGAAGGCCCAGAATATTTTATACAATGTTTATACAAAGTTACTTTTTAGGTTTGTATCATTTTCATTGAGATTTAGATTTTAGAATTGTGATTAACCACATAACAATAATTTTCAGATACGAAGACATTAGTATAAATAAATGAAAATAAATATAAATGAAAATGATTATATGAAAGCAATAACTGACACGCAGATCAGTAGAAATGGTAAGATGAATTGGCATTCCACATGAGAAAGGTTGCCAATTCCTCATGTAGCCTATTACCGGCAGCTATCCTTCCCCCAGGAGCGGGGGGAGGATGGTCGGGTCAGGTTAAGTTTTTTTCTTCTAGTTACCTTGATCTCTGGCTCCCTCTTGAGTCATTTGTCTCTTATTTCATAAAACAGTGCGCTTAAGGCATCAGACAAGCTCAATGCATACACTGTTTCTTTAAAACACATTGGGTGAGTCTACAGTTGAAGTCAGAAGTTTACATGAACTTAGGTTGGAGTCATCAACCACTCCACAAATTTCTTGATAACAAACTATCGTTTTGGCAAGTCGGTTAGGACATCTACTTTGTGCATGACACAAGTAATTTTTCCAACAATTGTTTACTGACAGATTATTTGACTTATAATTCACTGTATCACAATTACAGTGGGTCAGAAGTTTACATACACTAAGATGACTGTGACTTTAAACAGCTTGGAAAATTCCAGAAAATGATGTCATGGCTTTAGAAGCTTCTGATAGGCTAATTGACATCATATGAGTCAATTGGAGGTGTACCTGTGGATGTATTTCAAGGGCTATCTTCAAACTCAGTGCCTCTTTGCTTGACATCGGGGAAAATCAAAAGAGATCAGCCAAGACCTCAGAAAAAAATTTGTAGACCTTCACAAGTATGGTTAATCTTTGGGAGGAATTTCTAAACACCTGAAAGTACCACGTTAATCTGTACAAACAATAATACGCAAGTATAAACACCATGGGACCATGCAACCATCATACCGCTCAGGAAGGAGACGCGTTCTGTCTCCTAGAGATGAACCTCCTTTGGTGCAAAAATTGCAAATCAATCCCAGAACAACAGCAAAGGACCTTTTGAAGATGCTGAAGGAAACAGGAACAAAAGTATCTATATCCACAGTAAAATGAGTCCTATAACGACATAACCTGCAAGGCTGCTCAGCAAGGACGAAGCCACTGCTCCAAAATCGCTATAAAAAAGCCAGAGTACGGTTTTCAATGGGGACAAAGATCGTACTTTTTGGAGAAATGTCCTCTGGTCTGATTAACCAAAAATAGAACTGTTTGGCCATAATGACCATCGTTATTTTTGGAGGAAAAAGGGGGAGGCTTGCAAAACGAAGAACACAATCCCAACTGTGAAGCACAGGTGATGGCTCTTCCTCCAGTCGCCCTATGCGCTGCACCTCCTAACTCCATGGGCACCGGAGCGGGGGAGCTAGATGATGGAACTGACAGAGCCCCCTCTGGACGACCGCGGGTGACCAGCAGGTTATCCAACCGGATGGACAACTCCACCAGTTGGTCGAAGGAAATGGTGGCATCCCTGCAGGCTAGCTCACGTCGGACGTCCTCTCGTAGGCTGCATCGATAGTGGTCGATGAGGGCCCCAGGTGCTTCCTGTGAGGCAGGAGACGAGGGCGGCCACTCTCTCCCCTCCTGAGGGAGCTGGGTGCACAGTGGCCAGGTAGAGGTCCAGTTGTAACAAGAATCCCTGGCACTGTGCTGCCGTCCCATCATACTCCCTGGGAAGGGAGAGACGCATCCCCCCGGAATTCTCTCTGGATGGAACGAGTGGAGACAACCCCGGTTGCACTTCAACTATGACAGACAAAATGAGAAGAAAAAAATCCAGAAAATCACATTGTAGGATTTTTTATGATTTTATTTGCAAATTCAGAATTTATTTCCACTTCATCGTTGAAGTGTACCTATGATGAAAATTACAGGCCTCTCTCATATTTTTAAGTGGGAGAACTTGCACAATTGGTGGCTGACTAAATACTTTTTTGCCCCACTGTAGGTAGAGATATTAAAGTGACTATGCATAGATAATAACAGAAAGTAACAGCAGCACAAAATGGAGCGGCGGGGGGTAATGCAAATGGTCTGGGTAACCATTTGATTAGATGTTCAGTAGTCTTATGGCTTGTGGGTAGAAGATGTTTAAAAGCTTCTTGGACCTCGACTTAGCGCTCCGGTACCGCTTGCCATGCGGCAGCAGAGAGAAGTCTTTGACTAGGGTGGCTGGAGTCTTTGACAATGACACCAAATTTTTATGATTGTAGAATTCCACTCTCCATTTTCTCCCTAAAGTCTGCATACGTTGGGTGTATTGGCAGCCTTAATAAAGCAATGCTGCATGTATTTGCTTCCATGTAGATCCTGGCAGCCTCATTCTCTTGTTTGTGTAAGAACTGTAGCTGTGGCTCCACTGAGAATCCCAGCCTATGAATGGCTGAAGCCCCCGAAGTGAAAATGAGAACCTTCTCCAGGGTTAAAGGGTATGCGTTCCCCTCTGAAAAAAGGAAGGAGGGGACATTAAAGTCCATAAGCAACACTTACTGGAGAACACGATACTCTAAGTGAAAGTAGTTTGGGATTTAATGTATCTATTACGTTCTTAGGGGGCCCATGAAAGAATAAGGCTATAAAATGCTGTCCCACAGTTGTGAGAGTGATTAGGTGATAGATTTTACTGACGTGGGCCATGTTACTTCATTGATCATGGTTTTGCATCTTACCTTCCACCTCCAGCAGCCAGTCCCTCCAGAAACATATGACTCTGATCTCTATTGCTCGTTGATTGGTACCAGGTGGGGCGAGCTGTGCTTTGAAGAGAGAAGCTATGTCTTTTGCCAAAAGAAGCTTCTCAGTGTAGATGAAAACCTCTCTGAAGAGGCTTGAGTGTCTATTCATGTAAGACAGGAGACCTAGACACTCCAGACCCTCTTTGAATCTATAAAGTAAAAAAAGAAACGTAACGAATTTCCTGTGAATAATTTAACTCAGTTTATGAGATTTATTAGATATATGGATACTCACTGCTCAAGAGTATCCCATAGCCTACTTTTTATGTAGAACTTTGTGGCTGACTCCACCAGGGCATCCCTCTCCTCCAATGTACGAAAGAATCGCACTGAACCCAACATGAAAGGTAGTTCAGAGACCTCCATGACCACTTCCTGTGCCTCATTAAGAGTTTGTGCTAACGGGATCTTAGATAGTTCAATAACAGTGTTTAAGAACAAAACACCAAACTGTTTATCACTACCCTTAAAAATATTGTCTGTCACCAAATCCATGTGGAAAAATATTTATTAACAACTACAACCCTAATATTTTTTTTTACTTAGTGCAAATTAACAGTAACAACATCCATCACAGTATAAAGTGACTTACCTTTTCCAACTTCTCTCTGAAGTCATATTCCGCAATTTCTTTCAGTTCTGGCACAGAAGGTTGTAGGCCACACACTTGCATGTATAGCCTCTCTGGAAAAAATTGTTGCTCTACACCCCCATGTACCACACAGCAATCATGTGGCCCACCTGCTTGTATACGCCATCATAGAGTGCTATCACGCAGAAGACAAAGAGTAAATAAGAACACATTACATAACATGCTAAAATCACGTCTTACTTAAGTCATATACATATTGCCGTAAACAAACGTGGCTTTGTTGGTATAAAAGTGTAACTCACCTTGAGAGTTGCAAGAAAGGCATTTTTAACTATCAGGTTCCTCAAATAGTGGAGAGGAATGGATGGCACTCATTAGCAGCCAGAGAAATTATCTTGAGGGACCACCCTCATCAGCTGCCCCTTCGCCAACTCCGTCAGCATCCCTAAAAACCAAGTCTATTTTTAAAGTGTGGTCTCTTAAAGAGTCTCATTGCATAATCATACATGCTGTTCCTCACCACATTTATTTGGTTGTTATCAGGGGCAAAAGCAGAGTCAACCTTGCTGCTCATTAACTTCAGCAGTGTTTGGAAGTCAACACTAAAAAAGAGAACTTCAGAATAACAAACCTCAGATACTTCCCTAATTTCATCTGCAATAACAAGACATTTAATTATTTACAGCGATGACTTACTCATTGTCATCATCACCAACATCAACAGACGAGAGTGGAGGGGAGGTCACATATTGTGGTGAATGTGGACGATAAGCCTCAGAAAATGGTGGAGGGGAGGCCACAGGAAGACGTATAGTTGGAGGGGGGACACAGGAAGTTGTCCTGGTGGAGGTGGGGCCAAGCCCTTAATCTGTTCCTCCAGAGCAAAGTCTGACATGTCAGAATATAACGGTGCATGTGACAGATTGAAGTGTCTGGAGAGAAAAAAATAAAAAAAATAGTAACAATGGCCAGGAATGAGGTAATGTATATCATCATAGAAATGTTAATGTCCTGTCTTGATTATAGTCATTCTAAATTGTTTGATTGTTAAGAAAATGGTAACCATGCATCTAGTTTATAGCATTACTCCCAAGCACAACTGACCTTAGGCAATGTAGAATATCTGCCATCTGAGGCACACTGAGGCACACTGAAAGCACAGGACATCAGAAAACTCAGTTGCTGTTGAGTGATGGCTCTCCAAGTTCGAGGAGCTAGGTAACCGGAACTGGCTGGAACAATAATACAACACTGTGTTTATGCTACTTAATGTATTGTGACACCGCCTTCCCCCCTCATTCCAAAAACACTTTTAAATGATAGTAACTGTCATAAATTGTGGCCAAGTAATGTTTTTATAATATTGGATTTTAACAAGAACGAATACAATGTGCAGCAAGAAAATGAAGAATGAAAAAAATATATACAGCCTATCAACATTGCCTGGTTTGAATGCTCAACAGTAAGCACAACCACACCCACTACAATGCTGCTTACCTTGTTTTGCATGCCAGCCAGAGGTATGAATCTCCTGAATGAACTGGGATAATTGATCAATTAGGTCATCTGCTGAGGCAACATTTATCAGCCTCCCCCTAGCCAACTCAAGGCTCCTCTGCATGGTTTCCATTCTGCAAGACGACAGTTTTGAGAGACCATGGGACTGCGATTCCTGTTCAAACAGTGCCATAGTAGTAACGTTAACGTTCCTGGTGTATGTCTGAAGTTGTTCATTTCTACATCATAGGCTTAGATAAAATATGAATATTTCAAAGGGTATTCAAAAGTAATATCTGTGCTGTTGGAAGGCTATATGTTGTAGATATTATCAAGGTTTTTACAGGATTGTCCTAGGTCAAATGAGCTTTATGTGAGCTTTGAAAATGTTTTCATGCTATTCACAAGCTAGCACGGCTAAGTCTAGGTAGCACTGAAATTATAGCTAGCCAGCCAGCCTGCCTGCCTGAAGTTTTAGACCTTCAGCTATTGTTTTGCCTAAAATCTGAGGCTATTGCCAGGGTTTGAGGCTAAGGAACGTTAGCAAGCTAACTAGTAACTAATTGAGCAATCCAGCCATTTAAATACTAGCATTTATTTAAAAAAATATATATATATATATTTATATACTGTATATACAGTGGGGAGAACAAGTATTTGAAACACTGCCGATTTTGCAGGTTTTCCTACTTACAAAGCATGTAGAGGCCTGTAATTTTAATCATAGGTACACTTCAACTGTGAAAGACGGAATCTAAAACAAAAATCCAGAAAATCACATTGTATGATTTTTAAGTAATTCATTTGCATCTGGTTGATATCCCTTTAAATGGAGTGAAGGCAGGCAATGGAACAGAGAGCTTTCAGGAAAAACAGCACTTCCGGGTTGGATTTTCCTCAGGTTTTCGCCTACAATATCAGTTCTGTTATACTCACAGACAATATTTTGACAGTTTTGGAAACTTTAGAGTGTATTCAATCCCAATCTGGCAATGATATGCATATTCTAGATTCTGGCCCTGAGAAATAGGCAGTTTCATTTGGGTACGTTTTTCATCCAAACATCAAAATACTGCCCCCTACACTCAAAAGGTTAACGTGGACATAAGGGCATCAAGTCCATGATTATCGGAGAGCAGATGCCGAGTGCAGTTATTTAGGGTCTGTTTGCAGCGGATAAGGAAGTTCCTTCTCACCATCTTCAACTGTGCTGTTGTTGCTTCAAACTGACTGTACACCGATTAAAGAAATCTGGTTGAAAGGAGGAACTATAGAAAGTGGCTGGTAAAATTAGCATATTAAAGAACGGTTTAGTGTGTGTAGGTGTATATTTAGCAGTTTTAGGTGTACATTTGACGTGTGAACAACCACTTGCAGCCATTTATTTAGCACGTTGGACCACTTGCAAGCACATTTACACTCACTTATTTGACGGGTGTAGGCGTTAACTTAACTCGTGAAGACGTTCATTTAGCGCCTGCAATTGCTTACTTTACACACTTAGCATGACAAATATTGCATCTTGACCATGCTTTATGACCCAATCGGCCTTCTATTGTATTGTGACATGGAGGTGAATAATTTGGTATACTGTTTAGATTGAGCACATCTAAGCGAAGTCTATGTTCTAGAAAAGTATGCTCATACCGTCTATTGGTTGATTTGGCGATCTAGAGTACAGGTAATTGTTTTAAAAGAGTTATGAAATGTGATAATGTGTAATCCCCTATCTGAAGTGACAATAATGATATAGCTATGACACATTCCAAGACGATTTTCTGATATTCACAGGTGGACCACTTAGAAGTTAAATCATGGGGAAAAATGTGGATTTTACCCACTGATAGAAATTAGGCATTCACCAAATTTGCTGGACTTTCAATTCCGATTATCAGAGACATTATAAATCACATCAAATCAAATTGTATTCGTCACGTTTCAACAGGTGTAGACTAAGAGTGAAACCCTTACTTATGGGCCCTGCCCAACAATGCAGAAAGAAAGAAAATTGAGAAAAAAATGAAAAGTAAAACACGTAATAATTAAGTAATAATAATTACACAATGACTAACGATAACTTGGCTATATACACGGGGTACCAGTACCGAGTCGATGTGCAGGTGTACGAGGTAAATGAGGTAGATATACATATGACTAGTAAAAAAGTGATATAAAATAAACAGTGGCAGCAGCGTATGTGATTAGACAAAAAAGTGCAAAAAGGGTGGATGCAGATAATCTGGCTAGCTATTTGGCTAACTATTTAGCAGTCGTATGACTTGTGGGTAGAAACTGTTCAGGGCCCTGTTGTTTCCAGACTTGGTGCATATGTACCACTTGCCATTATCAGAAAGAACAGAACTTGGGTGGCTGGAGTCTTTGAAAATGTTTAGGGGCCTGACACCTCCTGGTAAAGAGGTCCTGGACGGCAGGGAGTTCGGCTCCAGTGATGTACTGGGATGTACACACTTCCCCCTGTAGCGCCTTGCGGACGGATGCCAAGCAGTTGCCATACCAAGGATTGGTGGAGCCAGTCAAGATGCTCTAAATTGTGCAGCTGTATACGATTTTGAGGATCTGAGGGCTCATGCCAAAGCTTTTCAGCATCCTGAGGGGGAAGAGGCGTCGTCGTGCCCTCTTTACGACTGTGTTGTTGTGTGTGGACCATGATAGATCCTTAATAAACCAGTTTAGTGTCTCCTTTTAAGATAACCATTATTATAACAAAGATACATTTTCTACCCTTCATTTCCAAGGTACAATACATTACTCTTCCACCCTCAGGTTCTCAGAACTAAACTTTTAAACCTAATGGGTTGTGAAGCAGCCGACAACTCAGCTCAATTACCCTATTATAACCAAGGTGTTATGGTGTGAATAAATTAAAGAGTACAACAAAGTTAACAAAGTTGCTAAGGATATGTATGCATGTGCCTACATGTGTGAGTGTGTTTGTGCATGTGTTTGTGATTTGAAGACCTTGTGCACAAATCCTCTACCAAATTAGCAGGTTATAACCCAGGCGTTGTGATAGCACCCAATCAGAGAAGGAAAGCAGACATACCTTTATGTAAATAAAGTATGTTATGGTTCCTATCTTTCCTCTCATGACCCAGCAGAAATGACAGTAACACCTTTGGATAGCAGAGAGATGCTGATCCCTTCTGTTTCCAAGACAACAGAGTGGCAGGCACAGAAGATTGACACTTTCTCTTCTGTGTTCACTAATCTCCACGGAGGAAATGTGTTTTTGCGCTGCTTAATCAAACACCTTTGGAGATTAAGTCAAATACATTACTTCAAATTCAGCCTTGTTGAATTATTTCTACCAGAGATACGAGCCCTGGATATGAGCATTCAGAGCACAAATGAAATGTCCTCAATAGCAGTCACACAGAATAAATAACATTGTAGATTAGATTTACTGTTGAGTTTTTACATTAACAGTACATTATAATAACCTATCCCCCTTTCCAATGTCTCTTTACCCCCAATAAAACAGCATCCCCATCCATAGAATCACAGCTTGTTTGACCTTGCCCCAGTAAAACTGGTTGAAGGGGAATATGTGGCACCTAACAGGATATCTTAATGAGGCATCTCATTCTGGAGTCAATTTAAGTAAGTATCTCTATTTTATGTCAACGCCTGTTCAAACATTCAGTTACCAGCTCAAATTTGTACAACATTTCCAAGAGGTGTCCTTATTTACCACAAAAGCTCAAACTGCTGTGCTTCGCCTGTGTGCTTTTAATAGTGACTGTACATTTGACATGAAATTCACACAGACACATCCTGAGAGCTGTTTAATGTGGAGAAAATGACAACTGATAGAAATGTATCTGTATTATTTACAAGTCCACTTGAAAAGCTAGATTGGCCTGAAGCAACTCAATGGATCTTCTGGCAACTTTGAAAAACCTTTTCCATTTCATATTTTCAGACATAACTAGGTCACATTTATTTAACACATCATCTCCCTTTCGAAAAAAGCATGATAAAAAACAAGGGCTATAATCCATGGCCATGCTTAGTAAGTAAAATGTGAGATGTTGGTGCACCGCTATAGGGAAACAGATCAAATTAAATTGCAGAGTGAGGTCTGAATGTCTATTTAATCTCACTACTCTTAACTTTAGCCGTAAGTGCTGGAAAGCCATTAACACCTTGAAATGTAAATCGCTCGGCCTGCCAATCAGGGATTAGTTTTATTATTTATCAAGGTACAGTATGGTGGATACTGGCATAAACCAAGCGGCAAGCATTCCTTATTCATACGTCCCATGGGTGTTTCCTACACAGAAAGCAGAACCAGGATATACTTTTCCCTCATCATTTTTCCTAACCACATAAAGCTTTAAACATAATTATATTACACATTTTGATTCCTCGTCCCTCCAGGTGCCCAGTTGTTGAATATTTACGATGGTGGCGGTGGGGTGAAGCTGCAATCTCCCTGATTACTTTAGAGAAAAAGGAAATGTCACGCCCTGATCTGTTTCACCTGTCCTTGTGCTTGTCTTGTTTTGCCAAGTCAACCAGCATTTTTTCTAGCTCCTATCCTTCCCAGTCTCTGTTTTTTCCTAGCCCTCCTGGTTCTGACCATTGCCTGACCACTCTGCCTGTTCTGACCTCAAGCCTGCCTATACCCTTGTGCTCTTTGGACTCCTGGTATTGTTTAGACTCTGACCTGGCATAGGAACTCTCGCCTGTTCCCGACCTGCCTTTTGCCTACCCCTTTTGTTATAATAAATATTGGAGCTCAACCATCTTCCTCCTGTGTCTGCATTTGGGTCTCGCCTTGTGCCCTTATAGTATGAACTGGCCATGACAGACACAGCAGACATGGACCATCTACGTCATGCTGTCTCCCTGCAGGGAGCCACCATTAGAAGGCATGAGGAGCTAATGTGGGACGTTTTAGAAGGGCTTTGTTCCCTGACGGAACACCACGACCAAGGGTTCAAGGCTAAAATGGAGCAAATCTGTGAATTAGCTCATAGGCAGCCCGCCATATCTGAGACCTCCCAACCACCCAGTAACCTTTCTACTACTAGTGGATTTATTCAACCTACCCCAGCTCCCCGAGAACCTCGCTTACCCTTTCCGGA